>NC_142699.1:45505365-45858036 GCF_029339155.1 Prunus mume
ATTGGTTCAATTGTGGTTTTAGAGAGTAAAACCGAACCAATCAGGACCAGATGCCCACCCTAGTCAAGGGTGTGCCCAAACGAGTACCAAATTTTATTAACCCTAAATTTAATCCTAGGGCAATTTATCGAGCAACTAACTCGAATTTCAAGGAAATTACAACTTGTTCTGAAATCCTACATCAAGAAGGGGAAGTGCGGGAAGCGGAGCGCTTACTGTGGTGGCTCAGCAGGGCACGTCTACGCCAAGGGTGCAAAACATTGGCGTGAGTGGACCAAAAATAAAGTTTTGAAAGTACATAAGAACGTACTAACCCCACTGTAAAAACAGTTATAAAAAAACTTAACCAAGTTATTCACATATACTCGTATTGAAATCAAGCATGCATATGTATATCTATATAGTCAATCACACTCTTATTCAAAGCATGAGTTCACTGAAAACATTGAAAACAACTTTAGCTTACCACCTAGGTTTACCCATTTTATTTCCGTCAATTCCTGGTTTCCGTTTTAATCTCACAATTAACCGTCAATTCCTTGTATCACCATTGGTGACACGTCCTCGCAGGTCTCGAAAACATAAAGTCGACCAGAGCGCATTCCTCGAGGATTCGGGGACATTAGTCGGCCTAATCCGCATTCCTCCTCCATTGCGGTCCGGGTACCCATAGAACTCGTGGGGGCAACTGTCAAGTATGCTGACCTAACTGAAGACAACCAATTTATCTGAAGGCAACTAAAATACCAAAGACAACATTAATTTTGAGGCAACATGTATTATCTCTAGGTACCTATGGTGGTTTAAAAATAAACTTCCTAAAATATGTATAAACTTTTCCTCATTTACTCCTTAAATCCTGTTGCCAATAATCTTCCTACTTCACAAGCCATTCTCATGTAAAGCATAAACCAATATAACCTTTAATATTTGAATTTAAATACTAAGCTTGGAGAGCAATACTCGATATAACTTATTCAAGATCAAATAACAAAAATTATTTGCATAAAATCATTTAGAAAACAAAAGTCAACTCACTGCTGGTCCGTGCTAGTTGGACCTTTCGAAGGTCCCTCATGCGAGTCTGCCTATGCCCGAGAGACTGATTAAACACTCACAATATTTTATTAATAAAAGTTCTCAATACAATCCTTAATTAAAATCCTGACCCCCGACTCCTAGAAGTGTGTGTAATAACTTTAAGGTCATTCCTACGCCCACATCAACTTTTCTCATGTATAGAACGGTCTAATCAAAGACCCCGGACTCAAAAAGCGATAAAGTCCCAAAAAGTCAACTCGAGACCTTGTGGGGTCTGCGACCTCTAAATTCTGATCCGGAAGCTCCTAGAGGTTCCAATATACCTAGGACACATGTTTCAAGGGTTTGGTCTTGATCAGATGGTCGGATTGATCACGATCACACAGACGGACGATTTCTATAACCTTAGCCCTAGGGTTGGCATTTTTGGAGTATCTGGGACTCCGTTTTACAATCCATCGAATCCTACAGGATCCTAGAATTACCTAGACCAACATATATTAAATTGACTGCGATACAACGGTTCACATGTATCGAACCCGAAAATCACACAATTGGCGAGATCCGTTTGGGGTTCAAACGTTGTTCGAATTGAAATCTATGAGGACTTACCTTTCGTGAGACCAAAATCACACAAAGGTGAATCCGGGCCTTGGTAGAGTGAAGTAACCGTGGTGAAAATTCTCAAGCAGTAGCCCCAAACTCTATCCTAGGTGTAACACCTATTTGGAACCACTTTTGTTCTTGGACACACCACGAAAATTGGCGGAAGTGGCGGTGCCATTCAAAAGCGGCCAAACTCTAACTCGAAAATTAACCTACAAACCTAGAAATTTCTCAAATCCTGCAACCATTGGCTAGAGCATGAAAAATAGTCAAAAAGCATACCTCACCGTCAAGATTAGTGGCCAAAGTCACGTCTGGCCTTGTGAAATTCATTGGCTGGTCGGCTTCGTGGTTTTCGACAAAATCGTGACTGCATGCAGCGGAGGGAGGTCATTGCGGCAGGCGTGACTGGCGATTCCTTGGTCGGTCGATGGGTCGGGGTGGTGTGTGATAGCTAGGGAAAAGAAGGGTGGCTGGAGGTAGAAGTCGAGAGAGGGTATCGAGGGGAGAGAGTGAAAGGAAGAGAGAGAAAAGAGGTTTTAAAAATCTGATCTGACAAATTACCATTTTGCCCCTCAATGTATTTTGACCGTATTTTCGTCGTTATAACTCTGATTCGAGCCCATTACGTGTCTACGGACTCGTTTTGTATTCTCCTTAGCGATACAATCAAAATTTCCAAATTCTTTCATGGTCAAAAAGTCAACTTTAAACCTAATAAAATATTGTAGGGGTATAATGGTCTGTTCTTAGAATAAATTAATAATTAAAAATTACTTAAGGATCGGGTTGTTACAAATAGTCTCAGTTTGCCCTCTAATATTTCAAATGACTCAATCTCCCCTTTGAACGTCTGTTATGTGACCAGGTTGCCCCGTTCTATTAGTTTTCAAATAAAAATCGTTAAATCAGTTGAAGTGGAATGGGTATTTTGGTAAATTTAACTATAAAAAATTAAAAGATTCAAATTGAATATAAAAAATGCTTGAAATTTAAAATAGGTTTTAAAAAAAATATATAAAAAATTTCTTTTTTTTTTATCTATTAATCCAACTCCCACTACCATCTCCCTCATCTCAACCAGCCCCACTGCCCAACCAACCAACCCCACCTTCTCCCTTCTCTCTCTCTCTCTCTCTCTCTCTCTCTCTCTCTCTCTCTCTCTCTCTCTCTCTCTCTCTTTGTGTCATCAACCCTCTCCGCTCAATTGTCAAAAGGCTCAAAAATCACAAATAAAATCACTAAATTGACTTCAGATTTCGCATATGTGGCAGTCCATATCTCCCTTGGTGGCTTCCAAAGAAAGAGACAGAATTGAGAGGAGAGAGACATAGAGTGAATTGTTAGTTAGGGTTTGTTGATGTCAAAGAGAGTGGTGAGCGGATTTTTTGGCGTTGAGAGAGGAGAGAGAGAGAGAGAGAGAGAGAGAGAGAGAGATTGCTAAATTTTTTGGGTACCTTTATTTTGACAGAGAATGTGTAACACCCCGACCCCAAATTTAATTACTCATTTCAATTATTTAATTGAAATTACGAATTTACCCTTCGGGTAGGGGTAATTTAGTCATTTCCTTATCCTTAGTCATTTCCTTACCCTTCAAGTATGGAAATCCATCTATTCCTCGAGCTCTAGCAGATGGTTGAGTAGGATTTCATTAATTTTGTGCGTAGATTGTTTGATTTTCGATTTAGGGTTCAGCCGATTTAGAGATAGTGATTCCGGCTACTTCCGGCCATTTTTTGGAGTAGGCCCAAGAACAAAAGTGACTCCAAATGGGGTTTTACACATAGGATAGGGAGCTTGGCCAGTGGTTTGGAGTTTTTTTGGCGGCCAGAAATTACTCAAGGCACCCACGCGCTACCGGCGCGTGTGGCAGGGCATGGGCTAGGAAAATGGACATGCTTCAGGTTCTAAAATGATCTCCTGGTTTTCACGAGCATGTAGGTGTGCTCGGATTTCTATTTGGTTACCGTTTGAGTCTCGAACGGATATCGCCTATTATGCGTTATCCGGGTTCAATAGGTTCTGACCTTTGGATTGACTCCCATTTAATATATGTTAACCTGGACATCTTTAGAATCGTGTAGGATTCGACGGATTGTAAAACGGAGTCCCGGATACTCCAGAAATGCCAACCCTAGGGCTAGGGTTATAGTGACCGTCCGATCGTGAGCGATCCGACCGTCCGATCTGGACCAAACTTACAGGACGTGTGTCCTAGACCTTGTAGAACCTATAGGAACTTTGAAATAGGAATTTGGAGGTCGTGGACCCCGTGGGCCAGTTTGACCAAGGTTGGGTAGTTTGACCCTGGGTTGACCGTGAGACTTCCTAGGTAGTGTTACCTTCCTAGGAAGATTAAAATGACCGTAGTGACAGGTTTTGATTGTATGTTGGTTATGTGGGATTAGGATATTAGTTTATGGTTTTAAGTTGGGAGTTTATCGGATGCTACATTAGGGTTGAGCTTTATGCAATATTGGAAAGTATATATAAATATATTATCAAGAGAGAAAGTTGTTTGATTTTACTGTGTAAGTACCACCCTAGGATTGTGAGGTCCCACGTGTCGTAGGATTTTCCTTCGGACAGGACCTCATATGTGGCATTGGTAGTACCGGCGTATGGGGAGAGATTGTGATATGATGATGGGATCACACGTGTCGTAGGATTTTTCTGCGTGATGACAGATCCCATATGTGGCGTTGGTAATACCGGCGTGTGGGGAAATTATGTGACATGATGTTGAGGTCCGTGTTGTAGGATTATCGGCGTGTTGTGAACCCATATATGGCGTTTGTAGTACCATATATGGGGGATATTGTGTTATGCTTGAGGTCGCCGCGTGTCGTAAAATGGTGACGTGTTGTCAGACCCCATATGTGGCGTTGGTATTACCGGCATATGGGGGGATATTGTGTTATGCTTGTGAGATTATCCGGCGTGCGGACATGCCCCATACGTGACTTTGGTAGTTCCGGAGTATAGGGAGATTATGTGATTTTTAGAGAGATGAATTAAGGATTATTATCCTAAGTTGGGAACGAACAATGTTTGAAAAAGAGTTTGTTTGGGATTTTTGTAATTAATTGCACGTTGATGGTTTTGGAAATTTTGTATGAGAGAACTACGTGTGGCTTGATCCTTTAGTAAGGGTACGTAGGCAGCCTAGGATAGCGCCTAGGTGCAGCCGCGAGCTAAACTTCACTTAGGTGGTTTTATTGAGTATAATGCGGACTTTGTCGTTGGTCCTGCTACTCGAGTGAGAACGAGATGTGTTTGTGTTAGGAGGTTAAAATCTCGAATGTTGGATAGTTTGGAAAGTTAGATGATAGTGGTTGCATGCTTAAAATTTGGGAAGTTAATTTATGTTATGTGAAGGCCGGAGGCTGATTATTTGGATTGCATGAAATTATATTGTGCATGCTGCTAGTTGGGATATTAAATGTGTTTTATGCAAGTGGAATTTTTGGGGAATGTTCAATTTACGAGGGAGACTCTACGAAATTTCAGTGAGAAAGTCACGGCCCTTACCCTTTTTTTTGAAAAGGAGGTTACAATTTTAGTTAGTGAGCTCGGCATTGATGTGATGCGTGATTTCCCTGAGATTAAATCTCGGGTTTGAAAAATTCGGGGTGAGTCCTGTCAGAATGGGGATGGGAAAGGTGGTTGCTTGGGTTGGTTGAGATTAGGGAGAAAGTGGTGGGGGTTAACAATTGAGGGAGAAAAAAAGGAGATATTTTTATCTTAACTCTATTTTAAATAATTTCAAGCATTTTTTATATTTATATTTATTTTGAATTTTGAATAGTTAAATTTATCAAAATACCCATGCCAAGTTAGGTGATTTAACGGTTTTATCTAAAAACTAATGGAATGGGGCAACCTTGGTCACGTAATAGAAGTTCAGGGGAGAAATTGAGTCATTTAAAACATCAGGGCAGGCGAATTGATTTGGAAACCACAGTTGGCATGCATGTCAACAAATAAGTCTTTTTTAAACTATTTTAATAATAATAATAATAATAAAACATACATATTTTTCCTTTTCATGTTTTTTAACTTGGAAGAGAAAAGGTACACTACATAAAAATAATTAGAGGAATGAAAAAAATGAAAAGGAAAAATATGACCAAGTTATACAATATTGTCTAATTTTATACAAGATGACATACGTATATCATATTACAATATTGTATAATTTTATACAATATTGGAAAAAAAAATGAAATATGACATACGTATTCCTCTATAAAAAATTTAGCAGACAAATTATACAATATGACATACGTATATAAACTTTTCCTTTTATGATTTGAATGAGTTATTTTTGTATTTGCAAACAGTGTATATATTACATTTTTTTTTGGGACAAATCTTTATATTACATTGGTAACGTTGAAATTTGTATATAAAAATTGATTTTTTTTCCCTTTTTGGACTTGATTATCTGTAAGAATTTTATATACCACCCTTTACGTGCTAGTGATTTAAGTCGAAGGGTGGGTAGATGGGGCAATAGATTATGATTTGCTCAAAGGGTAGGTTCCCCTTCATGATAACCAACCTCTGCCCTTCTTCCCCTTCCTATCTCTCGCTTTCTTGTTGAACAAACCTGCTTTTACCTAGACAAATTAGTTTAACATCTGGGAAGTTCAAAACAAGAATTATCATCTGATAAGAATGTTCAGTTTCACTTCACATGCTGACCAAGTATCGATTGATTATATTGCGTGTTTTACTTTGATCATCTAATCATCATAACATAAATTGAAAAGAACAATGCGTTCAGTAAAACTAGAATGATGATGGGCTGAAAACAAGTGGTTAAATAATTCACACTTGCAACCCAAAAAAATTATTACACTTGGACTGGTCTTTTAAATGATGATCCTCGAAAGAAAGCTTGAAGAGATAGGGGAATGCTAGCAACCTTCTCTCTAACCTTCTCTTTGGACCTTCTCTCTTTTTTGCTTGACATGTGTCATTCTCTTTATTCTTAAAATAATGTCATTAATATATTATACAAGCTAACTTTCGCTTTCCAAGTTTACTCTTATTAAATGTATTCAATTTATCCAAAAAAATTTCACAGCTTTCTTACTATCTTATTAATTTTTTTTCTAACGTCAATTATTTTTATTTATAAAGAAAATATGTGCTAAAAAAAAAGTAATAAAAGTAATAAAAGACAAAGGACTTGCATCTAAAACCAAAACGACGAGGACTTAGCTTAATGACAACTAATCGTTTTGGACCTAGATCTAAGAAGTCCTTAAAAAAAAAAACAATTATTGATGGTCATTGTTGGATTTAACAGCTACAGAAAGTATAATGGCATTCAAAGTTTGAAACAATTCAAATTTTATTCATGGAACATTTTTACAACAGATTGTGACGAAATGGTACAATTTGAGCAAATGATACAATACAGATTGATGATGATGAAGATGAACTGACATGACTTTGTGAAGGCCCTCATAGAATGCAAGTACTACGCACAAATTCTAACAAACAGCAAAACACATGAACCATTGGGACCATTGAAGAAATTTTATTGTGATGGTTGATACAAGGCACAAATGGAATAAATCACTCCTATTGTGGGAGCTTGTTGAATTTCCGGTGTCGGTATTCAGCATATGTCTTGGTTGAGTATTTGGCAGGGTTTTTCTCTTCCAGAAGCTCCGGCAGAGGCCCAATCACAGCCTCGTGCGGAGGAGCAACAAAAACAGCCCACGACATGCGCATACGTTCCTTGTTCACCAAGCTTCTGTGAAGAACACTCTTGTACTTGCCATTGCTCAAGACCTCCATCTGATCACCAATGTGAACAAAAACTGCATTTGGCAAGTAATTGACAGCAACCCAGTTGTCATCTTTCCACAGCTGAAGGCCTGGAACATCATTGGAGACTAGCAGGGTTAGGGCTGACATGTCAGTGTGGGGCTCAACTCCTAGGGCCAGTTGGGGTTGTGGGCATGGAGGGTACATGTTGATTTTCATTTCCAATTCTACTTCTTCATTTCCCAGATGAGATTTCAGAACCTTTGCTTCCAGCCCTAGACCCTCTGAAAGCACCTCCAGTAACTTGTCTGTTACTCTTAGCATCTCCTTGTTGTATTGGTCATTCACTTCCCTGTGTCACACAAATTTTAAAAACTTTTTCAATAACCCTCTTAATTTCAGAAAGAAAAAAAAAGAAGAGGAAAAGACTTTATAACCCTCCTACAGTTGGCCTTACATGCAAAAAGGAATATTAAAAAGTTAGGGCAAGTATCATCCTAGAAGAGCAATAAAGAACCCAAGTAGCAACTGCTGAAACATCAAAGCAATTAAAAAAAACTGAAAACTCAATAAATAAATAAAAACAGAAAAGGTACCTGTAAGATGGAGGGTTCTTAGGCCAGATTTCATAGTTGACCTTAGATGGAGGGGCAGTCAGATGGAAAAAATAGTCGATCCACTCGACCTTCTCGTCATGGTTCTTGGTCATCTTAGTCCCATACCCATCAAACCTCCCATTGGCTGGGTCATTTGCATAGGCCTCTTTCTCCTTCTGTGGGAGCAAAAAGAACTCATGCCCTACCTTCTGCAATTGCTGGATCAAAGGTGACGGTATGCCGTGGTCAGTAATGAGAAAGAAGCCCCATGCAGTGGCTGCCGCTGCCACCTCCTTGACCACAACATCATGAGGCTGAGCGAGGGAGATCACAGGCACCGTGACTCCCTCTAGGGCCTTGCTATTCTCGGGCTGCTCGTGGGCGGTCGAACGAACTTCACTGGAAGCTCGTTCAGCCCGCTGGTGGCCAAGGCCTGCACTCTCTCCACCTCCATCACTTTTGTGTATATTTTTTTTCGGTCCCCCCTCTTCTTGTTTGGATGTTGAAGGACTAGGCTTAGGGTTTAAATGAAGTGAGGGGTGCAATGTGGTTATATAAGGTTTATGTCATAATGTCATAGCATATAATGCTTCACCTTTTGCATGTGCATGGGATCACTGTTGTCCCAGATGTTAGAAGGGCAGCTGCCACCAACAAAAAACATGCAACCTATATCCACCTAACATTCCACAAAATAATTTATAGGTTTGGAATCTGGGCCTGCAGAGTTTGAGTTGATGAGTCCTGCTACTTTTTAAGGATTGTTTATTAGCATCTTCTAAGAAAATTGACATGTAATTGGAAGATAAAAAGACCAATATGAAGTATGATGTAAATGAAGAGGGTGGGCGACAATTGGCGTTGATAAGGCATAGAAGAAGTTTAAGAAAAATGATCCATTAACAGATTGAATTTCATCCTACTAGCTAGTGATGAGTGAAAGAAAAAACCATTAGATAGAATCATGGAAAATTGATTTGCTTTCATCAGAATTCAATGCAAGATAGCAAAGCTAGATATGATGGAAAACAAGATTATTGCTTATTTTAATGAACACCCTTCGCCTTTGTAATAAAATACTTATTTTTTTGTGTGATTGATAGGTATGTTTTTCTGTTCGAATAAAAAAAATAAGGATTTGGGTGGAGATTCCTTATCTCCAAATCACCATAATTATGAAAATGGAAAAGAATGAATGGGGTAGGCTGTTTGCTTTGGGAAAAGCTCGTGCCTTGACAGTGAATGGGGTAGAGAGACGTTCACCCTATCAACCTTTGACATTATTAACCAACCTCGTTAAATTATTTGAATTTCAAATTTTTTTTTTTTAGTTTTTCCAATAAAAAAATCTGGGGAATTGGCTCGTGAAGGTTTTGCCTTAATCAAATGTTAAGTTACAATTTTTATAATTTGAAAGGATATCATTCTCTCCCTCTTCCTATTATAATTTTTATAATAAACTGTTGTGGAAGAGTAACGTTTACAATAAATAAACTGTGGAGTTTTTCGCGTGATAGTGAATGGGAGTCGGGACTTTGTAAAACTTATGAACCCTTCTGGCAGTACTTGTAATTTCCCAACTATTTATGGGTCAAATAAAGCTTACGTGGTATAAACCCTAGTCACTGGACCGCGATTCATCAATTCAAAGACAACAGAAGTTCTACAAAGTATTCGCTGTTTTTATGAAGACTTGCATGCAAAGCAGCTCCAAAAGCTCCACATTTTAATCAATTTAATCGACAAGTGGAGAAGATGAGTCCAAGACTCCACCTCACCCTGACTCTTTAAAAAAAAAAATTTCTTTTTCAACATGTCATGGAGGACAGCATCCATTAGTCTTCTGCATGGAAACTAAATGGTCCTTTATTTATTTTTTATAGAATAAAGAAACATTTGGCTAATCATTCGTTTTCTTTTATATAGATTTTAAATGGTTTAGGGTTAATTACTGTTTATTATTTTGTGGTCACACTATTCAGACTTGTTAGAGCATCCATGGTGGGGGGTATAAATTCGGGAGTGTAAAGCTTTTACATCTCCTTTACACCTAGAAGTGTGAATACCTTTTTTGCTCCAATGAGAAAAGATGTAAATCCAAGATGTGTAGTTGTTTTGTTTGTCTTAATTCGTTTTTGTTTTAAATTTGTATTTTATGTTTACTTTATAATTTTTTTTTATATTAGGTTAATTTTAATTTTTCAAAAAAATAGACCTAAAAATATTTAAATTCGGAGAAGATATGATTTCATCCAAAAACATTGGGGAGGGAGCATGAAAACCACAAATGAGCAAACAACATGTGATTTTTTTTTTCCAGCAATTACATAGCCACAGGTCTTATTTTTTATGTTCTTTCTTCGTTTTTAACTCTTCTTTTCTCTGGTGGGTCCGCCTACAGATGTAAAAATAGATGTAAATGTACATTTTATTTTACATCTACATGGTGGTGATGTATATTCATTTCATCTCACCTATTGAGGCGATTCCAGATGTTTCTCGGTGTATATTTAACATCTGCTTTCTTTTGTATTTATCTGGATACTCTCAGTCCCTATCTTTTTAATTTTACAATAACATATATGGTCTTTTAAATTTATTCTGATGTGGTTAGCATTAGGTTTATCAATCGAATCTCTCAGTTAGTTGTTTACGTGTGTGTGGGTCCCACTTTTTTTAAATTTTTAAATTTTAAAATGATTAAAATATGAATAAAATATTTTTAAAAACCAATAAAAAACAAAAGAATTTTTTTTTCTTCTCTCTCTCTCTCTCTCTCTCTCGGCACCTCAAATCCATTTCTTTCTTGGTTTTGCATTTTTCTCAGTTTCTTCAGAAAATCCATGGACAACAACAATCAGCCTCTCTCTCTCTCGACACTCATTTCCATTTCTTTCTTGGTTTTGCATTTTTCAGTCCAGAAGTCCTCAGACCTTCAACAAAAAAAACCTCCTTTTCACCTAAATTTTATCCTTAGTTTTCACCGCCAAAACCCAGATGCCATTAACAGCCTTGTCAACCCAACATGACCCAAAACCCAGCTCAAAAGCCCGATCTTCATAAACCCAACTCAAGTTATTTACAAAAAAAATATGGGGAGGAAGAAAGGGGAAGAAATTAGGGCTGGGGTGGAGGGTGAGAAGAAATCTCTTGGGGGGAGGGGGGAAGAAATCGAGCCTGGGGAGAAGGGGAAGAAATCGCTTGCAGGGAGGGGAGAGAAGAAGTGGGAGGAAGAAAAAGAGGAGGAAATCAGGGCTGGGTTTCTAGGGAATAATGGGGGGGGAAAATCATGAGTAAGAGAGAGAGGAGAAATCGGGGCTAGTGGGTTTGTGGGGAATGTCGTTGCGGGGGTTGGGGTGGAGAATGGCTGTGAGATGGGTTTGGTTTGGGGTTGGAGCTTGTAGGCGGTTATCATGGGGGAATGGGGAAGAAGAAACGGGAAGAGAGAGAGAGAGAGAGAGAGAAGAAAAAAATCTTTGTTTTTTTATTGGTTTTTAAAATATTTTATTCATATTTTAATCATTTTAAAATTATAAAAAGTGGGACCCATAATCTACGTAGGCATATGGAGAGATTTGTGAAACCTACGGTGGGCTTGGAACTACATTGTAACAAATTTAAAAGACTAGGGTATGTTATTGTAAACAACGATTAAAATATCGGCCGTGCAGATAATATCGGGCCCGATTTGAGATATTTCGAGGATATATCGTTATCGTTTTGGGTATCGGGAAAAAATCAATAAAAATGACAGACATAGGCATTGAAACACATAATTTTGGTGTAAAACTAGATGTTATGTACATTGTCAATGAATGTATTGAACAAATAAAACTCAAAATTTACTAATAATAAGATATATATATATATATATATATATATATGATGAAATATAAGTGGTATGTAATACGCGTTAATGAAAAGTTTGAAAATAAAAAGTTGATTATAATGAATAAACCATGCATAAATCCATAGTTTATTTGAACATTAGATTACAATTTAGATGAGTGTCCAACTACATAAATGAAGAGCTCCTATGAGGTTCATACAATGTGGAACAACTATCTAGATTCGTACTATAATCATACCAAGTCATGTAACCTAAGTAGTTTGTAAGCCATGTTTGAACATGGTGCACATATGTCTCTCTTGAGCTCCCTACTGTCATCCCATATATGGGATAGTTAGGATTAACCCAACTAGGAGGTCTATAATCTCTGTTTCATCATCTTGAGCTCCATATCTAGTTCCACTATAATCAGACATGACATAACCATAGCCATCATAAGATTCATTTGAGTTAGTACTAGGTCTATATTCTTTTGATGCATAGTCTATATTCTTTTGATGCATAGTCTATATTCTTTTGATGCATACTCTAAAACATGCATACTCCAAAACATCTTTTGAATTGAATATTGCCAAAAGCCTTCACACATATATCTAATGACTGCACATATACCTCAAAAAATCTTTTCAGTTTCAATTTGCTTCAAAACTTTTGAATTTTTTTGGGTTTTGTTATGGGTATCGGAAAATATCGGGAATATCGGCAAAATATCGGGGATATCGCACTTATCGAGATATATAAATCGATATCGGGAAAATATTACCTTACCCCCAATATCGATTATCGACAATTCAAAATATCGATATATCGGCCGATATATCGGTATATCGGCCGATATTTCAATCCTTGATTGTAAAAATTAAAAAGATAGGGACTAACATGTCTTAGAGTAACTCCACCCATTTGCTCTTAACCGTGGCAAGGGGGAAGCTAGGGCAGCAACTATTTACTTGAATAGTAGTTGTCATTGCAAATAGTATTTTGTGTTTCCACCCGTTGCTATGGCTAAGGGTAGTTACTATTCATTTTTTTGTTTTTTTCACAAATTTTTTTACCTCAATAATTAGATAATATTTTCGGATAAGATTTCTGGGTTCCTACGTGTCAAGACTATTCATAATCGAATAAAATTTATGGATAAGATTTTTGGGTTCAAATTTCGGATGAATTTCAAAATTCAAATTTCAGATAAAGTTTTGGGTTCAAATTTCGGATAAATTTCAAAATTCAAATTTCGGATAAATTTGGGTTTAAATTTCGGATGAATTTTAAAATTCAAAATTTAGATAAATTTGGGTTCAAATTTCGGATGAATTTCAAATTTCAGATAAGATTTTCATCCAATCAAATCAAGCCACGTAGCATTTTATCTTGCCAAAATTTTCTATAAAGCAGGAGGCATTTCATCCCTCTCACACCACATCTTTCTATATTTTCATTTCTTAGAGTTTAAAATTCATACTCCATTCATTCTCAATGGAAGAATATAGAAGATGGTTGGAGAGGCAAGAACGAGAAAGAAATGAGAGAAACCGTAGAGCAGATGAAATAAATGAGTTTCAGAGACAAGTCGATAAACAAGTTCTCATAGCAGTGGCTTTGCAAGATGAAGAGAACCAAGGTTGCCGTCGTGGTTCACAACTCGGTCGTCGCTGGAATGTGGACAGACATAGGCATTCTTGGGGTAAGAATCTTTTGGAAGATTATTTTATCCCAACTTCTTTGTACTCTGATGTTGATTTTCGAAGGCGATTTAGAATGCAACCCCATTTGTTCAATAAAGTCATATGATATTTACAATTATGATGCATATTTTGTTCAAAAGTGTGATGCTACTGGGGTTTTGGGGTGTCTTCCAGAGCAAAAGCTTACAGCTGTTATATGAATGTTGGCGTATGGAGCATCTTGATCAGTGGATGAGATTGCCGGATGGGGAAGTCCACTACGTTGGAGGCTTTGGTAAGATTTTGTGATGCGGTTGAAAATCTGTACACTAGGGACTACTGCTGCGTAGACCTACTCCCAGAGGACCTCCAACGGCTTCTACAAAGAGCCGAAGCTCGAGGATTTCCATGAATGATTGGTAGCATCGAATGCATGCACTGGCAATGGATGAATTGCCCAACTGCCTTGCAAAGTGATTACTGAAATAGAAAAGGCAAAAAGTTATCATCCTTGAAGGTTCCTTTGGCCGACACATGGGTTTGGCATGCCTTTTTTGGAGTTGCCGGATCCCAAAATGACCTCAACGTGCTGGGTCAATTCCCGGTCTTCAACGATGTTTTAAGAGGCTAAGGCCCCAATATCACCTATCAAGTCAACAATATAATCTACTAGATAGGGTATTATCTAGCTGACGACATCTACCCAAGGTGGACCACTTTTGTCAAATCCATTCCGAATCCCCGATCCCAGAAGCAAAAATTATTTGCTACCTATCAAAATGATACGAGGAAAGATGTGAAAGGTGTTTGGCATCCTTCAAGCTTAGTGGTTGATTATTCGAGGTGCGGCCCGTATATTTGATGAGGAGATCCTCAGAAGCATTATGATGACTTGCATCATCCTCCATAATATGATTGTGGAGGATGAGTACGATTATGATGCTTTTGAGGTCTACAAACCGGATCCAATGAACACGGCCTTGACACGGATTTATGAAAGGCCCATGGGCCTAAGTGGAGAACCGTTTGAGCTGGAACCGTTGGTGAGGGATGGTCGTTTCATGAGCCGGATGATAGATAGATATACAGAAATGTAATCTTCGTATATTCATAACAGGCGTCAAGTTTGCTTGATAGAGCATCTATGGACGGTGAAAGGCAATGAAGATGAATGATGGAGCATAGATGCTTTGGTTATGTTTTATTTAGTTTATGGTTTAGTTGTGTTGTTTTTTATTTATTATGGTTTGGTTGTGGTTTGTTATTATTATTGTGCCTTGTTTGTAGTTTTTTTTTAAATTTTAATTATGTTTTGTTTGATGTATGGAATATGTTGAATAAAAATGTATTTTATTGAATGCTTTGTTTATTAAATAAAGAAATCCAATACAAGTCATTAAGAATTACAACAACTTTAATAGAAAACATGAAAAATACAAATACATAAAAGGTATGCCAACTAATTTAATGGTTTTCACCATTTAACCAATCCGTGTTGCAAGGCCCATCATCCGAAAAGTATTCTTCTCATAACATCCCTTCGTTCTAGCTTCCAAAATTATTTTGTTTCAGGGGACATATGGCTTGTATCCATCGCCATGGTTTCCCGATCCGTCTTGTCCATATCTTTTTTGCGCAAATACTCCCTTTTCTCGTGCATACTCAGCTTGAATTGCCATCTCGTTCTCTTGGCGTTTCTGCTCCATTTCAATTCTTACGGCATTCTGCCTTGCAATTTCCTCCAAAAATTTTGAATTATTATTGCTTGAATTACCCACCGCTTTCTTTGCCTTTGCAGCCTTATGGCCAATGGGTCTCGGCTCCTTTTCGATGGGTGAGTCTTGACTCATAGGGGAATCGATAGGTGAATCCGATGGCATTGAATTACGGAGTGACGTCTCATTTAACATAGCCTCGGGACCCGGGGGAATAATTATGAAGCGTTCGCAATATTTCACCACCTCCCAACATTCATGATGGGTGAAACTTTTTTTGCCACCCCCGGTTGCACCAAACCACATATGTGCTTGAATAATCTATTTAACAAAAAAAAGGAAATGCAAGAAATATTTAAAATATATTGGATATGCAAGTAACAAAAAAAATATAATGAAAATGTAAGAAATATTTAAAATATATTGGATATGCAAGTAACAAAAAAAAATATAATGGAAATGCAATTAACCTTACAAATAAATTGGAAGTGCAAGAAATATTAAGAAACAATTAGAAATGCAAGAAATATTAACAAAATATTGAAAATGCAAGAAATATTAACAAAATATTAAAAATACAAGAAATATTAACAAAATATTTAAAATGCAAGAAATATTAACAAAATATTTAAAATGCAATACACATTAACAAAATATTAGGAGATTAAACTTAATAAAACGAAAATTACAAAATACTTACCTCATTAGTACGATTTTCCCTGCTTCTATAGTTGTGCATCGCTTTTGACAAGGTATCTCTCCATTTTCCCAACTCTTTATTGAGAATTTTCCACCTACTAGACAATGCCATTTGAGTACTAGTCGACCCCGGAATTTTTTCACAAAATTCGGCATGAATTTTTTTTCCACATATGAAAAAATTTCATCTCATTGCCTGACACGGTATAATGACAAATTTGGAGCCAAGCCTCACACAGGGAAACATCTTCCATAGTACTCTACGCCCCTCCGGTTTCGATAGAAAAAGCCATAAAAATATTTCAATAAAAATACAAGGTGAAAGAGAAGAAAATGTAGGCCAAAAAGAGTGAATAATAGTATAATTAGAATAAAATGTATAAGGATTGGTGTTGAAAGTGAAGGGTATTGATAGGTATTTATAGAAAAATAATAATAATTTTTTAGTATTTTTTTTAAATTTTGATTTTTTTTTTCATAATTTTATTGCTAAAAAAAGGCCAACCGTTGGATTGGATTCGGAGAAGCGGTCGGCGTTGGGGGCTTGACATGTGGCTTATGCCCGTTGGGTGGCGTCGTGGGCGTCGGCGCCGCATTGATTAAATTTTTTTACCGTGGTTGGCGCGTGCATTGCATGCGCTAACAATAAAAAATTAAACGCGTGATGGCGTCGCGCATAACGTCACCCAAAGCCGAGCTCAACCTCGGGCTGAGGCGGCCTTTAGGCCACCTCGACCGTGGGACCCACTCCTCCCAGGCAGGTGTCATTGGAACATCAATTTTTTCCCGACCTTAGGCTTAGCCCTCTACTGGAACTACTCTTAAGGGTATAACTACAAGATACTAAACTTGTAATTAACCCAAATTATTATCCCACATTTTCTATACATGTCTTTTTTTGGCGCTCTCTCTCTCTCTTTCTCTCTCTCGCTCTCTCTCTCTCCTTCCTTTGATCTTATTATGGAGTTTAGAAAATTAAGTAAATTTAGGTTTTAGCAAAAAAAAAAAATTCACTTTTGGAAAAAGCCAAAGTTTTTTAAAAAAAGACAGAAAAACCTCTCAACTTTCAAATTAAAGACATGCAAATGTAAAGAATTTCTTAGGAAATTCAAAAATAAATAAGGGCAATTTTGTCCATTTTGGCTTCTTTTACAAATTTTCTCCCTTCTTTGTGTTTTCCCAAAGTCTACCTTAGAATTATGCCTTACTTTGTGCCTTGGGCGTATATTGTCTTACAAATCCCCATTTAGAAGAGAGAGATTCGTAAAGACTGGTTTTGACTCAATATCAATCCAAATAAATCCAGTCCAGGCGAACCACTGAACCACTTTAAGTCCCATCAAATTTTGGAAGTTTCCATTTCCAATTTGCCAAGCCGGCTACTCTCTTAGGATTTTAAAGTCCGTCAAATTCCATGTTGAAGTTACAGCCCAATTAATACACGACACAAAGCAAGTTTTGTATAAACTAATATCCCATTAAACCAATTACATGTAAATGTAATTTACAACGTGTTAACAGGGCAATGTGTATTTCTACTCGAACTAGGAACACTCAGAAAGAGAGAACCCGCAAACCTATTGCAACTGAACAGCCAAAGGGGGTTATGAAAATTATAGCATTAGGTCTTGCCGGTTGCTATAAATATAAACCAGCAAGAGACTACATATACAATGGAAAAAAAAGAAAGAAAGAATGGTAGCCCCATATATCTTCGAGTGTATGCTATAAAAACAGGAAGTTTCCTTGCAGAGATATGATGAGCATAAGAAAAGCCACTATGCTTGCTGGTATCAGATCATAGGGATTGAGATGCAACGAACTGCTGTCACTTATCTGTCCTGCATTGACATATTCACTTTTTCCGGTTCTACTTGTTGCAGAGACGTTAACGGACATTGAACCTAAAACAATAATGCACCGTATCAAAGTTTAGTGTTAGCATAATCTAAAAGCTTGGACAGTGGATAGCAGACAACCAATGATTGCATAAAATTCCTTTCCGGCAGGATTACTGAAACTTACAGTCATAGTTAGCCCATCCAATTCGTTGACCACCCAAATCATAAACAATGATTTTGTCTTTTAGCACAAGGTCTGGCAAAAGGAAAATTGAAATAATGTTAACGTTTATGCATAAATAAGGGCAAGGATTTTAGGGTGGAGAAAGCGGGAGAAAAAGAGAGAGTTGTACCAAATATGATGATAGCGTAGGTGAAAAGAATGTATTAAAAATTCTCATGCACAATGATTTCTACTCTAATGTATGTCCACTGACAAAGCTCATGAGATAATGGAATATCAACCTTGAAAGGAACTGTCTAGAGCCTACAAAACTAATTAGTCAATACAAAGTTTCCAATTTGGCGACTATACCTCCTAAAATCGTTATTCCTGAACCTTGAAGTTTCTGAAGGCCAATGCACCACCTTGCAGCACCACTCTGTAATAATAAAATTAGCCATCTCAGCTAAAGATTCAGACAGCAAGACTACAGTTGTACAAGGTGATAAAGAAAGAATAAGCATGTATAATTAGAAAACCATTTCCCCTTTCCAATAAATACCAGTGCTAAATGCTACGAGTGGGAGCAACCATTAATGCAGCAAGTAGTAAAGAAAAATTTGCAGGATGAATACTAAGGAATAGTCAAGGCAGACATATATGCAATTGTAGAATCAATCATAAGGCCTCATCAATAGAAGACGCAGATGCATTTCACTCCAACTCAACAGCATTTTGTGTGAAAACAAAATGTCCAAGCAAGTGCTTAGAAAATGAAAATAACTACACAGAAAACTTACAATAGATCCCTGCTGTATAAGGTAGTCCTGAGGTCTCAGAATCATGGATGCGCCACCAGCAAAGTTTAAACTAACTTGAGGAAATATATCACTGACACTGAACAACAAATAAGCATACATTTTAGAGTAAAATCACTGCAAAAGAGAAAGCACTGAAGGAAGAAAGAATGGAGAAAACAAATCCAGAAAGTTAACCTGGAGGTAATTAAATAACACTGGTTTCCGTTTGAAACAACAGGGTGCACGGATTGTGAAACAGAAGCAGTAATCTGCACGATAAGAAAAATATATATAATTCAAGATACTCTAACTTATGCTTACCCAAATTTTCTGAAATTTAAAACTCAGTCACATCACCAGAAAGGTTGACTAGATAAACATGTCAAAGGGCATGAACTTTTCATTTATTTCACTTGAAGCATCAGAATTATGGTCTAAACAGACTAATTATGACTAGGAAATCACACAAGTCATAACTAAGACTTACAGCACTGATAAAAGGATCATAAGCTTCAGATGCAAGGTATGCCAAAGTTGTACCAGAATCAACTATGGTTCCTCGATTACTTGATGTTGCAAACACTGATGGATCAATTTGTAATATTTGCCCATTGACAGAAATGCTCTGCAGATTCAAATTATAATGAGGCCTGAAATATTTAATGTCCAAATGATTAGTCAAAACAGAGCAGTGAGGTTTATATGATCTAAATCTCATGGATTCTAGTAGAAAACAAAAACAAAATAAAAATTTCCTAACATTGAACCTATTTGAATTGAACTACAAGTTAATAAGTTTGTAGAGAAGTATTATGTCCAATGACTAGTTAACTTGTCAAGGATTCCAAATGGTCAAGTGACCTTCCATTTTAATGTCATACTCAAGGCTCTTTCTTTTCATACCAAAACAATCTTCTGAAGGTAGTTTCTTCGTGTTTCTTTTCATAATTGTTAGGTTTCAGTTGAACTATAATTTACTATAACAGGGGGATTTACATTTGATTCCTTGACGATAGTGAAAATAACAGAAGGCCAGAAACTAGTATTGGGTTCAGGGTAACATTGCAAGATGTGCAGTGTAATCATAATATAAAGGAACGTACTGTGATGGGACGAGCGGGCTATAGACTATATTTGGTTCCACAATCTCGCCGATAACCAATATACCTCCACCACCATCATCTCCCCTCAAGCAGTGGGAGAAGACGTTTGGTGCTACTCCTTGTGAAGCCAACTGAGAGATGACAGACATACCCTGTTGGCCAAACCCAAAGATCCCATCAACTGCTCTATCTGACTTTGTCAAATCACCAGTCTGCAAGGTGCTACACCTGTTTTTACCATCCTAGAGAATGACTTTCAAGATTCAAGCAAAATGTACAAAGAGTATAAATCAATTATTTAACTTGGAAAGATTAGTTATAACTCACCCAAAGACAATGGAAGCTGAAGCATTTTGTGTTACAGAACCCTCAAGAATCGTCTCAAGGTGCAACAAGTCTGATACATAATAGCCTGATGTCCCACTGCCATCTCCATACTGGAATGTGTACGAACACTGGTTACTCTGAGTGGAACAATCCGAATCTGATGATTGAATGCCAAGACTGCATCTTCGATCCGAACAAGAAATGAATTGTGATGTTGATGAGCTTTGAGGATCAAACAAATTGAGCTCAATCTGTAAGAATTACAAGCAACCCTTTTGAAAATTGTAGCAACACATGGCTCCTAAGCTTTCACAAACTGAGAGAGACTGAAACTATAAATGGAGTTTTGAGAGCAAGCAAATGTAATTTTACCTGGAGTCCACTTGTTTCGGGGCAACCGTTGCAGGAACCACAACTGACCCACAGAACATCACTTCCGGTATCAATCTGCACATAATAATCTTTCGGAGGAGATCCCAGTTGCAGTTTTGTATAATAGAGCCTGTAAAAGAGGAACAAATCCCAGGAAAGGCAACAGAATTAGTAAGAATCCTCCAAACGTTAAAATGATAGATACCCACTACCTGCAGCAGTAAACTTGAAACTGAACAGAAGCCAAAGCAAATCCAAAGCTAGAACTTGCAGAAAATGAGCATAAAACTTGTAGAAATTTTAAAGAAACAAATGAAGAAAGAAGAGATACTTAACAATCATTCACAGAAGGGAACTAATTACAAGCAAGGAACCCAATATAAAAACGGAAACCAGTATCCACAAAACCAAATCAAAACCCATATATCCTTCACAACCAAACAAGACAATTAAATGAAAAGAAGCCAGAAACACACAAATAAATGAAAATCCTTCTCACAAAACCATAAAAAAAGAAGCACAGAAGGTGTCAAATTACCCAACGCGGAACGGATCGAAGGTTCCCCGAACAGGTAAATCAACGATACCATTAGTGGACTGAAGCATTCTTCCATGCCTGGCTCTGTCCCGAGCTCTGAGTTGACTCAACTCCACTCGGAGGCTATTAGGAAAAGCTCTCTCGAGGCTGAGGGCGGCCGGGAAACTACACAGCACCACAGCCGCCGACATCAGAATTGAGCCGGCGATTAGAATTCCGAAGGGAAAGCCCATTTTCGCGGGTCTGGGTCAGAATCAGACCAAAAAACCAATGTCAACAATTATGGAAATAACAACAAAAGATTCAAAAGCTCAGAGCTTCCATTCGCAGGCAAGGCTTGTGTTGTTTTCTTAAACACTAATGTAGATTGAGGCAAGTACCTCTGTTGTGGGTTTTGAAGAATAAGGAAAGACAAGAGTCTTCTTCTTCTTCTTCTTCAGAGGAGAGAGAGAGAGATGGGAATTGAGGAAAGCCTGCAACAATAAGTTTCAAAATTGCGGCAATGGATTACGTTACCTTCCTTTATATTATTAATTTAATTTGTTTATCTTTTTTACTTTCGCTTTATTATTTTTATTATTTAACTTTCATCATTCTTTATTCTTTCACTTCTGAAAGTACAAATTTTTGGGTATGCGCTGTGACAAGTGGGATCTTCGATGCGGTTTCCTGTTTGGTGAGCTACAAAATCATGCGCGTAAGCCGTACGCCCTTTGTCTTTCTTTCTTAATTCAGCCTGAGTTTTGTGGATGCTGATTGTTATGGAAGAAGATGATCAAGTTAGTGATATCAGCAATGCCACCTAAACTATATATGCTTGTTTTCATTTGTCATCTTAATGAATATTTTGTTGTAATGGCAGAAAAGTCTGCGTGCGATGTGGTCTCGATCACTCTTTATATCACTCAAGGGAAATTTCTCTTTATCTATTTAGGTTGTTTTGTCTATTTTTCATCCACAAAGATAACGTACGGTGATACGTATGCGACCCATTTGAGTTGTGTTTTAACATCTAAAATATCGATACACATTTTGTTTGAAGAATCAGAAGCGAAACACATGCAATTTTTCAGATGCAAAAAGAGATGAGTTCAATCATAGAGGAAACATTGCAACAAGATTTTAGTTGGTGGGAAAATAATAAGTTCGGAGGCAACAACAACTCCAAATACTATAATGATGAAGCCATTTTTATCTGCACTTTTCCATTTTGTCACTCCACCACTATGTTTTGAATTAATTTAATTCCAATGAGTTTGTGTGACTTTGTTTTGAATCAATGCATTATTGAGAACAAGGAGTACAAGGAGTACAAACCATGAAAATGAAAATAAATAAATTACTTAATAAATTGACTTTTTTTGCTGACCGTACGATTTCATTTTCTTCAACCTTTCTTGGGACATCCCTCCTCTGTGGTTGAAGAAGAGGGCCCAATGCCTACTATTTGCCTCCAAAAGAGCCGAAATCTTCCAATTCAACTATCTTTTCTAAATGCCCATATAGCCCCTATCTTTGAATTCAACTTTAGCAGAAACCAATGCACAATTATTTCTTCTTTTCTGCTAAAAGAAATGCACAATTATTTCACATTTTCCTTTACATGGTCGGTTTTCAAAGCTAAAGTAGTCCACGTTTAGCAGTCTCTCTTTTATTATATACTTGTTTAAAGCAAATCAGGTTAACCTTTTTCCAAATGACTAATTTACCCCCATATACTTTTTGGTAAGGGGTATTGCTTTCTTCATTTTTCTTAATTTGAAAGCCATCCAATTCTGTTTTTCCAATACTTTTTTTAATTATTGGTAAGGATTAGTTGATTATTAGATGATTATTAGATTTAATTAAAATTGAATTATATACTTTACAATCCAATATAGTTTAGATTGGAATATTTTTTAGTGGATTCATACACTTTCACAACCATAAAAGTAAAAATAGTCAACTTAGATAAGTCCCTTACTTTATATGAATCTGAATTTCCCTTCTCGTAATTGAGATTAAATTTAAGTAAAATAATACTTGTATGAAAAAAAAAATAAGAATTCCTGATAAATTCACAATTAAATAAGAAATATAATTTTGAAAAAATAGATTAAAAAACATTGTTTTCAATTGAATCGATTGAATGAGGTCAGATGAAGAAAGTAATTTAGAGTTGAAACACTCTTACGACTTTTCTGCTTTATCAGCAGTGAGACACTTGGACAATTTTCTTTGGTCGGCAACTTGGCAACGTCGCAGCCGCATCAGGAACAGAAACTGCAAATTGCCACGTACCGCAACATGACTTCAAACCAATATCCGAGTCAAAGACTTCACCTAAAAGGAAAAATAAAATAAAAATTATGAGACATCTCAATTATTTTCAAAAAGAGATTTTCTATTTTCTATTATTTTAAATGATAAGACATATAAATTATTTTATAAAGAATAAATTTTCTATACAAAAAAAAAAAAAAAAACTAATCATGGGATAATATATTTTTTTGTTGTTGAATGTGAATATTAATGTTTACATCTTCCCTTGACCAATTAAAGAGCTACTCATAAGTGCACGCCTCTAAATCTAGAAACAAAAGAAGCTACTATGTGAGCAGCTTGGTGGTATCAATTATATGAAGAAGTGATAATGATAAGTTGTAAAGTTGGAGTTAATGTCGACTGATTAAAATTTAGTAGATTAATCAAATAGTTTTTTTAAACGTACATAAATACATTATTTTTTATTTTTATTTTTATTTTTATTTTTATTTTTATTTTTTTTGGGAGTAAATAGCAATAGTATTCTATTGATATGAGGATAAGCAATAAGTTACAAAAATCGAGCTGGCTATGTTGCCGAGGATTACGCGAGTGTCTCTACACATATGAGCTTGGTCGTCTGTCTAGCTGGATAGCCTTGAGATTCAAAAACATTTACTAATTCAATGTCAACATATCTTTAGATATGCTAACTTTGTTTCAGATGCTAGAGCAAAATTATAGTTCTAATTGACATATTTGGCACGCTCCCTTCATGTGTAGTCTCTTTTTAATTTTGATAGATAGGGGTGTCAGTAACCCAAAAAAAAGTAACAAAAAAAGAAAAAAAAATAGCCCACCAAACCTCTCTCTCTCTTTGTCCCTCTCTTCCTCTATCTCCTCTCCCCCTTTAGTTTCCTAAATAGAGAATTTCCGGTCACCATCTCCATCAAAACCGTCGCAACAGTTTGCTCAGATCCCTTGGAGATTGATGTTTGTTTTCATCTTTTGGTACATTTGGAAGTGGGGGAATGATTTTATCTTTAATGATGAAGCAGCCTTGCCTTTTAACTCTCGTGAATTGATCATGTATGCGTCTAAGATTGGGTAAAGGCTACTACTAATATTCATACTTGAATTGGTAAGGTTCAGATTATGTTAGCTTGGACTCCTCCTGATATTGGGGTTCTTAAGCTAAACGTGGATGGGTCTCATAGAGGCAGCACGGGAAGCATTGGTGCTGGATGGGTTATCAGAGATTATTTGGGACATTGGATTGCTGGATTTTCTGTCATATTATTCTTAACAAAACACACACTCCTCCACATGAAATATAAGTTACATGGACTGATTCTTCGAATGCAAGCACTTGTGATTTAGCTAAACCAAAGATAATGTTTATTTAATCTTTCGTTATTTGGTCAAAGTCTATTTAATCTTCGATTAGTTCCATGTTATATTGTTCTTTGGAGACAACTAACAAATGTACTGTCACGTTCTCACAGCCCAAAAACAGAAAATAAAGACCAATATGCCAACCAAGAAATAAAGAAGGAAGCTTCCTTACATTCCTTCTGGAAATGGCACAGAAATCAGGAAGCTTCCTCACATTGATCACATCTAACCTTTATTTAGTGAAACATATTTTAAGCACAAATTGGAAAGCAAAGAAAATGCCCGACTGACTGAGGGGAAGAAGGGAGAAGATATTTATTATTATTTCATATGAAAACGCCCACGAAAACTCATACTTAAACTCCAAACCAAATTAAATCGCATCCAGCAAATTTCCAGTTACAACGTTATGTGTAAGCTTTTTCTTTTTGTTTCCAAAAGTTTGGTCCAAGATACCTCATAGCCAAAGTGTAAGTAGTCGCTAAATTAATCAAACAAAAGTATAATTCAAAAATTTATTTTCTTACAAATATAATTCGAAAATTTGTAATGAGTAAGAATATAATATGTATATATAGAAATTTTCCTATTCGGATCTTATTATTGTGCAGACGCCGCGTATTTTCTACTACTTCTCCCCGTTTTCTTCCATGTTTACAATGACATCCGCACGATAATAACGTGTGGATATCCGGATGAGAGAATAACTAATAGGGCTAATATATATTTTACTTGATAGGGCTAAAAAATAAAGTATTGGATTCAAGAAAACTATCCAATGTATATACACTAGTCGCAGCTACAGATTAATGAGAATCCTCTATAATGACATGTTTACTAATCCGTAATTGTAATGAACTCCTCCTCAATTCAATTCCTTTGCATCCTGATTACGATTAATAAACATGTCATAAATTGCCTGGAATAAATCTTGTGGACAACAAATACAATATAATAAATAAACTTTCAATATCCAAGGTGCATATTCCAACATGATAATCAAAAGTTTAAGAGTGGAACTAATTATCAACACAATGAAACTGAAAGTTTTTCTTTTTGTTGGTTTGGTCAGAAATGAAACTGAAAGTTAACATTAATCAAAGAAATGCGGAGAAGAATTTGGAAAACCTCAGCCACCAAACAGATCAAGGAGATAGATTAACAAGACTTGAAAAATTTATTAAAGATAACCTAGCTATGAGATTAACTTCAGAAAAATAAAGGATACTTAAATATTACTGAGCAGGAAAACAGCTGCTTTTGGCTCTCATTGACGGCTTCAAGAAGCTCTCACTTTGAAGTTGAAAAGGGTCATTCTTTTCTGTGATGATTCCCAGCCTTCAAGTTACAAACACACTTCCTGGAAGCAGCGAGTCAATCAAGTAACTCTTGTGTTTAATGGGGGCTACAGCTTCTCAGAGCACCTACCCTGCAGGAACTAGCAAAACCATGAGTGTGAAGGAGACTTGTTTGATTTGCTTCGAAGACACTCCTATTGCTCGAATGTTTTCAATTGGTACTTGCCATCACAAATATTGCTTGTCTTGTATGAAACGTCATGTGGAAGTAAATTTGCAAAGCGGGATTGTGGCACAATGCCCTCATAAAGACTGTAAATCTGAAGTGAATATTAAAACCTGTAAAAAATTATTGTCTCCTAAACTTGCTGACGTTATGATCAAACTGTTATGTTTTCCTATTTAGATCGGTGCACTAGATACTAAGTCATATTATGTTTAATACGAGTTTAATTAAGTTATGCCTTGAGGCCCAAAATCTTGTGAAATAAGGAAGGGTTTTGGAGCCTAATTAAGGAGTCCTATTTTGTTTCCTTTTTGCGTGAACCGATTAAGTGGGCTTGAAAGATAAGTCAAGTCGGGCCCTCGGTAATGAGTAGAGACGACTTGACCTAGCCCTATATAAGCTAAAGGCCCTACTCTCATCAGTCACGTTCTCTAAACCTATCATCATAAAAAAAAGAGCTAAAATAGATTCTAAGAGAGAGCATAAGTCTTGAGCCGTTCCTGTCTTTGCTAGGATTGCTGCTGCAACGAATTAGATGAATTCAGAAGTTGTGTACTCAAGGAAGATGGCTCCAGGTATGTTTTCATGTCTTTATACGTGTTACAGTTTGTGTGAAAGATCTTTTTGTATTAAGAAATCTATGATTGGTATTGAGCTTAAGGTTGTTCACGCATATCTGTAGTCGTTGTTCAATCATGTCTATCATGATTTCATATCTGTTTATGCCATGCTCAGTTATTTTGGTTATGTTTAATTTTTGAAGATGGTTTAAACATGTTTATGAAAATATCAAGAATCTAGAAAAGCATGTTTTGATTTGGTTTTCATATTTTCAAAAACTTTAAACACGTTTTTGACCTAACAAATCACCTTAAAACCCTAAAAATGCCCATATGTCACAACTTTTTTATGAGTTGTGTTAATTAGGTCATTCCCTATTCAAAAAGGTATTTGGGTTAAAAACGGACACTAAGAACCCCTAAAACACTGTTCACGGCAGAAACACTATTCACCGCAATTTTAGGGTTTTCCTTCTTGAACTATGTTTTGTTTGGTTTTTTTTTTTAGCCAGATAGATGTTTGTCTTTGTTCTGAGAATCAACAAACCTTTCATAACAAAACCAAACCTAAATACTCAAACCCTAAAGAAATAACCGAAAATTGCATCATACCTAAATTGCTTGATAAGTTTCTTTAACAAATAGAATCTGTCATGTAATTTATTTGTGATGGCACAAGATAACATGTAATTTGTGTAAGCTATAAGTAATCTCTTGCCACAAAGGTGTGATACTTAATTAAGGATGCTTGCATATATTATTTGTTAGTTTTGTGAATAAAGTTAAACTTTTTTCTCTTAATAAATTGAGAATCGGTTTCTAGAAAAGTAATATGTTTTCATGTCTTTACAAGTATTACAGATTGTGTGTAAGATCTATAACATGTGTATAAAGAATCTAACAGTTGGTATCAGAGCAACACTTTCATGGCAGTAAGTTTGTGACAAGGAGGATTAGATAGCTACTTGCTGTTTTTCCTTAAATATTATTGGAGTAGTTGTTTTAAGTTGGATTCTGGTTTTATTTTAGAGTTGGATGATGTAGTTTTAGTACTCTCAATGAAGAGGAATTTGATTTTTGTTTCAAGATTATCAAGACTTGGTTATGTTTTTCAATTCAATAAAGATGGGTTTGCATTATCTCAGAATTCAAATGTTCTTGCTACTGGTTTTCTCTCAAATGGATTATATTGTCTCAATTACAATGAAGAAGGTGATGTTTTAATGGCTGAATTGAGTGAGAAACGAATTAGAAATGAAGGAACATCCACTAGGTTATGGCATAGGCGTTTAGGGCACATTTCAAAAGAAAGAATGAAAATTCTAGTTAAGGAATAAATCTTGCCATCATTGACTTTCAGTGATAACAAAATTTGTATTGAGTGTGTCAAAGGAAAACTCACTAAGACTAAGAAGAAAGGTGCAACTCACGGTAGTGATCCTTTTAGAGATCATCCACAAAGTTTTTGTGGACCTTTCCCTCATCAAACAATTGTTGGAAATCACTTTTTCATCACCTTTATAGATGACCATTCTCATTTTGGTTATCTGTATCTCATAGCAAAAAAAGTCTCAAGCTCTTGGAATGTTTAAGATTTTCGAAACTGAAGTAGAAAGCGCTTGAAAAGGATCAAATTGTGAGGTCGGAGACAGGAGGGGTGAATATTATGGACGTTTTGATGAAGGAGGACGACGTGCTGGATTTTTTGCTAGTTATCTACAAGATAATGGAATAGTTGCTCAGTACACAACGCCATGAATTCCGCAATAGAATGGTGTGGCTGAGAAAATGGATTGAACTTTGAAGGACATGATTCTTAGCAAGATTTCTAGAACTGATTTGCCTACGATTTTGAGAGAGGCAATCAAAACAACAAACTATAGAGTGCCTAGTAACTTCCGTACCTAAGACACCTTTCGAAATTTGGACTACCAGAAAACCTAGCCTAAGACATCTTCATCTATGGGATTGCAAGGCTGAAGCTAGAATCTATAACCCTTAAGAGAAGAAGCTTGATCCTAAAATGATAAGCTTTGTCATTTTATAGGTTATCCCATAAGGTCAAAGAGTTTTAGATTTTATTGTCCAAATTATGGTATCCGAATTGTTGAGATTGGTTGTGCAAAGTTTATAGAGCATGAGGAGAATGCCACTAGGAATGAAGATTTTATTTTTGAAGAAGAAGGTGATGTAGCTGTGATTGAGAATGCTAAACAAGATTGTTTGCCCGTTTTGCGTTTACTCCTGTGATGGAAGGGCAAAGTTCCAACCACTGCCTTGAGAACCATAGACTGGTCAACAAGTCAGCTTTCTTTGGTGTGCGAGCGTGCCACTGCTAGTAATAAAAATTCTAGCAGACTTAGTTTGGAGTAGATAACTTGCGCCCCAAGTTACCGATTTCTGCAAACAAACGATTGTGAATTTGGGTGAGGAATATCTCCCAAGTAAGTTCTTTTCTTGCCTCAGACTGGTGAGGACTTTAACAATTTATCTCAGTATAAAGAGGTTGTTCTGGCCAGAATGGTTGATGGAATTTAAACTGTTTTAAGCGTATGATGGAATTTATTAATGCTTTTAAGTGAGTGATGGAATTTAAATTGTTTTTAGAGCGAGCGCTTTACAAAACTATAACAATAAATACTCATGCTAGAGTGATGAAGATCTGAGCTTGGAACTCCATTCTGCTGGATGGGAGGCTCTGTTAAAATTGGAATTTCCAGGAATGTCAAAGTAATTTGCTATAGAAATTTTGATTTGATCGAAGCTATCCAGGGACTGGACCGCCCAGGTATCAATTTGGACTGGAAATGCTTGGGCTGGACCGGGAATGTTGACAACTCTGATTGCTAAGCTTCAACTTTAAATCGATACCAAAGGTTGATTCGGCGAGCTTCAATGTACTTTAAGCTTGTGTGAAACGAGTGGGCCAGAGCTGCGGCTTCTTCGTGTAAGAGGCGGAAGTGGTGTTCTCGAGGCTGTAAGGGCGAAGTGGCTGTATTGTGAAATTTGTTGAGGTTTTCACGTTTGGGAAAAGCTCAAGCTTGTAACGAGAGAAACTTCGTTTTGAATGACTTATTTTCTAAGTCTGAACCTTGGGAATTCTAATCTAAAGCTGGTTTTCACTTGGAATTCAAGTGAGCTTCTAGTTGATTTTGAGTTGTTTGTGTTGGTGTCTTGGCTCAATGAGCTTTGGTTGCTTCAGTGTTTTGAAGGTTTTTTGAGATCAAGTGATCATTTTGAGTTTTTGTCTTTTGATTGATTTTTTGGTTTTTTGAGTGTCCTTTACCCTGTATCCACCCTTTCTTGTATTTATAGTAAAACTATTTCTTCTCTGAGTAGGGTGATTGTGTTTTTTTATTGGGCGGCAAAGATATTTTCCCCCTTTTCCTCTTCTTCTTGATTTGTGAGATAGGCTCGGATAGGTGATCACTTCTGTTTTCACCTTGCCTTGTGATATTTTAAGTGATGGTTAGTTTGATTCCTTTTACGGGTGACCGCTTTCACCTATCCTCTATGAGATTGTAACTTGCTTATCTCCTTGGAGAATTGCCTTCTGAAAGAATGAGGAAGAAAAAATCTCGAATATACATATATATAATAAGAGGGATTTGATCTTGATCAGTTCTTGAGAATCAACTTGATGTCATGAACCCTTCAATCACTTCTTCCATGGCGATTGTCATTGCTGACTTTTATCCCGAAGTTGCCATTCTCGACTTTTAATCTTCTTCTGACTTCACCATTGCTGACTTTTTAATCCCGAAGTTGCCATGTGGGATTGTTCCTTCTTCTGGACTCCCTTTTCCTAGTATGTTTGGGCCTGTGAGGCCCAAATCGGCTTGTTTGCTCTGATGAGCCTTGGTTTGGACTCTCCAGTTTTTAGGCTTCCTTCTTTTATTTGGGCTGGATGTGTCAATTTTAGGCCCAAACAATGCCCCATAAGTTTGAATCGTTTTGGAGCAGTTTGAGACTTAAATAACATAGCCATTAAATTGGGCGCCACGGTTAAATTCCCGTTTAACGAGCAAGTAGAAGTACAACAAAGGAACAAACTCAAAAACAGTGGAAACAAAGTACAAATTTAAAGGCATGGAAACAAAGGGTAAACTTAAAGACAGAGTAGAAACAAAGGGTAAATTTGAAAGGAATCAAAAGATTTAGTGCAATCTTGTGTCTATCCCAGGTCTGTTTGTATGACCTGCGAATCCCACATGGTTGGATAAAACTTTTTAACCATTTGCCATTGATTGGGGCCGTATGAACTTCTCCATCCCTATCCTGCAACCTGTATGCCCCCATTAGAGGATCATTGATTATGAAAGGGCCTTCCCATGTAGGCGACCATTTTCCATAACCAGCCACATGGGTTCCGAGAAGGCGACGCTTCAGACTATCTCCCCTTCTTCAAAACTCTTGTCCCTCTCTCTTGTTGTAGGCCCTTGATACAACTGTTTTCCTAGGAGTTTGTTGAGAGTGTCTATTCGCTGCATCAATCCTTCAGTTCGACATAGCACGGGAGTGGTTTCTCCTACTAAGTCATGTTGGTGAGCAATTACGAGGGTGACGAACGGCTATCTCCATAGCAGTTGCATCACCGTAGGTTAACGCATGAAGTCATGCGTCGCTTCTCTTTTGAAGTTCTATATGCTGAGTTTCGTGACTTCTCATGCCATTGTTTGATTCTTCTCAAGCATTTTCGATAATGTTGATGATCACTTTGTTGCTTGATTCCTTTGTCCATTGGCTTGGGCATAATAAGGAGTGGATTGGAGCGATCAATTTGAATGCCTCTGCCATGTCGGCATTTCTCGGATATGAAGGAGGATCTCTATCGATTGTGATTGATTACAGGATGCCAAATCTTTGGATAATCGCTCTTCTATGAAAGTGATGATCTCTTGAGATGTAGTAGATTTAACGACCTTGGCTTCCACCTACTTAGTGAAATATGCATGCAACAATGATAAGCGATCTCTGTGGTGGCTCTTTGGATATATCTTACCAATGAGATCCATTGCCCATCCTCTAAAGGGCCATGGTTTTACCACTTTAGGGTTCATAGGAGCCGATGGAGCTCGTTGGGTGGACCGTGTCTTTGACAAGATTCACACCCTTGGAATAGTTAATGCAATCTTTCATCATGGTTGGCGAGTAGCCATATCTCCTAATTAACAAAGCACATTTTTCTCCCACCTTGATGTGCTCCACAGACTTCCTTCATGGGTTTCCCCCATAACTTTCATGTATTCTTTCTTTCGAGGCACCTTAAAAGCACCTCATCCTTGCTCTTTCGGACCAAATCTTCATTCCACATAAGGTAGTTTAAAGCCATGATTCTGACTCTCTTCTCAGAGGGCAAAGTTGGATATCGTAGATAGGTCATGATAGGATTTCTCCAATCATCTTCAGTGATTGTGGCAGAATTGACATCTATCTCCATCCTCTGGCGGAGCAGATGGTAGGCTTTTCTTCCTACTGATGATTCTTTGTACAGTCTTGGGGCATTTGTACACTGGCCACCCACTGGGCCAATTCATTGGCTGCAAAATTTTCTTCCCTTGGGATATGTTCCCAAGTGGCTTCTCTGAATTCTGTCAGAAGATTCCTAGCTGCCACCAAGTAGGACGACCAAAGAAGGGCTTAGGCACTTGTATTCTCCAGCAATTTGTTTTAAAACTAGCATGGAATCTCCCAGAATTTCCACAGATTGGATTCCTAGTTCTACCAGTATTTCCAAGCCAATGATTAAGGCCTCATATTACCTTACTGTTGTTGGTGCATTGGAAATCCAATTGGAAAGAATAGCAGTGTCGATTCCAAGTGGTTCTTCCAAGACAATTCCTGCCCCTGAAGTTATATCAGTTTTTGATCCATCAAAGTATAACTTCCAAGGTGCAAGATGAACTGAGTAGATAGGATTGTTGAGGCAGGTGTGAGCTCTGGTCAATAGATCTGCATTTGCTATGTCTAAAGAGTCCATATTTTCAATCTCCTCTCCGGGATGATGCTAGAAATGCCATGACTTGTCCTTTGGCGGCTTTACAGGAACATATCCCAGAATGCAAATTCTGTCAAGGCCAAGGTCCATTTTCCAATGCCTCTCGCATTGGTCTTGTTAGCATGTATTTGATCAGATCTGTTTGGCAATGATATAGATGGTGTATGGCAGCATGTAATGTTTGAGCTTCTGTGATGAAGTACAAGGCTAGGCAAAGTCTTTCAATTGCGAATATTTTCTTTCCATACATCAGAGTTGCTTAGGTAATAAACACTTTGTTCCTTTCCTTCCTTGTTATCTGAACCAATAAACTTCCAATGGATACTGGATATATAGAGCTTGGGTAGTGCCTCTCCTTGGTGGGGCAGAGCTGGTGGGTTTGAGAGGTAATGCTTGATTTCCTCAAAAGCTTGTTAGTCTTTATTCTTCCCACTTGAAAGGTTTGTTCTGTTTTAATCTTAACAAAGAAGAAGGCTGGATCTTTGGATGAGGCAATTCCTTCTTGTTCCTAGGTGTAAGGATGGATGTCCAATGCCTCATATTTGTCCAAGGAAGCAATCTCATGTGCCCTCCTCTGGTGATTTAATCATAACATCATCAATATAAACTTCCAGGGAATGTCCAATCATATCGTGGAAACAAATAGCCATAGAGTGTGCATTTTCTCAAGCCAAAGGCATTCTGGTGTATTCAAAAGCACCTATATGCCTGGACACATGAAGGCTGTCTTGTGGATATCTTCTTACGCCATCATGATCTGATTGTAACTGCGTTGCCATCCATAAAAGATAGCATCACAGTTGTGGGCGCTCCATCTACTAGCATATACGCCATTGGCATAGGTACTCATCCTTGGGAGAGGCTTCATTTAGGTTTACGTAATCCACGCGGTCCCATTTGCGCAGTTTTCCTTTTTAGGCGGTACAATGTTAGCTAGCCAATCGGCATAGATGGCGCGATGAATCTGCCTTGGCGACCTTTCTATTTTCTTTGACTTTGATTCTGTGTCCATGGACATCCTTCTTACGGCTGCTTGGTAGTAGGTATCCCTCTTTGATTGGCAGCTTGTGTTCTACCAATTCCCTGTCTAATCCTGGCATCTCATGATAATGCCAAGCAAAACAATCTTTGAACTCTTGCGAAGTGCAGCGAGTTCATTCTTAAGTAGCTCTTTCAATGGTCTGCGATAAGGTAGGCCTTGGATCCTCCTCATTCCTAAGTTTATTTCACCGCAAGGATCTTCTACCTCGGCAGAGTCATCCGGTCTGGTGGTGCAAAATCTAGCACTTCATCTCGTAGTTCCTTTTCCTCCGGCTTTCGCAGTGCTTTCATGAGGTGAATACGCCATATTGATGGCTGAATTACGCGTGCAAACTTTCTTTCCTCTGACATATCAACAATCTTTTTGTAATGGACGGATTGTTGCAGCTCGATCCTTTTCTTGTGGATTGGGACTAGACATTAGTGCTATGGAAATTTAGAACAAAAGGTCATTTCCAATCCTCCAAGGAATTGGTTAGAGCCTTCTTCAATGAGCCTCGGGCCGTGACACCATGGGAGGCGGCCGTTCTGGTTGACTCCAAAGAAGGTGAAAGGACCAAGGTCATCATGATAATACCTTGCCTCACAACACATGGCAGAAGGTAGAAATGGCCGTGGATCGGCCTCTATTATCTCCATGTAGCCTTCTTCATTCCATAAAGCTAACTGCTTGATGAAGAATGGAAGGAACACATAGACTCTGGTGAATCCAGTCTCTGCCAAGTAATGCATTGTAAGTGGTAGAGGTAGTTTCTACCACAAAGAATGCAACCTTGACTTCTTGCTTCCTACTAAAATATCCACATCTAGGATCCCAAGGGTTTTGGTGATGCCTCCTGCGAAGTGGTGGTCAGTAGGTTGGAATTAAGTCCCTTTACATTACGCCCATTTTGCTCGACGTGCTACGAGGAGGAAGGTTGATGGCTGCACCTCCATCTACCATAGTTTTGGGAATAGGAACACCTCCAAAGTTTCTTTATTATAAACAAAGTGCGAGGTGGTTTGCCATTTCTTTGGTTGGTTTGGAGAAGCAAAGCGATCTGTAGCCAACTTGTGGGTTGTTCATTGTCACAGGGTTATGCTTCTTTATTACGGCCCTTTTCACGCCACCTGCATTCAAAACTTTCTTGGGAAAATCGTCTCCATCCAGTGCTCTCTATCCTTCTACCGAACTTTTGCGCGGAATGAACCACCATATTGAATGCCTAGGTGACTTCAACAAGTCCTCCAATTCTGCACCGAAGGCCTCAGTTTCCGCATCCAATTCTCCGTCATAATCCATCTGTTCTCCCTCATACTCCTCCGTCCATTCTCCTAGTTCTTACATTCCGAGGAGCGCATTCTCAGTCATCTGCGGATGGTTCATAATCGGTGCTCCTCTTCATATTCTCTCAACCAGTCTACTTGCCCTTCTATACGGAATAGGATCGGTTTTCCTGCGGTGGGGAGTTTTAAGTAGATTTACGGCGAGGCGAGGAATGGATAGAAGGTTTCTTGAGGATTCTGCTCTTTCCAACTTCGTGGTTGAGGCGCTTGCATGCGGGAAATATTCGGATCTTTCCCTTTTGGGCGGAATTGACCTCTGGAAAGCGGTATGCGTTTCGTTATTGAGAATGTATGCGATCTTGTCTCGAACCCTCCTCCTTTGGGTTACAGTCGGCTCCATTGTTGATCGCCACTTTTCGAAGCGAATACCACACGCCTTCAATGATGGCGTGCCAAGGTTTATCACTATAGGCACCTTATTGATTTTTCTTCCTTGGGTGCTAGTCATTCTTGCTGGATTGGACAGGCCTGGGTAGTTTCCTGTGCGCCTTATCTGGGGCGTGGTTCCATCGGTCAAAAACACTTGGAGTGGAGGATCCTGTTTTCGAGGTTACCTCCAGCTCGGCCTCACACTTTTTCTTGCGAGCACTATTCGGTGAAATGGTTGCTTTTGGTCTTTCCATAGTCTCTTTTGAAACTATTGCCTTGTGGAGTCGACCTACTATGTTTATTATGTCCCTCTTTAGTTACTGCCAATTTAGGTTGACCATATTAACTTGTGGCGGGGAAAGGATGCGTGGTGACGGATGGAGCTTTTACGCTAACCGACCTTCTGCGTTATTCCTTCTGTATAACATCTCACGAAAACAACACAACTATTGGTAGAATGATTCCAAGAATTGTGCCATCATGTAACTTGCGCCCTTGAGTTCTTGGTTTGGGCGTGCGTGAGGCATCTCTATTGCTTTCTGTAGCAACATTTCATCAAACAAAGCATCTACTTTGGTCAGATCGAAAGAATACACCTTGATACGCATGAGTTTGTTTGGGCAGAACCCTCACTTGTGAATGGTGGCTTTTGATCCCTTGGAGGCTTTGTAAGGGTTTTACAACTGATGGGGTGCTTTAATCTTGCCATTTCCGTAACAGCAACCTCTCTCTCCTCGATTCCTCTGCATCTTCCGGCTCCACTTCAATCATATGTATTGAGGAAGAAGGGGATTTGTAATTCGTGCCTTTGGAAGAGTTCCTCTTCTGCTTTTCCTCCCTGAGCAATTCCTCGTACTTAGTGCTTTATGCCCGATTCTGAATCTCAAACAACATCCCATCAAATCTTTTCCTCAAAGAAATTTTGAGGGCCGCCTGAGCCATTTGGATGAAGTGTCTTTCTTCGATGGGGATGCGGCACTTCATTTTGAGCTTCCTGAACCTGTTTATAAAATCTTGGGCAGGTTCATCTTCACTCTGCAGGCGACAAGGTGTGATGGTGACTTACAGGCGATCTGTAATAGTAGTCATGGAAGACACTCTCCATTTGCTCCCAAGTCTGAATAGAATTTGCTGGCAGGTTAGTGTACCAAGTGAAAGCTTGTCCAGGGAGAGAGTTCCCAAAAGTCTTAAGCTTTAGGTGGGTTATTCTCTATGGCTATGCATTGGGTGGAAAATCTGCCTACATGCTCAACTGATGAAGCATGAGGATCCTCTCCATTGAATAAAGTGAAGTTTGGTACTTTAAACACAGGGACAAGGTTATCAGTCGATATAAAGGTGGATATGGCTTCCTATGGGTGGGCCTTTCCCCCTCAGCCGAGCTCCATCATTTCACGATCATCCTGCTGCAATGCCCCACGTCATTTAGAGCATTAGCAGGAGAGGTTTTGTCCTGATTACAGTGAGCAAATCCACATTACATTTGAGCAAATCCATTGGTGAGCAAATCGTGGATTACTGCCCTATATGGTCTAAGCGAGAACTTCTTCCACATGTCTCTTAGGCTCTTCGGTCCTTGGTGGTTCCTCCGATTTGCCCCACCCTATTACATGGTTATTGGCATAGGATAATTTTCCCATCTGCCTCTCCTTCCTCTTGCGGTGGAGAGGAATGGATTAGAGTCCATCATACGGGCTGTAAGGTAATATTGCTTTGCTTGTTCGAGGCAGAATTGCCATAGGGAGATCTTGTGGGGGCGCTTGTTGCGAACAGGCGTAGTTACGGCTGATTCTGCGGGACTTGTCTGGCGCGAGAACCGGCGTGTGGGGCCATCGTTCTTGGCGGAACAACCACTCCTTGTGTCCGGCTGGATTTCTCCTGCGTTACGGCATCACGGCTACACATGCGCGAGAGATTCTCTTGACATAGCCATACCAATCTGGTGAGGACCATAGGGAAGGTCTGAATTCTTTGGACCACCTCATTAGGATTGGGAGTGCAGCCATGGCGACCTCCGATCCTTCTGAATTGCTGTTGACCTGCCATTGCATCATGGCTGTCATATTATCTAAGGTCTCTTGGCTCCTTTGTGTTGTGACCAGCCGTAACACGAGTCTATGTCGAGTTCATCCTTACAGGCCAGTCTGGACCTCTGCTTCTGTCTTTCCATGTCTTTGAATGCAGGCATCACTTTCCTCCGATTCAATCCTTCACGAGACCACTTGGTTTATTTCCATGTCGTGGTGTGGAGTTACGGCTAGAACTTCGGTATTCATGGTGGTAAAGAACAATGTATCTTGAGAAGTCCTTGGGCGTGCCAAATTGTTTGCCGTTTGCGTTCCTCTGTGATGGAAGGCAAAGTTCCCCAACGCCTTGAGAACCATAAGCCCGGTGCGACAAGTCAGCTTTCTTTGGTGTCTTGGCGTGCCCTTTGCTGCAATAAAATTCTAGCGGACTTAGTTTGGAGTAGATAACTGCCCCAATTCTTGATTACGCAAACAAGCGATTGTAATTTGGGTGAGAATATCTCCCAAGTAAGTTCTTTTCTTGCCTCGAGGCAGGTGAGGACTTTAACAATTTATCTCGGTATAAGCAGGTTATTGGCCAAAATGGTTGATGGAATTTAAAGCATTTGAGAGAACTAATGGAATTAAAGTTTGATGAGCCATGGAATTTAAAGCATTTTTAAGCGAGCGCCTTTTACAAAACTATAACAATAAATACTCATGCTAGAGATGAAGATACAATTGGAACTCCATTTACTTTGGATGGGAGGCTCTATTCTAATTTGAATTTGAAATGTCAATTTGGGTGGAATATTGACAACTCACGATTGCTAAGTTTCAACTAAATCGATACAAAAGGTTGATTAAGAGCTTCAATGTACTAAGCTTTTGTGAAGCTTAGAATTAAATGACTAGGCTTCTTGGGCAGAAGTGGCTGTTCTCGAGGACTTCAGTGGGCTAGAGGCTGCACTGTGAAATTTGAATGACTTATTTTCTAAGTCTGAACCTTGAGAATTCTAATCTAAAGCTAGTTTTCACTTGGAATTCAAGTGAGCTTCTGGTTGAGTTGTTTGTTTGTGTCTTGGCTCAATGAGCTTTGGTTGCTTCAGTGTTTTGAAGTCATTTTGAGTTTTTGTTTTTGATTGATTTTTGGTTTTTGAGTGTCCTCTACCCTGTTCCTCCTTCTTGTATTTATAGAAAAACTATTTCTTCTCTGGAGTAGGGTGATTGTGTTTTTTATTGGGCGGCAAAGATATTTTCCCCCCTTTTCCTCTTCTTCTTCAATTCTGGCAGATAGGTTCTCGGATAGGTGATCACTTCCTTGTTTTCAAGTGCCGCTTGTGGGCTGACTCACGCTTTCCTGTATCCTCTCTGGGATTGTAACCTGCTTATCTATCTTGGGAGAATTACCTCCTCTGTAAAGACAGGAAAAAATCTCTGTATATACATATATAAGGGGGATTTAATCTTGATTCTTCTTGATGTCTGAACCCTTGATCCACTTCTTCTATGGCGATTGCTATTGCGACTTTTTCATCCCAGAGCTGCCTTCTTTGACTTTTCATCCTGTGACTTCGCCATGCGGCACATCAAGGCTGCCATGTGCTGTATTCCCTCTACAGTGCGGACTCCCTCTTCCTATTATGTTGAGCACATGAGGCCCAAACCGACTGTTTTATTGATGGATGCCAATTTGGATGTATCAATTTTGGCCCAAACAAACACTCCCATCCTTCTCCAAACACTTCATTCAGTCCCAAATCACCAAAACAACTCCAACAAGCCTTCCTTCCATTTCCCTACGAATTTCCTCTTTCTCTGCCATCATCACTCACCCAAACTCATCCCAAATCACCTCTTTAATTGCCATACTCTAGATGTGAGGAAGCTCTTGGAGCAGCATTAGGTGTGGAGAAGCACTTGGAGAAGCCTTGGACACCACAAGTAACTTCATAAATGGGTTTTTCCACTCTTATTACATTTATTATGTTTTCTCATTTCTGTTTAAGTTTCATTTCCATTATGAGTAGCTAAATTCATAACTAGGACTTCGATGTAACCTAACATGAATATTCTGGGTTTATAAGTTGAAGTTTTGAGTTTCAAGTTTGATTCATGATTCATGTTCTTATTCATTATGCTTATCAGTTAATATGCTTGTTTGGATGATTGATCACCATTAGAACTTGTATATTAGCTATCTTGGTTTGAATCAAGAGTAGACACCATGCTTTGATTTGAATTGAACTATGAATAAGAAAAGTATGTATGGACATTCGACAACATGGATTAGATACATGCTTGGTTATTTAAATTGTTCTTCTATGCTTAATGAGTTCCTAATGCTTAATTTAGGTTAGACAACAAATTATCAAGTTAGAATTAGGAACACAAGGTTAGGACCAGACACCATGGCCTAATCATACTTTAGCTAGAATCAATCTTTGAATCCGAATTAGACTTGTCACTTGACTCCTTATAACCTAGATTGAATTATTTGGTGAATCAGATGCCTAGTCTCCCAATCTGTTTTCAGTCCACAAAAACACTCTTTGTTACATTTGCTCACTTTGCTTTTTGTTTGAAATTTCATTTTGCCTCATTTGTTCAACAATTACAATCACTCTTGCTTTAAATTCTATTTTAGACTTAACCTCCTACTTTCTTGAATTTGATAATCTAAGTACATAACTAATTTTAACTTCTACGCCCTCGTTAAGTAGACCTCGTACTTGTCTTCTTGTATTACTAATTGGCCGTACAATTCTGAGTTAGCATTTAACAACACTCGGCGAATTCTAACGGCCAGAGAAATATTCTCCGGTGGAGAAACTTTGCTTAATTTGTATTTTCTGCTGACCAAGTTAAGGCATTACATGTTGCCTACATGGTGCATATAATGCATAAGTGATTTGATAAAATATATGCTCCTCGCCCAATCATTAGAGCGAATAGGAAAAATGGACAATGGCATTGGTGAAATTCACTTTCCGATATGTACTTGATGGGCCGTTAGGGAAGCTTTGGCCGATTTCTTGGCGGCCCACCCTTGTGTTGAAATAGAGGAGATGGATTTCCTCGAGGTGGGCACATTGAGTTTATTTCCATGGCGCCTTTATTTTGACGAGTCTCGAACATTTAACATGGGCGGGGCAGGTGTCATCATTGAGACGCCCAAAGGATTCCGAACTCGTTATTCTTTTCAATTGGACTTTGATTGTACCAACAATCAGGCCGAATACGAGGCCCTGATCATAGGGTTGGAAATTTTGAAAGAGCTTGGGGTAAAAAGTGTGGCGGTCATGGGAGACTCAATGTTGGTCTTAAAACAATTGTCTGGCGACTACAAGGTGACTAGCCAAGCTTTGCTTGGATATCATGCGTTGGCCAGCCAATTGATGGAAGATTTCGATGATGTGAGACTCGCCCACTTGCGAGAGAACATAACACTCAGGCCAATGCCATGGCCCATTAGCATCAGTGAAATCACGAGGGCTCTACGAGGAGCTTTAAAGTTGAAGTGATCTCTCCTCCGTCTTTGAAAGAGGGGTTCGTGAAAGTTATGGTGTTAACCATAGCACGGAGGATTGGAGGCACGACATCGTGCGTATTTGAAAAATCCAAATGGGTCACAGAGCCAACAAATTTGGTAGAGGGCCCAATATTATGTGATAAGGGATGAAGTCTTGTTTCGCATAGGTTCCGATGACTTGCTCATGAAATGTTTGGGCAAAGGAACAACTCGTAGCAATGACCGAGGAGTCCACGAGGATATCAGGTGCCCATCAAGCGCAGCATCAAGATGAGGTGGCTTTTAAGGAGGCACGGCTATTATTGGCTGACCATCCTCAAAGATTGCATTGAATATGCTAAGGGTTGCAAAGATTGTCAAAGACATGGGCCGATCCAACATGTTCCTGCCAGACCAATGAATCCCATTGTCAAGGCTTGGCCTTTCAACACAAAGTGGGTGGAGGCCGTCCCACTCAAGCAAGTTACTCAAGTCGAGGTGATAAAATTCATTGAGAAGAATATCATCCAACGATTTGGCTTGCCCAAGTCCATCATGACTGACCGAGGAACGGCGTTCATGGGCGAGGCTATTCAAGCCGCTGCGAGAAATTGGGGAATTAGGATGGTTCAATCCACCCCATACAATCCCTAATCAAATGGCCAAGCTGAGGCTAGTAATAAGGTGATAAAAGGGATTTTGGAAAAAAATGATTGATAAAAATCCCAAGGAATGACACTTTCTTCTTTCTAACTCTCTATGGGCGTATAGAACCTCGAAGAGGTCTGCCACGCAAACAACGCCATTCGCCCTCACCTATGGCCATGATGTCGTCTTGCCACTGGAGATTTCGGTTAAGTCCCTAAGGGTGGTCAGCCATGCCGTGGAGTGAGGACGAATACGGGCAAGCCATGGCACAAGAGTTAGATGACCTTGACGAGGTCGATTGGCGCTTTAGATAGATTGAAGGCCCAAAAAGAGGCCGTGGCTCGGCGTGCGATAAGAAGACCAAGGCCAAGAGTTTTGGGGTCGGAGATCTTTTATGGAAGACCATTCTTCCAGTGGGATCAAAGGATCCAAAATATGGCAAATGGTCTCCAACTTGGGAAGGCCCATTTCTAGTCCACTAAGTGTGAGGAAAGGGGGCGTACAAGTTAAGTGACCAAAATGGTCGGGTCCATGATGCGCCGATCAATGGTCGATTTTTGAAAAAATATTGCCCAACGGTTTGGGAAATGGCGGAGAGATAATCCGCCATGAAGAAATATGTCATAATAAAATAATGATTTTTGATTGGAAGAGTGGGCATCATAAAAGGATCTTTTCCAAAAGATATCACATATATATATAGGTGGGCAAAAGTCTACTACAAAATGGGGCCAAGTAATGGCCTAAGCATCCACCAAAGGTTCAAGAAATAATAACTAAGCTAGTTCTACCACATATGGTGACCAAATAAAAGGAAACTAGCTAAGTACAAAATGGGCCAAGCAGGGGCCAAGTATGAACCTAAACATCGGGGAAAAGGGTGCGGAGGGCAGTCCTAAAGCTCTCCATCGCGGTATCTCCGGCGGACAAGGTAGATTGAATCATCAACTTCTTCTCTCGATACGCTCGCCGCTGCATCCTGTCGGAGTTGAGCCTCGAGAGGCCTATTGCTCCGGACAATCTCGGAGACTTTGGCAACAATGCCAGCCTTCCTTTCTTGAAGCTGCCTCACCTGCTCATCGATATCCGCAGCCTCCTGTTGCATTTGGCGGGCGATCTCGATCTCCCTCCTCATGGTGGCACTACATGAGGTAATCCGCTGCTCCAAGTCTTGGCCTATCCTTTGCTCCTCCAGAAAAGGATGGCGGGGGCAAATCTCTCCACCTGACCAAAGAGATGAGTAATCATAGTCGCGAGCGTGGATCAGGGAAAAAGCCAGAACTCGCCAAAGTCTCAATGGCAGCCTTAAGCTTGCTTCTCTCATCTTTGTCCTCCAAGGACATGAGGTCTCCATCTCTGTATGACCGAAGTATGGCCTCAGCCTCGGAATCTAGTAGGGCCCCGGTCGATGTGGAAGAAGTAGGAAGGTGAGTGGAAGCGTCCGGAGGATATAGATGCATCCCACTGATCTAGGAAGTCAAAAACATCACCAGATGGCTGCAAGAAAAATGGGCATTATATTTCAAGTAAGGGAAATAAATTGCATATGTGCATATGTATGTATTTCTTGCTTCATACCTGATCAGGGGATGGTAGAAGGCCTCTTCATAGGTACTGCGTGGCCAAGTTTCCTCCATCCTCCGTCGATGGATCCATGGTAATCTCGGCGGGCACAAAGGATGAAGACTCGCCAATCTAGCAAAAGGGTATAAGGATTACAATAATGGCCCATTTATTTGAAATAAACAAGAAAATTTGGGGCATACCTCAAGTTGGAGTTCGGACGGAATAGCATCGACAACCAAGGTAGGAGCTCCCGAGGTCAACATAAGGACGGGCTCAAGTGGTGCACTTTCGTCGGTGGGAATAGTGGAAGGCACACCATTGGTGACGATCGCATGGTCAACAGTAATGGCAGTAGACTCCACCACATCCGCCTAAAAAAAGAGGATGTGAGCTTTCTAACAAATATAAAGCTTTGAAAAAACATTAAGGGAAAGTAAGATCACCTGAAAAGTTGGCCCACTTTGTTGAGCCTCGAGAGGGCGGGTCAGAGAGAGCCCGAACTTATGGCAAAGAGGGGCTGAAATTCGGCCTCAATGGCCGTGGCATCAGCTGAAGGAAGGTTGGGGCCAAAAATGGCCCTCTAACATATGCAAACATTGAAAATAAGAAATTGGGGGCAAGTGTAAAAGAAATTTTAAAAGTATGGAATTTCAATGAACCTGAGAATTCGGAATATGTGGGAAGTCTTCCTTGGTTAGCTCGGCCACGTGCTCATGGGCATGATCATCGGGCATGGGAGTAATCTCGTGTGACCCCGTGGAAACATCCTCCGGGTGCTCCATGGTGGTAATCTCGGCCGACTAAGTTTGAAAATTTAGTAAGCACAAAAGAAGTAAGAGAAAATTCAAATGACTAAGGAGATGGATTTACCTCATCCTCGCCCATCGAAGTCATGACTTGCGCCCTAATTCCCTTCTCAAGTGTGGGAGGTTGAGTTTCCTACATTTTTAGGCATAAGGGTGAGTTTTTGCCCTTCAAAATTAAATGAATGAAAGAATGTAGAGATATAAGCTTACCGGAGCGGCGGATGAAGTGGTGGCCGATTGCACGGCCCCGACCAAATGAGAGGAGGAAGGATGATCCGTCGGCCTTGGGGAACCTGCAACAAGCTTATTTTAGTCACATTCTTAAAGTTTTTTTTTTAAAAACAAAAAACAAAAAGCGCACGGCCAAACCTTGAGGTGAGAGGTTCCGCGGAACTTTTCTGGGCCGAAGGAATGTTTGAGAAGGCAAAATATATCCCGGCGGGGCTATCTCCTAAAAAGTTGGAGTTTTAAGCTTTTAAATGTGCCCATCAAGAATTCAGAAAGCTAGAAGTGCAAATATTTAATAGGGTAAAAATAATCATGGAGGATAGCTTATCTTGGATGGGGGCGTTGGGCCTTTTCTCGCCCCGCCTAGAATTTGCACTAGCAGATTTGGCCGAGCTCTCTCTCTCAATAATGTCGGCGGGAGGATTTTCCTTCTCGACAATGTCAGCTATGAGATTTGAAGGGTTAGGAAAAAGAAAGATAACCAAAAATTAAAATAGGAAGAAAGTGCAAATATTTTACCTTTTGCTTGGGCCTTCTTCTTCTCTTTCTCTTGCTGAAAGACCAATGAGCATGGGCAATGCCTGAAGATCCTATCCTCAATCTCTGAGCATGGTTGAGAAAACCAACCGGCCGACATTTCTTTCCACCAATGGATAAAGATGTTAGAGTCACCAAACCGATGATCTCTAATCGGAATACTGAAGGATTTCACCAAGTCTTGGTTGAAATCCGTCAAGGTGGTGACTTCTTTTGCATCTTTAAATTCTACTCTGAATAAAACCAAGCTGATAGCCAGCGGCGGCGGGATAATAAAGCTCACCACCACAATGATAGTTGCTACCTTTGTTCACCATTAGGCCGTATGGAAGATCTCACCTGATGAGGATGTTTGCCCACATATTATGTCTCTCATCTTTCGTCTCCGCCGTGGGATATAAGGAAAGATCCAGGGCTAGATAATCCGGGAAACGGTGATCTAGGCAAATGGAGAGATGCTCCCTAGTCCTCTCCTAACACTCATAGAAAAATTGGAAGCAATCCTCAACATAATGCTTCCGGCGTGGGGCGTTGAGCAGAGGTGGACCCAAAAGCGCTTTATCGTTTGGGCAAACGGTGGTGGGACTTAATTCCGGAAAATATAGCTGGAGCCACAATTGAAAAATCCTTATAGGGCCAGAAGCGTGATAATCCTTGGGTTTAGTGGTTACCTCACGGAGCCCTCTATAAAGATAGGCAAGAAAGATTGGGCCCATGGCCACTTGATGGCCATCCATAAGTACCTCTGCCAAGGCTTGAAATTCCTTTGTGATCCCGCCGGATTTTGGGCATGCCAAGAACTTGCACAACCACATCACAAGGAAAGCCACATGCTCAGTGTAGGATACGCCATTGATGGAAGGAGGGTCAGTGAGATCTCCGCCATGGCCAAGATATGTCTTCACCCAGCTCTCGGAGGTCTTATTTGACTTGTGAAAATCTAAGCCCCTTTGCCATCCGGAAGGTTGGTGGCAGAGAAATCCTCTCCATGAGGGCAGAGGCCGGAGATAGCAGCCAAGTCTACCAAGTTGCGTCATCATCCCAAAACGGAGCCTTATACAATTGGTGGAGGAAGACCAAAAGCATAGGGCCGCAATGATGAGAGTTCGGTCGCAAGGAAATGGGCTTCATGCACATAGGAGCAATGTATCATAAATCCCAATTTTCTTCCAATGGCCCTTCAATTTTGGTTCCAAAGCCTTGAACCAATGATACCAATCAAACTTGCCATCCGCCAAGCTTGAGTGGTCGGGCTTCCCGGCGGCGGATGATACTTTCTTTGATAGGGCCTCTTTTGTTGCAGTGGGATCCGATTTGAGAGGGGTTCCCGTCGGCCAACCTTTAAATGGCTTGGTGCTCTCCCAAACGGATGCCCATGTGAAGTTTGAAAAATAAGTTGGGCCACTTCTTGGTTGCGTCACCCACACTTTAGCCACCTTCTCCGGATAGGCAGAGAAAAATGGGCCAAGAATATATTGGGCGGAGTTGGGAAAGGCATTGAGAAAATAGGCAAATACTTGCTTGCCCAAGTCTTTTTCCATGGCCACTTTCATATCTTCAAAAAATTGACCACTATCACTTGGAATAGATTCCATCCTACAAACATGGTGTAAAATCGAATCAAAGAAAAATATAGTGAAGCAAACAAGATTCGAATCAAGAACACGAAGAACATCATGGCACTATTCACATATTCAAAGTTTCAAGTCTAAACTTTTGAAGGCTATAGATGCATCAAAATCATACCAAAATCAACCAAGAATTAGTACAACGTACCTAGAAACTTGCAAATTTCAAGTTTGACATTGATTTGGGTGGATTTGGTGTGTGAAATGATGAATGTAAAGATGAAAAGGATATGGGTTTTGAGAAAACCTTCTAAAAGCATATAGCTATGGTGGAAGTGCTTATGTGAAAATGAAAGAGACCTCTTGGATATTTGTAATATCTAGGGTTTTTAATGGATAGGAAGTTCAAAAGTCCCTCCAATTTAACTGGTGTCTCCCTAAATTCCTACTCGATTCAAAATTTAATAACGTGCAAGGCAAGCAAAAAAGAAAAATCTCAAATTTCAGAAATTGAAGGTTTTGGGTTTCAATTTGCTTACCTCTACACCAATTCCCGAGCTAAGCGACTCGGGGGGCAATGTTTAGGGGTGGTAGAAATCCACCGGGCATAAGAGTTGGTCAAGCTAGAGCTGAAGGTGCAGAGGCAGGTTTAGAAAAATGCAGTCCGGGCCTCTCAAAATTGCGGCTGAGATTGGGAGCCCGAGTTGTGGCTGAATATTGGGTGCCCAAGGAGATACGGTCAGGCTTGGAGTTTGTTACGGAAGTGCTCAAAGAGGTTGCGGCCAAGGCTTTTTCGCTGGGCACGACCGAAAAAGCTGGGCATACGGGATGCGGCCGGACAGCTCGAATGGAGTTGGAAATAGCGGCAGGATTGGAGAAGTTCGCAGCGGGCGTGATGAATATCTTGGCTGGGCTGTTGAGATGATGCGGTAGGAGATGCTGGAGAAATTGGGAATCTCGGCCGGGTCTCCAAGGAACCTCGTGGCAGCGAGAATGTTGGGTGTTGGAAATATCGGTCGGGCCCTATGTCAAAGTGAGGTGGATTGCGGCGAAGCATGGGAAGCCAAGATGCGCCGCAATGAAAATCAAGATATGGTAGGTTGGGCCTTAGGGTTTCGTGTGCATTGGAGCTATGGGAGTTTTTAGGCGCACAAAGGTGACTGGGCTCTACGAATTGTAACTTCCTTGCCTTATAATATATATATATAATATATAAATATGCAGCTGGAAGTCCTTTGTGATGGTTTGCAAAATGGTGGAGGTCTTTGCAAGTCAAAAATTTGGTTGGTACATATATATAATATATGATATATGTGTGAGTGAATATCACACGTGCGGCCGAAAGTTTGGGGGAGTGGCAGCCGACTTGTGTTTGGCTTAAATGTTAGAATTATTGCCTTCAATCTGTAGGGTTTGAGAGTTAAAATTTTATATATATATATATATATATTACACATATGGGCCCTTTGATTATTGAAGTCAACAAGAATGAATTCTGGCATGCATGTTTTTATGCATAGTGGCTGGGCCAGCAGTTTGGATTGTTGATTTGTATAATATATATATATATATACACATAAATGAAAATGAAAATTGAATCAAGTTCCTCAGCATACTAATTTTAGAGTTTCAGAAATTTAAAGATCATGAAATGCACCCTCATATTATGCCAAGAGATTAAAGGTTTTAGTTCAAGCCATCAATTTCAAAGCCAAGATTTTTGGAGGATTACATGCCCGTGACGGAGGGCCTCACAAGGAAAGAAATCAAGGGAGATTTTATAGTAACTCCGAGTGTTCCAAAACAAGGAAATCAAGCATGTCAGAATATCAACGCAATCCCACTGATTTAGGAGGGCTTCGAAAGGAAAGATTTTAAAGAAGAGTTGACATTTGGCCATTCAATGGCCAGCCCATGGGCTGACGAGTGCCCTATATAAACCTTGCTCCATGAAGACATCAGACACACAACATCAGACAAACAAACCTATCTTTCGTCTCGCACTTTTCTTTTCCTAGACTTAAGATTTTATTTTTCAAGCACCTAGTGTAGTGAGTTCTTTATATTTCTAGTGTAAGTTTATATTTTCCCTGTCATTTAAATTCTTGTTTGATTTATATTTCTTATCATATCAATTCAAGTTTATTTCGATTCCTTTACATTTAATTGTTATCGCACTTCGATTAAATTTAATTTCAAGTTTATTTCCTTTTCGTTCTTATCGCTTTTATTTCATTCTTGCTTTATCTATCGCTTTGATTTATTTTATCGCATTTCAATTCTTGTCTTTACGTTTATACGCATATTTAGTTTAATTGCATTATTTTTACTTAAACCATAAAAATCACAAAAACATCCGTACAAAACCTAACCATTCTCGAGCCCGAGAAAGTGAAAGAATCTAGGCCAAGAAGAGGTTCTTTGCTTGGCCGATCAATCGTTTGGTCAGAAGTTAGAAGCGCAACACATCCATCTATTCTCATTCCATTCAAGCCCAATTTCGGGGCTTGGTGGTGGCACGCCCCGCATCCAAAAGAAGAAGGACCAAAAGTTCCTTCCGTCACCGCCCTTGGCGAAAAGAAGGAACACCTCTATACGTTTATTGGGACTTTCTAAGTAATTTGCTAATTCTTTGGGTCAACTCCCCACATTTAAGGTATTTGTAAAGTCACTATCCTTTCTGTACCTTAAAATTTTAAGAGATAAATTAATCTTCGAAATACTGAACCATCTCTCCTTAACTTTGGTAATAATTGATTATTATCTTTTTGCATAAGCAAATTCACTTTTCCATTCTTCTCAAGTATATATGAAATTAAAACGATCAATAACTAAGCCACCCCACAATTCTCTCGTTAATATTGCGGTTGCTATTATATTTTGAATAAACTTTCTTCATACTCTAAGAAGTAGGAACTCACGAAGATACTCTTGATCTATCTTTTCAACTCCACTTTTCATTGTTACAACTCACGAAATAAACTTTCTTCATACTTTAAGTAATTGATCTTACCATGGTACAAACTTTTATGTTTCATTACATTACTTCCTTTTAGTCAAACATATAAGTATGCATATGTAAAGGATTCAAGTTATTTGATACATTGATATACACGTATGCTCTAAACCACATGAGAAACACGCATGTGCCAACACACGTGCAATTAGAAGCAAACTAAAAATCATTTAAAAACAAGCCAACCATGCTCTAACTTTTGGATCAATATATACACCAATTAAATTGTCTTAAGATTGTTGGAAAAAGAGGGTCTAATTGCTGAAAATATATGCATACTTATAGGCATACATAAAACTAAATTAACATGATATGGATTTTAAAAACCTGAAAAATTGGTCAAGGCAAGTGCTAGGCATTCTAATAAAATAATAAAATAAAAAGTCCTAGGCATTCTTAGAATTAACATATATAACTATGAACTGTATATATAGCAATGCATGCAATCATCGAAATAAGTTGGCAATTGAACATAATAAAATCGCCTATCCTAAAATCTAAGGTCTAAAATATAATTACAAGGAAAAGTCTATATCATTAACTACTCTAACTAGAATGAAAATGGGTAAGAAATGTGAAAAAGAAAAACAAAGAGTTTCATAATTTTGTTTTCCATTCATGAGTGATGGATTGCTAGATGTTGGTAGTTCATGAGCCCGCCGATTGAGTCTGTTAGCTAAAAATGGGCCTGAACTTGAGCAACATATATACATACATGTAAGCAATGGAAAGCTAAGATGTTACAAGAACTAATAAAATACAATCAAATTATAATGACTGCAATATGTAGTTGAGGGACGATTGCTACAATTTAACTTTATTTAAACATGCAATCTTATACAATTTGTGCCAACATGCATGTGTGTGTGATGTGTGTACGGATAAACAACGAAAAGAGGTCATTTTAACTAACTTTGCCTGGAATCATTTAGTGGAATAAACAGAGGAATCAAAACAACAACAAATTGAAGATTGCTACCTTGGAGGAGCAGTTGGGAGTAGTTAACTGGTGAGAATGAGATTTGGGGTGAATTCAACAAGTTTTTCCAATCTTTGTTTCATTCCGCTGGTTCTACAGACGTTGTGTTTCAATATAAAATACAAGCACACTTGGAAGCACTAATTTGTTTATGAAATTTTTGCCCAAATCCACACAATAAAACATAAATATATGTACTGGGAAAGTAAAGGCAATAGAATAATAGTTCCATAAACAATTAATAAAAATCTTGAAGCAAAATATCAATTTAAAATTAAATAACCAAGCCACAAACACTTCCCAACCAATTAGTCCTGAACTTGCCAAGAAAGCAAAATGGGACACAAGTTCTGTGAGTCGCACAGTTTGTTTTGACACAAAAAACAAGAAGATCGAGGATGCTTTGGAGCCAAGCCACATGAAGGACAAAGTAAAGAAAATGAAACTCAAGATGGTGGCTATGAATGCAACTGAGTACCAAAAATAAGAGGAGGATGAAGGAGAAGAGAAGACAAAAATAGAAATAAAAGTATATTGTAGGCGCCGCTTAAGGCTTAGGTTAGAGCAGATTCAATTTGTTGTAGCTGGGTCATTGTAATAGCCGCTTAAGGCTTAGGTTGGGGCAGTTCTTGGTTGTTGTAGCTGGTCTCCCATTCTAAAGAAGAATCACTGTCCAAAGGAAGAAAGAAAAAGGAAGTGTAAGGGCTTATATTTAAATGAAATGAAAATTCTTTTGTTTATCTCGATCTCCCTGTTTCGTTTTGTCTTTCTACTCTTCATTTTCGAAGCCTCGGAGACAATCGAGTGCAACTTTAAATCCTAGATTAGATCCTGTACGTGCATCAGCCTCTTCGAAGCCTAACAATCTCATGCCTCTTACGAATGGTACCCTCTCTACTTCTCTACCTCGCCGATCCTGGTCTCTCTCTTCATCTTCTTCTAATTTCAAGCTCATGCCATACACTTCCGTGCCTTTAAAATGTAGGTAGTGAGGAGAGCTCTGAGTCTAACAGCACATTTAAAAAGCTTGAGCTTGGGGCGTTGTTTGGCCTCTGGTACCTATTCAACATCTACTTTAATATTTACAACAAGTAGGTAGTGTTTGTTTATTTGATTCTGATTATTATTATTATTTTGCAGAAATGTCCAATTGCTGCGGATTTGTTGATTTTAGTATAGTTTTGGATGAATGTTAATGTTTTTGCAATTCAGACGGTGACAATTTCTTGTTAGAATTGAATTGATTTTGTTTTGACTATGTTTTCTTTGGCGGAAAAAGTTTCCATGAAAGTTCGCTCGATATCTGACTTTGTTTTTTCTCTTAAAAAAAAGAAGAATGAAAAATGTGGATTTTATTCATTATTGAATAAAAGGAAATGTAATTTTAAAAACATAGTATGTTGAGGAGCATAAAATCCCAACTAAATCAACGTGATTGATTCTGAATATTGATCATTGATATGTATAGATATTTAGGCTAGTTTTCAGTATCTTAATTGGTTATTGTATTTGTATAAAGGTTATGTACCTCATTATGAAATATATGAGCATATACGAATTACCAATTCTATCATGCTATCGTCAGCCTAAGGTTACCAATAATCCTACACAAACTAAAACCCTAGCCTGTCCTTTCGCTAATCTCCATGGCGATCAACAACAGTGAATCACCTCAAGTCTCAGCCAAGCCTGAGCAACCCAAATATGATTTTCAAGCCTCAACCAAGCCTGAGTAACCCAAGTATGATGATCCTAATGATCCTCTCTACCTTCATCACTCTGATCAACCAGGGGTTGTCCTTGTTACACAACTCTTGAATGATGAAAATTATCCAACCTGGAGTTGCTCTATGCTCATGGCGCTCAACACCAAGAACAAAGAAGGTTCCGTCGATGACACCCTCAAGAAGCCTATGCGTGATTCTTCCACAACTCTCCAACAGTGGACACGTTGTCTCACACTAATAGTGTCCATCTCTTTCATATGGAATGATTTAAAGGAACGATTCTCTCACACTAATAGTGTCCATCTCTTTCATATTAAGTGTCCTTTTCAGATTTGATGAAAAATTTGTTGTATGAGATAGCAGTGTTCATTGCTTCATTGAAATTTTCCTCAGTAACCAACGAATCATTCGTTGCCTTTCTGAAATTTGAGAGAGTAAGGTGAGAAGAAATTGGCATTTTCTTAGTGAAAGGAGTTGCTAGTGCTTGGCTTTGGGGGGGGGGGGGGAGTTTGGTTAGCTTTGCTCCACTCACAGTCTCTAAGGAAAAAATTATTGGTAGTTCAATGATCAAGAGTGACAAAGGTTGAAGCCGTGTTGAGTCAGTGGTAGGTTTTGTAAATTTACTTGGCTTTGATGCTAAATTATAACATCAGGATGCCTGTTTTAAAAAACTGGACCGGATGACGATTGGTTCGCCTAACCCTAGAATCATTGACTCGAGGTATCCAAGACTCCGATTATCAATCCATAAGTTCCTATACGTTCCTAGAGGTACATCGAACAACATAATTGAAATTGGAACTGATTGAATGGTCCGAACCTATCGAACCTTGATATCGCATAATATGTGCAATATCCGTTTGATAGTCAAACAGTGACCAACTTCAAATCTGAGCATACCTCATGCTGGGGACGACGTGGGGAACATTTTAGAACACAATGTCCCATGCGCCATCGACAACAGTTGGCTTGAGAGATTTTTCGTTAAATCCGACGACAGAAAATCTCCAAACCACATGCCAATACCTAAACCAACTCATTCAGACTAACAAAAGGAGCAACTTTTGGTCTTAGACCCCGGCCAAAAAGTGGCCAGAGATGGGTGAAAAAAGGCCAAAATCGTTGTCCCTTATATGGGTGTGTTGAACATTTTTCGTGTAAGGACGGTGTCGATTGGTGGCAAGTCGAACAGCCATGTTGCTATAGTGACTATCGCGAGAGAAAAAGGAAGAAGAAATGTCTCGGGGAAGAAAGAAGGAGGAAATAAAAAGTAGGCCCGGTTTCTGTAGCAGATATTGTAGCAGTAATAAATTTGAAAATTCCCATTATGTCCTTTTGTTTCTAGACCTTTCCTCCTTTGTTACAACTCGGAATTGGGCATGTCGTTTGTATAACAACTCGTAAGCTCGAGCACTGTGCAACAGAACCAAGAAAATTTGCAAAATTAGCCCCGAGCAAAAAATCAACTCTAAACCACAAAGGAACCGTAAGGCTAAAGTCATCCTTTCACTTCAGAATTTTGAAAATTAAATTAAATTTCGGGACGGGATGTTACACTACAGCCGAAGTTGGTGACCCACTTCAAACCCATTACATTATGCAATTTCTCTTACAAAATCATCTCCAAGCTTCTTGCGAATCAGTTGCGGTCGCTTTTGCTTGACATTATCTCTCCACAACAATACGCGTTTATTCAAAACTGTCAAGTCCAGGACAACATTGTGACTGCCCACGAAGCTTTCCATTCTTTGAAGATCGAAGGAGGACAAAAATATTTGAAATGGGGTTGAAGGTGGATATGAATAAGGCGTATGACATAATCAAGTGGGATTTTCTGAGAACTGTCCTGGAAAAGATAGGTTTTGCTAGTGCTTGGATCCAAATGGTTATGAGCTGCATCGCTTCAGGAGAATTTGTGGTTCTTATCAATTGCAACACGAGTAATAGTTTTAAACCCTTAAGAGGCCTGAGACAGAGGGATCTCATTTCCCCATATCTATTTATTATTATAACTGATATGCTGTCAATAATGATAAACTGTGTTGAGCATAGGACTTCTTCAAGGAATAAAATTCAATAGGGAGGGTCCAACCTTATCACATCTTTTCTTTGCTGATGATTCCCTTTTCTTCCTCAAGGCTTTATATCAAAATTGTAGAGTAATGGAGAGAATTCTTCAATGTTATTGTCAAGCCTCTGGACAATTGGTGAATTTTGAGAAGTTGAACATGTTCTTTAGTCCTAACACTCCTATGCCTATACGTGCCCAGTTGCAAGCCATTTTGGGAGTCAACATTACGATGGACCTAGGGAAGTATTAAGGTCTCCCAACCATGAGGGGTAGATCAAAAAAAGATGTCCTATGTTTTGTGAAAGATAGAATTCTGAGCAAAGTGCAAGGGTGGAATTATAGACTCCTTTGTTAGGCTAGCAGAGAAGTGTTAATTTAGTCTGTGGCGCATGTTATCCCTATGTGTCTGATGGCAGTGTTCCTTTTCCCTGGGGGTCTATGCAAAGGAATTGATAGTGTTCTCGCTAACTCCTGGTGGGGGCAAACGGGTGATTCAAAGAAGGTACACTAGATAAGTTGGAAGGAGCTTGGGCCTGGTCGAGCATCTTGGAGGGGAGGAAGTTATTTTGAAGGGTGCTCGTGTCACGACCATATTTGAGAATAAGGAATATTCCTGAATCAGGGTGTGAGTCATACCATAGTCATAAGAATAAAATCCTACAACCATGATATGATGGAAAATAGAGTCACAAATAATACAAATTTATTTAACAACACAGAATCAAAGTCACAGTAACTGGTAGTTAAATACACACTAAGATCCTTAACAAACGGTTGACTACTTATAAATACTTACACAATTCAACAATAAAGGCCTAGTAGCTTGGTTGAAACTCACTTCCTTAAACTTTGACTTGAATCCTGCACAATTTATTAGGGTATGAGCATTCTAATGCCCAGTAGAGTACCATCAAACACCTCAAGGTCAGCTATCACAGTTAATCAGAGTGTCATGTATCAAACAACACAAGATACATAAGTTATGCAACCATACCAGATAAATAAATTTGCATATGCGGTGATGCCAAGAAGTCACTCCCTTATAATCTCACTAATTCATACTTTAGGGCACCAAGCTTGCATGTCTCATACCATACATTTTACTAATGTGGCTCGGAATACCCTAAAATATAAACTAGTGCCCATTCCTCCCTTACCCAATTATTCTTTTGTTTACGAATGTTTCAACTTTCACTTTTCATTAGAGGCCGTTCTCCCATCACCTCAATATATTCAAACCTTGCTCTCGTCACCAGAATATATTCTGCATTTTTTTTTCCAGATATATCTAAGGCATTCTCCCACCCTTAGATATACATCGACCCAAACACAAATCCAAAACACAACCGTATTTATGGTGCATATGTAATGCAGCTCAACATTATTTATCTCTGCGAAATAATTATACAGATAATAACAATAATATTTCAAGCTTAATCAAATGAATAATAATATTTACCCAACACCAAATAATTTCCACAGAGAAACATCAATAATAATATTCACATAACATTAATTACAATTTCATCGAACATCAAATAATATTCACCGAGCAAAACAACAATAATATTCATATTTATAGTACTATATATAAGCACCAAGATTAAAAGTGACATAGCCCAATCATCGGGAAATCAAGAAACCCTACCTCATGTCCAGCTAGCTAAAGTACCACTTTACCATTCAGAAGTTCTCGGATTCATTGAATCTACACTTTCGATCCAATTCCTTAGAAGATTTTTCCTTTCTTCCTCCTATGCTTCCTTCTCTTCCACACCCAAGTTCCATCTCCTTCTCCCTTAAAATAATATCCTAGAGTAATCATCATTATCTTTAGCTTAGACTAGGTGATTCACTCCTAATAGGTGGACAACTCACCCTTAGGCCAATGACTCACCTATACCAACTCATCTCCAACATGATTGTGGATTTGAAAACTTGAGGCAAGGGGGAAAGAATGAGAGAATGGTGGGTTGATGCCCTGCACATTTTAGAATATTTTTTTATTTTTTTGGCCTACAAGGGTATTTTTGGTAATTTTAACACATAGGGGGTATTTTGGTTTTTTTTTTTTTACACATAGGGGGTATTTTGGTCATTTTAGCCCAAAATTCAGAAACGATTTCCTAAGCATTCGTTGAGTCGACCACTATCGTACTACCTAAGAATCATAATGGTCTCACTTCAATGTCTTAAATGTCATTTGAAAAATTCACAAAATGTTACCTAAGGGCATTTTTGTGCAACTTGAAATTAAACACACTTAATCCAATAGTCTTAATCCAAAATCACTTGATAAAATACCCATAATCATTCTTCACTATAATACTATTTTCACTGAAATACGAAAGTCCACCTTTAATTTTTTGAAGTATTACAGCTCATGGCAGATTCTGATGGCAACCGAGTCAGGCTTTGGGTTGATAAATGGTTACCTTGCAATCAGGACCCACAATTGTTAATCCAATTGCCAAGGATTGGAACATTGAAAGCATAAGACATGATATATGAACATGATGGTAGAATGATTCTTTCTTTTCCACTTGGAAATGGTGATGAAGGAGATAGACTTAGTTGGCCTCTTAACCAGAATGAGATATACTCAGTAAAGTCTGGATATAATATTATGACAGATGCTCCACCTTCCCAATATCATGATCGGCCATCTAGCTCAAGGGAAAATTGTCCAGAGCTATGGAAGATTATATGGAAGTCCAACTTGATTCCCAAACTCAAGAATTTTCTATAGAGGATTGTTAGAGGCTGTTTGTCGACGAAAGAGGGCTTATTTAAGAGGCACTTGGGAGCCAGCCCTTCGTGTCACGAGTGGTCGGAATCAAAGGAGCATATGTTCTTATTGTGGAATTGGGTGAAATATGTTTGGTTTGGTGGCATTAAATTACAGAGTTGACCGTTAGAGCATAACCTCTATGGAAGAGTGGCTACTCAGTGTGTTGGGGAATCAAAATCAAAATAAGTAAGAAATGATGGGGACTCTTGCTCTAATTGCGTATACATGTTGGATTATCTGGTGCAACCGGTGTGATGCAGTTTTTAAAGGTAAGCGTGTATGCCCAAATCAATTTGTAGTGAGAATTAGACAAATGCTTGGGGAATTCCACTTTGCATCAAGCCCTGTGACTACTCTATCAATAGTACCTGCTCCCTCTAGTGTAACATCTGAGAATACTTGGTCTCCTTTTACCCATGGATGGTGCAAGTTTAACGTTGATGCAAGTTGGGATAAAGTCTGCATGAAATCTAGTTTGGGTGGTGTGATTCAAGATGAAGATGAAATTTTTTTGAGAGGTTACTGTCAGCCTCTATTCTTGAGGTTGAGGCTCATTTTGAGTTAAAAGGAATTTCTTTGGTTTCTGATTTGGGTGCCACCCACATCATCATTAAGACAAACTCAAAGGAGCTGGTTCAAAATATCAAAGGCGGAATTGGTATGAGCGTGTGGTCTATTTATCTTATCATTTCTACTGTTAGAAGATGCTGTAACCAATTCAACTTCTATAATTGGTGGTGAATCCCTTGTCGATTAAATGGAATAGTTGATTCAATTGCGGCGAATGCATAGAGGAGGATGCGCGAGGAAGTCTAGATTCGCATACCCCTATCTTCCCTGGTTTTTGTTCTGCAGGTGGATGGATTACCTTGTCCTACAAGATTGTAGGTTGTTGCCAGTTAGAGGTTGACGTGCACCCTTCGGTGGCGTCCTAGTGGCTGGCCGTTTAACTGAGCTTCTTTGCTTTCTTTTTTTTCACTAGTCTGTTTGTTTTCTCTTCTCCTGGTTGTTTGGTTGAAGTTGTTTTCTCTTCTCCTAGCTGTTTGTTTGAAGTACGTGTTCCTGCCTTCCCAATGGATTCATGTATGTACTGTTTGGTTGCCTTTATCTTAATGATAATCTCTTTGCCCAAAAAAAAAGGTCTATAGGTTACAATAATTAAAAATATTAAAGTGGGCTTGGTTTAACTTCCAACAAAAAGTCGTACGAAAGTCTAAATAGGGTGCATTAAGAAAAATCAGGGATATTTTTTGTAGTTAAATAGGGTGTACTAGTTAATTTTACATTTTGATTAAAATATTATGGTGTACTTAGATTATAGGGTGTACTCAGTTAATTTTAGGGTTCGTCTACCAGCACTCTACTTTAATTACAAATAAAATTGTCTATTGTTTTTTGTCGACCCAGTTAATCCAAAATTTTGTATGAAATTATTTTGTAAAAACCTAAGAAATATGCTCAAGCAAAAGCAAATACTTTACTTAAATATCAAAGTCACTAATAATCCATTGAGCCATTGAAAACTTATATTTTGTTTCTTAAATATCAACGCCACTAATAATCGACTACTCGATTAAGATAAAAAATGTATGACTAATACCTCTTGTGGACCATGGCCAAGTCAAATGATTTTGAAGTTTGGGTTGTGGATGAATACTTGAAATCGTGCTTCTTTCAATTTGAATTATGTTTTCCCAAGAAAAAAGGGTAAATTTTACTTTACTACTCGCAAGTTTATCGAAATTTAGACTTTAATATCTAAAATTTTTTATTTTTTTTTGGTCAACTTCGTACCCAAAATTTGATTTTCCTACTACTGTGATACATCCGTTAGTCTGACCGTCAATTCTTCTATTAATAATTTAACATGAAAATTAATGGGTCCACGTGGCCTCACCCATATTATGCCATGTGGATTGAAAGAATATATAATTAAGGAAAAAAAAACACTCACCTGCCCATCTCTCTCTCTTTTCAACAACCGCAAACTCAACCCGCACCCCCTCATATTCTCTCTCCCTCCTTCTATCTTCCCTCCTCTCTTTCTTCAACAACCACCTCCACCTCAACCCCACAAAGACATCCACCAAACCCATCCAATCCAGTTGGAGGGGTCTTTTTATTCCAAGACTGACAAATGAGCACAGGCTCTGTAATAAGAAGATAACAAAATTCCCCCAGTACCTGAGTTCAAGAACCAAGCTCCAAAATGAGTTTTTGAAAAGTTTGTTGAAACTTTAGAAAAACACTTTTAGGTTCTTTTCACCAATAACCAAATGAACATAACAAATTGATGAGTGACTTGGTTTGAGGAGCTTGTGGCATGGGAGCTAAGCTTTCACAAGTTCAGCAATTTGAGAGAGAGAGAGAGAGAGAGAGAGAGAGAGAGAGAGGCATGAATTTCTTACAAAGAGCAAAGGTTTAAAATGGGGAAGAGAAAAATTAGGAAGATTTTTATCTCAAGAAAATAATGGGAGGAAAGATGGGGTGTCTTGAGTAAATTTTCAGGTGCTTGACAAAGCTTGGTCACACTCTGGATGATGGTTTTGCTGGGTAGAGGAAGCTCCCTTTTATAGGCACTTAGAGCCCCTAATTTTATCTAACCTTCTTCTTCCTTTTCCTTTGCTTCTTCTCATTCAATCATATTTGGTGAAATTTTCCTAACCAAGGCGCATGGGTAATGAGCCCTTTGGGGTTCCAAGAGTTTTATGCAGCTGGACCTCTCCATAGGGGTGAGGCGCCACCCATTTTCTTCCCTAGTTTTCCTATTGGAGCTAGCAGAGGAAAGGGAGAATGGGCAGAGCGTTTGCCCAACGAGATTCTTTTGGTTTTTACAGTGGCTTCTCATTGACTCTGTCATAGAGCTTTGGGCAAAGGTTGAACACGATGCTAGATATTTTATAAAGCGCTGGGCTGGGCTTTTCCTAAGGTATTGGGCTATTGGTATTCTATTTTCCAGCGGCCTGTGAGTTTGTTTTTCATCAGGCTGCTGGAAGTAGTTTATCTGCTTCGTTTTTTTAACAAAGTGTTTGAGTGCTTTAACTAACATGGGGTTTTCTAAGCAGACCATTATATTCTTCTAAGGCATTGGATCATTTTCTCTCTCTCATGCTAGCCCATGTGCTTGGGCTGAAGAAATGAGCTTAAGTTTTAGCGTTCCCAAGCAGCCCAAAACTCTCATTCCTTGATCCCTCAATGGGCCTTGTGAGTGCTTGTACCCGTCCATACCACAACCTTCTCAGCAAGCCCTGGGTAATTACGTGGCTTGGGCTCACTTCAGCCTGTAGCATGACTTGGTATTAAAATAACAATTCTTCACATGACATTGCTTGTTTATTTAGCATGTTTGTGCTTGAATTTTATCGTGTTACTATAAGCTATGATCGGGCCGCATAACGTTGAATAGATTAGTAAGCGGGAATTTATAGAGCCAATGGCTTTTTGGCCCTTTTGCGCATGCTTGCTTGGCACGACGCGTGGCCCATGGCTTGCACAGGTGCATCCTACAAATTTTCTTATGTCCCAACTGGGCTCTTTTTGTGATCAATTATTTGTGCTAGGCTGAGAATAAACCCGGGCCCTAACCCTTGGATTTTTGGGTCTCAACACCAGTTCAGCTTCGACTTGAACTCCAACCCACAAATTTCCAAACTCCATCAAATCCAGCTATGATGTTCTTTTACAAATCAACAACCCAAATTTCCAAAATGTACCCACTTTGAGTTTGTACGGCGTATGCCATTTAATAAATTAATTAAATACATATTCATGATTTAATTTTTTATTTAATTTATTAATGATTTTTTTAATCCATGTGCCACAATATGGTGAGTACACATGGACCCATTAATTACCACGTCATCGTTTAACAGAAGATTTGATTGTTTAATTAACGGATGTATGAAAGTGGTAGGAAAATCAAATTTTGGGTGCAAAGTTGACACGAAAAAAACTTTAGGTATTAAAGTATAACATTCGAAAAACTTGTGAGTAGTAAAGTGAAATTTACCCCCCAAAAAAAAAACAGATAGGCTTAGTTAAGTCTTGTTACTAATTGCCACTACACGTACCACCTAAAATAATTTTTTAAAATACAAGTGATAATCTAAATTAATATAATTTATCGAGAGATGAATTCGAACCTGATGTGGGTTGAATACCAATTTGGTTCTCTATAATTGAAAGGGTTTGGTTCTTCAAAATACCAATTGGGTTAACTTGCTGTGTGTTGACCAAAAGATTGACTCAATTGTTGACACTAAAAAAGGTTGAATAATCAAAGGAAAGCAATATAAAGCACAAAGCAAAGGAGATGAGAATGCCAAACCAGAGTTCTTGAGAGCACTTTGCAGGGAGCAGTTTCTCCATTCTTGGGCTTGCTCTGCTGCTGAGCCAACCAAGATCTCCAGCTACTCAAGTCTCACAGCAGAGACATTAGGGTAAGGAGAAAGACGGGAACTGCTTTGTTTGTGGAAGCGGCAGAAATCAGTGGATTCATGTTAAGTTCCTTGCACCAAAACAAAACAAAAACAAAAAAAAAAAGTTAATGATACAATCAACCAATGAATTATGACTTAATCCGCCCCCCGAGTTTTATCAATTTGCAAATTCTTAGGTACATTTAATATGCATTTCTCTATTCCAATCCTTTAAATCCTTAGACCATTCAGGAAATTGAAATCATAGTATACGGACTATATTTTTAGCTATTATCAATGAAGGTAATATAATATATTTTCTAAGAATTGATTGGATTACTAACAAAAAACCTCTTAGTACTTGAGCAAGTAAAATACGGCACTAATATTAGTGTTTATTAGTGTCGACTAGAAACGGGGCATGGCCAAGTGATAAGGCAACGGGTTTTGGTCCTACTATTCGGAGGTTCAAATCCTTCCGTCCCAGAACATATCTGACCCATAATAATATTATCATATTATTAATATATAATAAAATATAATATATATATATATATATATCTATATCATAATAAAATATATAAAAATTAAAGATTGTCTTTTTGAACAGTCTTCCGTTTAAGGGTACAATATTGGTATAGAAGGCGTTCAATTATCAGAAAAAGAATACAATGTTGCTACAAATTTATACAATGAAATATCAAACTCTAGTCTCATCATGCACGTATGGAATTCGAGGAAAACCGCATGGGCTCATGGGCCCTCATTCTTCCTCTGCCACTTCCATCACGCCTAAATAAATAAATAAAAGCCCCATTATCCAACAAAAAACGAAAAAGAAAACCCATTAAACTCAAGCTGGGTTTAGTTGGCAAATGAAGCCCAAGAGAAGTCCTGGTTGAAAACTGGTGACGTGTCTACATGGAGAGCACCCCCACCCAAAGCGTTGAAAGTTGAACATACGACTACTTGGGGTAGCGTGTAGTCCAGTCCAGTCCAGTAGTTGGTCGTGTAGCGAGTGAAAATTCCCCGCGAGAAAGGAACGTCGGTTATAGAATTCCAAAATTCTAAAATTCCAAAATTCCAAATGGGTGGTGGACCGGACGAGTTGATTTAATCCAACCACGGTTCAAAACCTGGGTTAGGGTTAGGCCCATCGGCTCCAGCACCAGGGGACTTGCTATATATCAAGAGAGCCGCCTTCATCGCTCTTCTCCCTTAATATAAAAAAAATATCGTCCGCTGATATCTTCTCTCGACTCTCGACTCTCACGGCTGCGTGCTTTCCCATCAGGTGCTCCTTTCCCCTTTTTCTCATCTTCAATTTTTTCTTCTATTTTGGTTTTTCGTTTTCAGGCTTATGCGATTTCTTCTCTCAATTGTTTTGGATCTGCTGATTGTTTTCTGTCGAATTTACCTGATTCTGCGAATTTGCGTTTATGTATTTCGTGTGAGAATTCATGGCTTGATTGGCAATTTCCTTTAAATTTATGCAGTCAATAGGCGTTTATTTATTTATAAGATAGTTCTTGCGGATTCACATATATGATTGTTGAGATAGTCTTGCGGATCCACACATTTGATTGCGTTTTTTTACTATTATTTTGTCTCCTGTTGAATTTGTATGTTAGCTTTGCCATATAATTGTTCTTTCTCTTTGTTTGATTTCACATACATATCCTTTTTAGCTGGATGTCCTTAATTAGTGTGGAGGGATGTGTGGTTTTGGACATGTGTATACATATCATACACATAATAGTCGTAGATGAAATCATCTGATTTGTCCCTTTCACTTTTGTTGTTGACATAAATGCTACGGCTTGTTTTGGATAAATTGTATGAAGTTTATAGGTGTGGAGGCCTTCTGATATGTTATAAAGTTACGAGTTAGATTGTATGACTCTCAGAATTACTGGTAACATGTTTATGTAGTCTGCTTCCTTTCTCCTTTTAATGTGAATTGCATGGTTCTCTATCTTCTTCTCCAAATCTATGTGAATTGCGTGTCCCTTTTTTCTTTTTTCTTTTTCTGTCTTTTTTTTTGGCTTTATTTCCTCTGGTTTCATTGTTTTCGAAACCTTTGCGCTAAATGTATGGTATCTTGCAGGCCATTAATTGTTGTTTCAGCTGTTGCTGTGATTCCTCAGAATGGCAGATGGTCATGAGACTGATAAGAACATCGAGATATGGAAGATTAAGAAACTGATCAAGGCTCTTGAAGCTGCAAGGGGTAATGGAACCAGCATGATTTCTCTCATCATGCCTCCCCGGGATCAAATCTCTCGTGTTACTAAGATGCTTGGTGATGAATTTGGAACTGCTTCAAACATCAAGAGCAGGGTGAATCGTCAGTCTGTTCTTGGTGCAATTACATCTGCTCAGCAGAGGCTCAAGCTTTACAACAAGGTTCCTCCTAATGGGCTGGTGCTGTACACGGGAACAATTGTAACTGATGATGGGAAGGAAAAAAAGGTCACAATTGATTTTGAGCCTTTCAGGCCAATCAATGCGTCTCTTTACCTCTGTGACAACAAGTTTCATATTGAAGCTCTGAATGAACTCTTAGAATCTGATGACAAATTTGGTTTCATTGTCATGGATGGTAATGGGACACTTTTTGGGACATTAAGTGGCAACACTAGGGAAGTGCTTCATAAATTTAGTGTGGACCTCCCAAAGAAACACGGAAGAGGAGGGCAGTCAGCTCTACGTTTTGCTCGTCTTCGAATGGAGAAGCGCCACAACTATGTTAGGAAGACAGCAGAGCTTGCCACACAGTTCTATATTAATCCTGCCACCAGCCAGCCCAATGTTTCAGGATTAATATTGGCTGGGTCAGCTGACTTCAAGACTGAGCTTAGTCAGTCAGATATGTTTGATCCCCGTCTGCAAGCCAAAATACTGAATGTGGTGGATGTTTCTTATGGAGGGGAGAATGGTTTCAACCAGGCTATTGAGCTGTCATCCGAGATCCTGTCCAACGTTAAGTTTATACAGGAAAAGCGCTTGATAGGCAAATACTTTGAGGAGATTAGCCAGGACACAGGAAAGTATGTTTTTGGTGTGGATGACACACTAAAAGCTCTGGAGATGGGTGCTGTTGAAATTCTTATTGTGTGGGAAAGTTTGGACATCAATAGGTATGTGCTAAAAAATACCACTACTGGTGAGATTATAATTAAACATTTCAACAAGGACCAGGAAAACAATCAGAGCAACTTCCGGGATTCTGCCAACGCTGAATTAGAGGTTCAGGACAAGATGGCACTGTTGGAGTGGTTTGCTAATGAATACAGGCGGTTTGGTTGTACTCTTGAGTTTGTCACCAACAAATCACAGGAGGGGTCACAGTTCTGCCGTGGTTTTGGTGGCATTGGAGGAATTCTTCGCTACCAGCTTGATATGAGGTCATTCGACGAGTTTTCTGATGATGGAGAAGTTTATGATGACTCTGAATAGCAATCAATCAACTCTTCCCCAATACTGGTGCAGGAAGGTGGGGTGCGAAAAGCCTGCACCAGTGCGCTCGGAGTCGTCGTTGCTGCCGCTGCTCCTGAGCAATGCTCACGAAATTTCGCAGGCTTGATCCAGGTTTCTATTTCCTCTTTTCATCTTTTAACGTTATATTCTTTTACCATAACCAGTCCCCTTATCATCTTTTATCTCTTGAAGGACATTACATTGTTATCTGATCCTGAAAAGCTTGACCCGGTGATTTCATCTGGATCGGAAAATAGGCTGGGCATATCGATCATCCAGAATGAGGACATGATGCTAAGAGCTGCTTCCGTTGGATCGAGACCTTGCGAACTTATGCACCCATGTTATGAGAACCCCATGAACGATTCTGGTCTTTGGAGTAGTGCTTTTGGTTAAGTTAGTTGTTATTGGTGGTTTTCTTATGACTTCCAGTTGTGTCATGTCAAAACAATTTACTAGTAGCATTGTGGCTCATCAGTGAGATGTAGCCGGGCTGAATAATCATGTTTTAACTAGTACTACGTTATCTACTTGTGGTCATCTTCTGAAGTATTCTGTTCTAGGGTTGTTGTCATATAAACCCTTTTTTCTTTGTGCTATGAACCCCTTTTGGAGCTTTTATATGCAATGTATGTATGGATTGAATATTTGCATAAATTTGGATTTGCCATCAATCCCTCTGGGACAATTTATCCACGGTCAATATAGATGAAGGGGATTCAAATTGTTGAAGTAATTTTTGTTCAGTGGATGCATTTTTGGTTCGGTAGCTGCCAAAATTGAGTTAATACATAATGCAATTGGATGATACCACGTGGCCATGGAAATTTGCCAAGCGGACTTGAAGGAAGGTTTCATTGTGCTATCTCACAGCTAGTTGGGTGATTGTAACTTGATTAATCTATACTTCTATGCAAGGATTAAAATATCAATAATATGGACGACATGTTGTCGATATTATCATTTTTTCGAGTCTAGGATATTTCGGAACATATTCACACATATTGTATGATTATTGATAATATCAGAAAATATTGATGTCAATAATTTCTTACATGTTTCAACAAGATTTGGCTAAAATATCATGATAATATTGTTATAATGTCGATAATATTGATATGATGAAGATGGTGAAAATTTTGAAGAGTTATTTACACTAACATTTCCTAAGGTTTCTTGTGTTTTCACAAAACCCATTTTCGTTGATTGTTTGTTCAAAAGTTGATGATTTTATTGGGAAAAAACTTATGCAAATCAACAAATGACAAAATTAACCTCAATGAAGTATGTGCAATATAATCTCAAAGCCAACTTGATCATTTGGAGATTCTTTTTAAATAAAATCATCAATCTTTGGATGAAAAATCAATGAAAATGAGTTTTGTGAACAAAGCCAAAAACCTTAGGGGGTGTTAGTGTAAATAACTCAAATTTGAACTTCACAGGAACTCTATTTGGTACTAAGTCACTCGTGTATCTTACTATGTAATGTATAAAGTGCAAAATATTGTAGTAAATAATTACAAATAAATGATTATGGTGAGTTTAATCTTCTTTTATTAATTACTACATATACACTCGTAGTGTTTGTCAACTCGCTATATAATCAACTTAAATAAGTTAACATCATGAAATGCATTTCCTTTCAATTTTTTGTAATGAAGTAATAGATAATTGACTAAATAAAACATCATCCAATGTTTCAATAAAGATTTTCAATTTTTTTAATTTACAATTTTCATGGTTTTTATTCAATTTTTATCGATATCGATAATTTCCCAATATTTTCATCTAAATTTTTGTATTTTTGGACCACTTATATTTCCAAAACCATCTATATTTTAGACCTTGCTTCTACATCACTTTTCTTACTTTAATGTTAATATATTGCCTTTTGTTTTCCAAGTTCCCTATCTTCTCCTATTTTTAAGAATAATATATTTTGGTTATCTTCCCTTTATATTGCATTCACCTTTTTTTTTTCTCGATAAAAGTTTAAAAACATTGAAAGAAGAAATAAAATAAAATAAATAAATAAAAGATTTTCCTACAGTTTGTTCTATGAGCGGTTGTGGCTATTAAATTAACAAGTTCATCATTCTCTATTAAGTTATAAATTAATCACAATTCATTGAAGTATATTCTGAGTTTTCACTCAGATGTACTCGCCAAACAAACCGTAGATTAAACATGAAATAGATTATCTTATGAGTTTGTGTGATGTGAGCAACATCATTACTAATACTTTCTTGGCATGTTTACTAATCCGTAATTGGATTAGGAGGAATTGAATTGAGGAGAATTAGATTCCAGATTCCTATTGAAGTTATTTACTAAATCATATGGATTGAGATGAGTAAGATTCTAGATTCCTATTGAAGTTGTTTACTAAATCATATGGAATTGAGATAGGAGTGATAATAATTACTAAAATGTCATCGTTATTAGGTTAAAGTAGATGAAAATTTTAGAATTTTTAAAATTGTGTGATGATATAATTGGTAAAAAAAAAATGAATTCCTAATGGGTTAGTTCCCCAAGAATTAGAATACCACCTCCCACTCAAGAATTGAATTCCTTCAAAATCAATAATTCAATTCCTAATTTTGTGTGGGTCATACTTAATTTTTAATTCCTTGATGTGAAGTAAATGCAGGAATCCTCCACAGGTAGAATTTATTTCTTGATGAGAATTCAAATTCCTGATTAGTAAACACCATTTCATTTCATTTTTATTTTATTTTATTTTCTCAGAAAAGAAGAACCAAAGAAGAAGCCCACAAGAAAATAGACCCAACAAAACCACAAGCCCACAAAAATGACACAACAAAACAACCCGGGTTAGGTCTAGAGTTCATCACGGTTACGATGTTTAGGCTATAAAAGGGGCCTTCATTTTCATTCGATAACAATCAATCCCGCAGCCGCCGTCTAATGGCTGAACTTGAAGGGGACATCTTCTCCAAACACCCTTTGTTTGGTTGATTTCTCTGTTCGTTGATATTCTTCGTGGCTTGCCTTTTCTTTTCAGCCATTCTTTCGTTTCCTTTTCCCCTATGCGAACAAATTCTGACATGTATGTGCATATATATTTGATTCAATGTGTTTTTTTGGTACCCTTTCGTTTTCATTCATTCTTTTCATTTTGTGCATCACGTTTGAGTTAAAAAGTTGATTGACCAAAGAAAATGTTTTACTGGAAGTTTGAAAAAGAGTGTCTTTGATTTGATGCAGCTCCCAATGATTGAACGCCAAATATATATAAGTTTCAGCCTTGTCTAAATCAATGTCATGTTGAAGATTTTACAAGTTCTGAGGGAGCTCTCTATTATTTTACTTCACTTTTTGCACTTGTGATCTTTTGCCACTCAAAACAACGGTGGGAAGAAATCATCTAATTTTTAATCTTTGTGGTTATGTTTGCCATAAGTGCATAATTCGAAGGAGACCCATCATTTTCCTTTGCCATTTGGTAAGTCTGCAGGCCCAGATGCAGTCTCTTTACCAGGCTCCACATTCCTGCCCTAACACCCATCTTCACAACCTCCCTCGGGAGCCCTATATCTTCATGATGAAACAGAAGCACTTCTGATGCCACTTTATGCTGCTCTCCATTCCTAGGCTTCACTGAAATAGTTGTTTCTGTATCTGTCTGTCACTCAAAAAAGAGATTTCTACTGGGTAAACAGAAATATACCAAAATCTAAAATACGTACCTGATTTTATATGCCAACTCGAATAATAATTATCTACCCGTCTTGGTCTTTTAGACCTTGGTAGGGGTGGATATGGTGTTCCCTTGTATATAAGAAAACATATAATCAGCAGATGGCATTTTGTCACAGGACAGGACCTATGGAAAGAGAGCTTGAAATATTTGAGACAAAATCAAACCTTTGTTAGGCAGTAATATCCAGAATCAGATTCCCAAATGCGACGGGTTATGACATATTCTCGATCACTGCAGAACAATGGCAGCTGTGGCATTTAGGGAGAAAAACCCTAATTGCAATTAAAAAAATCTGGGTTGGAAGAAAAACACAATAGTTCTAGCAAATTCTGTGTAAAATCAGATGTGGTTGTACCTTTCTAATCCAGTGGATAGTCATGGAACCAGTTTTGGGGCAAACTCTGAGAGTTTGGAAGTGAATGAGCGTGTTATCCCACTGGGGTCTAAATTCATCATCCCAGAAGAAGTTCCTCAGCAACTCAGGTGATACATTTTCGAATACGGTTCTTGTACGGTACTGCGTAGGGCCCAACTGAAATTTGAAAACAATGTTACAAAGAAAAGACACATTCGTGGTGAATAATGGACATGATAATTGGATTTATATTACCGGTGGATCCCTGTACCAAGCTTGGTATGTCAAGGTAGGGGTAGAGCGCTCCATCATGAGCTTCCATGGCGGACCGCCATCGGTCTCGTGGATGTGAGAAACCAATACCTTCACATCATCCTCGTTCAATTCAGAACATTCTTGTTCGTGATGTGGGTCAGTGCAGCACTGGCCACTGAAGGTGGTGGCTGTGAGCCAAGGACGGCTGACAGACTCGGATGATATCTCTCTGCGCCTGTGGCTGCTGAAGGAAAGAGTGGGAAATGTTAGGCGCCATGAACATAAGGTCCGTGACCAAGACCATCCCTTTAGAAGACTCAAGCACACAAGTGGCATCCATGCTGCAACAAGACATAGTAGAGCCAATGCCAATTGGGCAATCATAATTACAGTTATAAGATGAAAGGGCAGCAACAGCTTTATTTGTTTACATATTTTTGTTTGGCTGCTCTGGTTTTTGCATCTTATTCTCCACAAGACCACACAATGTGGCACTGGAGCAAAGAATTTCCTGTTTTCACTTCTTTCCAAGACAGCTTGATGAAGAAACAACTGACCAGGGAAACAAAAAGGGATCATTGCAAGAGGAAATGACTTGAAATGTAAGTGACGAATATAATATGGGCAGCACTAGGTTGAACATGTATTATCTTCCCCCATCACCCAAGGATGGCACCCTAATTTAAGATATTTATTCCATTGTTATCATAATACGATATCTGTAGGAGTTCAATTTAAGAGCAACAGCAAACCCCTCCAAGTAAAGAATATGAAGGCACACCAAACCAAGAAAATCAACCCTTTTCCTTCCTTCTTAATCTGATCAAGCTTTTTATTTTATATCAATAGGAAAAAGGTTCTTGGATCTAAACGGAAAAAGGCCAATGTTTACCCAGTTGATGATGTTTTTAATTTTTCTGTTTGTATTTTGATAATTAAAGAAAATATGAGATAAGAGAAAAACGAATATATAACATTAAACAGTTTATAATTAAATATAATGGCCCAAACAGGACTAAAAATGGTGCAATCTACTTGAATCTCGGAGTAAAACTTGTATCATAGAATACATAGATATGAATCAAACACTCGGGCTCCCACTCTCCTCCCAGACAAATGTTAGAAAGGGAGAAACTTGCATTAGTTGACTACGGCAAAAGAGTTGTTCTCATGTCTAAAAGGCAGAAGTTCCTGATATATCGAACACAGTTCCAGAAATAGCAGCATTTCCCAATCATAAAGTGCACCAGTCACCACCAACGGATTCGAATAGGACAAGCTTTATGCTACCGGAATATGAACCAATTCTACTCCTGCAAGGGAGAAGAAAAAATATCAATACTAGAACCAATATGAACTAACCAACCTACTTGCAATGAATGGAGGGGTGGGGGGTCATTGAGGTGCAAACACTTTTCCTTGACAGACGGCATTTAGGATCATACAGACAATAGATTATTGCATAACAAATGCTGATATACTACTAATTTACAACAAAGATCCATCTTGAAATGGATTCATCTGTAACCTTTAACACAATCTAACGTATCACAGAATCAGCACACAACCCAAGCCTACAAAACTGATGGGAGCTATAATTGGAGCTATAATTGTATGTTTAAGGTGAAATGAATTCAACTGAAGAAATAAGCAGATATAGGCTCAAAATAACTGTATCCTATTTACTTCTACCCAGTCCCGATGCTCTTACTTTATGACAATTTTGTAATCCAACACAGTCCCTCTTGCTTCTAAATGAGGGTTCTCTTTTTACAGGTGCAATATTTGGAATCACTAACACTACTACCATCAAACTTGCATGCACCTTCTTACCTAGAGAAAACAAGACCTTTCTACAATATCACTGAGATGAAGAAAAGAATAAAGATTAAGTTAAGATAAGATAGTTCAAAAGTCATAGGAAGCACACTGGTACCTGTTCCATGGGTTCTGCTTCATCTTTCTTCTGTTCATCCACATCTTTTGGTGCATTAGCCTCATTTTCACTATTGACGTCCATTTTATCATCATTTACTTTAACACTATTTGTCTCGGTATCATCATCCAAGATTTTCAAATCCGCAGGAAGCTGACCTGATTTCAGTGCCTGCTCATGCAAAACAAGTATAATGTCAATGTACAAACAATAAGAAATAAACATTCAAGAAAACAATGAGTAATTTCTCTGGTTAAGAAAAGCACCTGTTCAAGTCTTGCAACTTCTTCAAGAGTCTGGGAATTCACTATGGCAGCCTGGACAAGGATGAAACAATACGTGAAACAACAGAAAACCTAAGATGACCCCACATATTAGCCATAAAATAGGGGAATAACCCCAGATATAAAACAATAAATATATCACAAAGGATAAAATTTTCTACTTTTCCAGAAGAAATAAAATTTTCTGTGAATTTCCACCATTGGATATCTTGAAATATCTAATTTTACTTGAAGCGACAACTGATGTAATGTGCACGAGATATCACTCCAATATACAAACAACATTTACTAGTAGGATTTGATTAATCAGTGAAGAGCAGAAAATTTAGTAGGGACATGCAATGTACCACTTTACAGGAGTTCATCCCAAACCAAAATCTGGTTCTATCAAAAGAAAAACAAATTGTTCATTTTCATTGAGTCCAAGCCTATTCAACACAATGTTGTTTCTTAAGTAAAACCATCACTGCTTGATTATAAAAGTAAGTGAATGGTGAACTTTGCCTCTCCTTTGTAAATTTAAATAAGATTTTTATTCATTCATTAACAGTCACAAGGTGAGAAAGACATGGTTTTCCAGCACCTGGTCACAGAATATAATGATTGATGCAACTAGGTAAAAACTTGATAGCTATGATTACCTTGATAGCCATAATTTGCTCGGGAGTGGGGGCAACTACTTTTGGTGTCTGTTGTTCCTCGGCAACATCTGAAACATTTGGAACCTCAGTTGGCACAAAAGTTTTTGCGGATACCTTTTTAGTCTCTTCTTCAACTTCTTTAGATGAGAACAAAGTTTGTGCTTCCAATCTCTCCTATGATTGATGGAGCAGGACCAAAGAATAATCAATCCAGGTAAATAAATACAAGAGGAACTAGCTAAATCTTATAGTCAGAACAGAATTCCATATTTCCACCTTTTTTAAGGACTCAAACCCAGGACCTTTCCTGGGGGAGCATTCCATATTTCCACTTTTTTAGTGAAACTAGGTCGAAAATAAGCAGAAGCCTTTGATTCAACAGATCAATCATTTGAAAGGAGCAAAGCTTTTTGAAGGTACAAAATAAGAATAATAGTGTGTAATCCAAAGTTTGGGTGAGCAGACATTACAGAAACTTATTTTTCAGTAACCTAAACTACGCGTCTGGCTGACATCTTAAGGTTTAGGATAAATGATAGTTGGAATTGCAAAAGATAATCAACCATAAACACCTTTAAGACACAAAGTAGTGGGCGTTCCATAAGTATGTTATGCCAGCTCATAATTGGTACCAACATAGAGAAAAGAAGCATCATGCCACAAAAGAAAAAACATGAGTTTGACAACTTAAAAATGACTCACCTTGTTTTTCACCTTCTTAAAATCTAGAACCCGAAGCGACTTTAACTTGTGGATCACATACAGCCTGTAATTGGGTTTCTTTGTGATGTTGTTATCCAGCAGGCTAAGAAACTGCAACTTCGGAAGGGATGCAAGAGGATCAATCTCTACCAAGTTGACCAGCCTGTTGTTGGTAAGTACTAAGGTGTGTAACTTTGGCAAGAACTCTGCAATACATACAACTCAACACTCAACACTTAATATTTAACACACAAAAACCATATAAAATTACTAACACAAGATAACATTCTGGGCATGAGAGTGAGGTGAAAAAAGTATTTCAGTTACCTCCAATGTTGGGATTGATACGGGTAATTCGATTGTTATTGATAATCAAAGTACCCAAGCGATTAAGATAGGGTAAATTCTCCAGCTTGACAATTTCATTGTCAGACAAATCAATGGTGTCAAATTGGTCCTGTTCAGATTAAAGGGAAAACAAACATATATCACTTAACTAGATTCAGTAAACTTGAAGCAGCTTCACATAAATAACCAACCATCTACATGAAATAAACTACGGTTTGGGACGATAACAAATTCAGATGAGTAAATTTCTTACCTCTGTAGCTCCCAAGTTTTCGATTACAGCTATCTTATTACCTGAGAACAAAGAAGGGAAAGAGTTTTGAATTATAAACCCTAACACAATCAATTTAGGGTTAGGAATTGAGAATTGGGAATGGCGGAAGAGGGAAAAGAAAATACCTCGAAGATCTAACTCTCGCTCCTTAAGGGCATTGAAAAAATGAGGGCTTTTCCATACCAAGTCTGCAGTGAGCCTCACCATCTCTCTCTCTCTCTCTCTCTCTCTCTGGTTCGCTGCTCTTCGCTACTTCGCTATTTGCCTGGCCTTAAACCCTAAACCTTTTCCCTATCCTCTATCTGTATTTTAGTCGGAGCTCGGAGGAGGTTGAAAACCTAACTAAGCCACACAGGCACACTCTACTTGTTGGTTAATTGCGCTCTTAGTCGGCTACGGCGTCGTTTTGTTTTCAATCCACACCGTTTTGCTAAAAGGTGCAAAAGAATTGCCACGCAATCAAACTTCTAAGAACCGTCCGACCCAAGATCAACGATGCACGTTGTACGCGATGATGTGTATAATTATTGTTCTAGAATAAAAACGGTAAGAGAGGAGCAAGGTCTGTTTCACTAGGGGTGGGCATAAAAACCGATAAACCGATCAAACCGAAACCAACCCAAACCGAACCGAAGAAGAGAGGAGAAAAAGTCAACTGTGAACCTGAACCGAACCGTGAAAAATTTTCAGCTCCTGAACCGAACCGGTAAATATTTAATTATATATATTTATTACACGGGCGTCGTTTGATGGCCAAAATAAAAGGTTCAGTGAACTTGCTTGCAGCGTATCCTCAGCTGTTTTTTTTTTCCCCTTAACCTCCATCTCCTCACACGCGATTCTCTCTCACTCAGTCAGTTTCTCTTCTCTTTTCGTGTCTTCTTCTTTCTTCTTCACAATCAAAACCCTAAGGCGCCTCTCTGTCCCGAGTTCGTCTCTCCAGACCTTGGATCTTTCGGCGACAGCACCGGCGTCGCTCCTTCGTCGATCTCTCTCTCTCTCTCTTGTCTGGCAGGTATATATTTCTTTCTTCTGTTTTTGACCTAAGCGGCGCCTCTCTCTCCCAACCTCAGATCTTGTCTCTCCCGACCTCAGATCTTTCGGCGACAGCATCGGCGTTGCTCCTTCATCGATCTCTATATCTCTCGTTTGGCAGGTATCATCTCTTCTCTCTCTCTCTCTCTAGCTGTCTGTTTCTAATATTATCTTCTTTCTTCTGTTTTTTTCCTTGATTTGGGCTGTTGTAAAGGTTCATCTTTTATTGAATTTTCCTAGTTTCTCGGTTGTTTGCTTTTGGGAATTAGGTGAAGCTCTAGATACTACTGTCTATTAAATGGCTCGGGACGAATTTGGGGTTTGGCTATTTGTGTAGGGGTTATATACAGGATTTGTGGGGAATATAATCAACTGCTGTAACAAGGGTAGATGAGTTCTGGGTTTTGCTTGCTTCATCTTACTTTAGGAGTGATGAGTTCTGGGTTCTGGTGCTGTTTCTGGTGATGAGTTTGAGTGATGTGTTTTGCGGTTCATATTGTTGTCTCTCTTTAGCTTTTGCAATTTTGTTGGTCGTCTGGGTTTTGGTACTGCTTATGCTTTCTCAGGTTTTTACTCATTAACTTCTATCTAACCGTTTCTGGAGACACTTTTTTTTCTTGTTTTCAATACCGGCTTGGTTCAGTCTTACCGCACCTTTTGGTGAAAAAAATTTATTTAACAAAGAAACAGAAAAAAAAAAATCAGAAGATAATAAAACCGTTTATTTGTCCGAAAGCTCTAGACTTTTGGTGACCACTGAACTGAGCACTTGAATTCCATTGCATGGAGGCTGCTCCTTGCACTCACCAGAACCACAATACCCTCTTTATTGCAATGGAGGCTAGCGGTGGTGAAAAATTTGCTTGCTTGATGTTCATGATATATTGGTTCTGAAATATGTTTGATGTTAATGAGATATTGGTTCTGACATTTTTGTGTGGTTATAGATAGACTTGCTGCTGTTTCGGTGGGTTGTAATTAGGTGTTTTACCATGGGTTGTAAAATATAATTTGGTGCTTTTGAATTGAGATGGGTTTGGCTTAGTTGTTAATTCCTGTGATTTTTGTTGCTACAATAAAGGTCTCTCTGCTTATTTGTTGTTATGTCCTAACAGTCATAAGATGTTTTGAATGATAACTGATTTGTGCATAACGGTTTTGACGTTTAAATGATTTGAGACAGAAACTGCGAACACTTTCTTTTTTTGAAATTAACCATCGAGTTGGATTATGATCTGGTGAGTGATTTTTAATTGATACGTGTATTTTTTTGCTGTGATCTGTTTGGTAAGTGATTAATATGCCATTAGTATCATTTGTTCAAACCTGCAGCTCCTTATTTGTATTTTTTGTCATGGGTTGTAAAATATAATTTGCTGCTTTACTTATATTTTTTGTCATGATGTAAAATATAATTTGCTGCTTTACTTATATTTTTTGTCATGGGATGTAAAATATAATTTGGTGCTTTGCTTGTATTTTTTGTCATGGGATGTAAGAACCAACTAATTTGATCTTTTGTCTCTGAAACTTTAAAAAAACAGAAGATGGAAAAATCTGTAAAAAAGGCACCTTGTTCATAAGAGCTTTTAGCTGGACAACAAAAAAAGGAGCTGGAAGTGAATCTGATACTTTTAAAAAATGTAAAATTGGGCTCAGCCCAAACCGATAAAAAAGAGAACCGACCCGAGAACCGAGGCCCATGCGGTTCGGCCCATTTTCGGGTTTTGCTCTAACCCGACCCGAACCGAGAACCGAGCTCCTCATCGGTTCGGCCCGCGGGTCAGCCAAAATTTGACCCGACCCGAACCGTGCGATTTGTCCACTGAAGAAGAAGAAGAAGGAGATGGAGCGCGTTTGTGTCTTGGTCGGGAGGGGTATATTGGTCCACTGTAAAGAGGAGGCTTGAGAGTAAGAGTTGAAATTCTCCTCGGTTTGATGGGCCATAGGTGGGTATTGTCTCCTACAGATTTGAACAAACGCCCTTGGGGGGCTTGTTGTGGTTATACGAGAGCTTGATCATTGATAATGCTGATGCAGATACAAGAACAAACTTGGGGGGCTTGTTGTGGTTAAAATGATCATTCTGATGCAGATGGAAAATGGCTGCATGGGTGCTTGGGAAGGCCAGTCAAAATAACCCAATTGTTCAGAAGCAGGTATGCTCTGCAATATGCATAAACTTTTTTGAATTTTTTTTTATGTTTTGTGTGCGTAGAGGTTTTACTTTCGGGTATTAGAGTTAAGAAGACTTGTTTGACTAAATTGCAAGCACATCAGGTTCTGGAACTTGGGGCACTGTCCAAGCTAATGAAGATGGTGAAATCTGACTTTGCTGAAGAAGCCACAAAAGCGTTGTATGCTGTTTCGGCCTTGATCCGAAACAATGTAGCTGGCCAAGAGTTGTTCTATGAGGAAGCTGGGCATTTACTCCTTCAGGTGACTAATTAAAATGAATAAAGCAAAGCATTATAATGAGTGGTCTATTTTTCTAAACCGGTCATTTCTGTTTGTAGAACATTATGAGTGAATCAAGCATTGATATCAGACTTCGTAGAAAAGCTGTGTTCCTTCTGGGTGATCTTGCTGAGTGTCAATTGGAAAATAGGGAGAAGGATGAGCTACCCTTTTTCAGTAGTCGCATTTTCTTGAAGTCTGTGGTTGATCTAACATCATCCACTGACCTTGATCTGCAAGAGAAGGTCTTTTCTTAAGCATTAGTGTAATTGCATTTTGTTGTTGTTGCTGAATTTCAATTATCATCTTTATGACATGCCTGAGTCATTCTAGTTATATTTTGATGTGCTTACTGCACTTGCTTTGCTGATTGGTTAGACTAGAACGTAGGTGATTCTATAATGCCAGTAATGATGATCAGTTTTTCTTCATTTGCAAATAAGCAGGCGCTTGTTGCACTTAAGAATCTTCTGCAACTCAAGACAACTGAAGCTCTGGTTTTTAAGGACTTTTGTGGGTTGGATGGTGCATTGGAGAGATTGAGGCAGCGGCTGCAGGATTTAATGGTAGAGGAAGAGCACAGGGATTATGTGATGGATGTGGAAAGACTCCGGAGTGAAGTGCAGCAGATTTTTGATAGAAAGCTGGAAAAGGTGGCTACTGGACTAAGTGGTTTTGGATTGTAATCTGTTTACTAATTGTCTATTTGATTGGTCTTATCTGAACAAGCATCCTGTAATTTTGTTTGAACGACAGGTAACACGGTGAGTTCCCACATGATGGGAATGCTATCCTTTGCCAACATTACTTACTTGGAGACGTCTGTTACTCTTGTGTTTATGTGATGCTTTTGACCATGGATCTGTATATATCGAACATTTTGATGTAGTCTTTCCCTTGAAGAAATACAAGGGCTAGGTTTTGGTTGTAACTCGTAGTCATAGATTGACAGATGAAACTTCATGGGCAGAAATGTTATATGTTAGACTTGATCTTTTTGGAAAATGAATTGATACTGATACATTCATGTCCTTCCAGATTCGTTCCGTTTTCGCACATGTGCATTGCTTATATACGTTCGGTCATTTCCGCAGTGTGCTTTCGTCTCGACCTGTTCGGGTTTGATGTGATATCATTTTTTCATTTTTCACATATCCACATTTATGTATGTATTCTTGCATGTGTCTTCTGTTCTTTTTGGGAGAATTCTTGATAAACTGTTAAATAGGGGGGAAATATGGGTTTGGAGATTGGATAAAAAACAATGTTTTTTTCTATAAAATTGAACAAGTATTTATTGATGAGGTAAGAAAGAAGATTCAGTTCCTCTTTGTTGTAGATTGCTGCTCAAAAGTCTACTTGACCTGATCAACTGATCAAAGGATCTTCACTCTCATTAGTCGACTGACTTTTGGTGTCAATTAAAAAAGCGCTGTCGACCTCACGTTAACTTCAGTTTGTCGTGCGAAAAAAGCATCTTGACTTGGGCGGCTGACCCTGAGCATTCGTGAACAAGTTTCTAACGGACTACCATTAAAATTACTCCAGCGCAGAACAAAGAGAAAATTTTCTTGCATCCTCAAATAAGAGGCCGTCTTTAAAGAACCATTCAAATTTACTTTCTGCAAATTTGAAGCTTATTTGAGTATTTGGTAAAAATAATAAAAAGATTTAGTCTTGTCATCCCTAATCGAAATTATATTTTCTGTACAGACTTGAAAAACAAAAGAAGCAATTTGATGCTTGATCCCCTTTCGAGTAGAGTAGTTGAACCTCGTCCAATCAACAATTTTTTTTTTTCTTTCCGCAAAAACATATTTTTATATTGAAAATAAATGTCCAACTAAATTGCTTGCTTATTTAGTTCGGGGTAGGTATAGAACACTTCATATTTTAAAGGTATCGCAAATATCATTTGCAGGGACAAAACAATTATGGTTTATAAATATTATAAAATTGGGGCCCAATCAAACCAACTAAACCAAATCTGGGTTGAAGAAATTATTATTATTATTATTATTATGGCAAATATGTAAATGGTGTTTTAGGGATAATGGTGGGTGGAAAGATATGTTTGTGTTTTTTTAAAGGGATTTTTTTGTTCAAATGTCACCTAGACTTATCCCAGTTTCAATTTGTCACATTAAAGAAAAATTTAAGAGAAATGTCATCTTAATTTTTCAAAATCCATAATTTGTCATCTGACTTTAACACCATCTAATTTTTCATCAATTTTAAGGGATAATGAGTGGGAAAATAAAATTGATGGAAAAATAGAATATGTGGATAAAAATAACAGCACTCTTGGTAAAATATGGACGATTTAACTAATTCAATGCTTATAGATATGCCACAACGGCTGCAGTAAGTTTATTCCCTTTAAAAAAAAAACTAACGCTGTTAGTCCTTTCACAACAACCAAAAAATAATTTGAGATTAAGAGGGGTTTAGGATCTGGATCCATTTGCGGGTCGGGTCGGGTATTGTAGTAGGTTTGTCACTGTCAGAGAGTTTCAGACAGGAAGACTAGTAAGTAAATGAGAACACAAAACCAACGAAAAATACTCAGAAAAAAAAGGTGTGCTCTTTGCAGACACGTCTCGCAATTTTGTTAGAATTTGAACCATCGATCGATCATCTTTGCATCTACCAGTCCATCCCAGACTTTGAATCTTTGAAAGAGAGAGACTTTCTGTGTTGCTGTTGTTGTTGTTGCTCGTGGACTTTCTAATGGCTTTGCAGACCAATAGCACCAATGCCTTGCTCCCAAAGTCCGTACCCGTTTTCTCTCGGGCCGGTGAGGTCCGGCTCCGGACCCGACTGGTTGGAGCTGGAATCTGGGCTCGGAGGAGAGCGGGAGGGGTTTGTATGATCGCATGCAAGAGCAGCAGCAGCAGCGATGGTGGCAAGAAGGCAGGGGGAGTGCCCAATTCCAACTATGTGGTGCCGTTAGACAAGTCGTTTTCATCTTCCAACTCTTCCTGCATCACCCGCCCTCTCGTTGAAATCCTCAGAGACCTCAACAAGAGAATCCCTGATAACATCATCCAAGCACCTCCTCACCATCACTCTACCTTAATCCCCTGGTAGTTTTCATTTTCTGTTTTTGTTGATTTTCTCTGTTCCCAATCAAATCTCATGTAAAGTTTGTGTATTTTTGTATTGGGTAGGTACCATGCGAACCGGATGTTGAGCTTCTACGCTCCTGGTGTGTCCTCTCTTCACCTCAGCTTCTCAATTTGACCATCACAATTTCTTCTTGTTATTATCATTTCAATTTTGTTGTTGTAAAAAATCCAACCTTTTTTTATTATTATTTTCAGACAATATTAGGCAATCTATTTACTCCCTTCTATAACCAATGCATAGTAGTTCGTGTGTTTTTCAACTGTTATTATGTGTTCTATAGTACCATAGCCTGTTCATCAACTTATGCATCCATCCATGTCTGCTTTCAACAAGCAATTAGATATCTGCATCTTCATTTTTCACATGCATTTTGGCAAGGACATGTCATATTATGTGCGCATACAAATGCTTGGGCCCTCTAGCGGTGACTAGTGAGTCATTATATGGTTATTGCATTCAGCATTGTACTCGATTCAAATTCGTTTGGTTTGCAAACCCCAATGCGTTATGAGTTTGAGGCAGAGTCTTAAGGTTACCAACCCATTTCAAATATATTAGCAGGAACTTCGCCAACTACTCTCTTGCCATTTAGAGTGGATTTCCGACAGTAAACTTATTTTAATTTCCTCCACCCTTTGAATGTTTATAATTCTCTATATGTTATTACTTGTTAACACTCTTTTTGGCAGGATGGTGTGGAGAAATCCGTGATGTAATATTTTCTGACAATGGAAGTGTGACTGTGGTATACCGTGTCACTATACGTGGATCTGATGGAGAGGTATTGCTCTTCTTCCATTTAGAGTGGTGTATTTCTATTTTACCCTTTATCATGTCTATTAACTAATAATGCTGTTCAACAATACTCATTCCACCTTAGTTGTTACTTCATTACATCTGTTTTCTGTCTCTTGTTGTGAGCGGTTTTGGTGGTGGTTGACTAGCACTTTTGGGTCTTATGTTTAATCTTATGAAAAGTTCCCTTAGTATTAGCTGGTTCTTTTATACTCCACTAAGAGGGGAATGTGTTGGTTTTGAAGGTTATGATCTATAAACTTTAATTTTGTACACATGTCTGAATAATGATTTCAGTTGAATCCGAGGTTATGAAAGATGCTAAGCATGATGAAAAATAGATGGCATAAGAACTTGGGAATCTGTTGATCTCTTTCAGAGTATTCTGTATTTAATTCTGAGGGATCTCCATGAATTTTCCTTAAGTGCTAAAGCATCTAGGGACCTCCTTTGGTTAGGGAGACAGTCTATTGAAACCTAAGGTTATTCTGATGATGATCCTGGTATTCTGGGAGTTAGGTGTGGTGATTGCCTTTTGTACTACATTAGGTGTATGATATGCAAAGGGCTGGAAATCGCTGAATTATGTCTTTATGGGAAGTTGTGATTGCAGTCTTGAGAGTAGCCAATTGACTAGATACTCTTGCTTCCATCCAAGTTGTGGGGATCTTATTTGTGAATAGTAAGACATAGAAGATGATGATAGTGTAAAGAGGATTATTAACAGAACCTCTTTCCTCTAGTCAATTTTGTTTGCTGATGTGCTCTATAGCATTTTCATAATGGTTTCTAAGATAGACTTGGGTGGGATAGAAAATGTTTTTGCAGGCGAGTAGATGATATCTAAAGGGGCACAAGCCTTTTACCCTGGACAATACACTTTTGAAACAAGGCAACTGAATGAACTGAAGTAAATAATTAGAATTTGTCTGTCTCTTCCAGTTGAAAACTAAAGGCAGTGAGGTAACTTGGTGTTCAATTACTCCTTGGATGCTTTTTTTTGGGAAGTGGGGTTTTGACCATGTTTAATGTGATTTAACTGCCATGGATTCTTTTCATATCCTTTATCTCTACAAGTTCAGTTGTAAATCTCATATGCTCTAAGGTGCCCCAAGTTTGATCTTTCAGTTAACAAGACACGAGTGACATAATTAAAGAAAAAAGAAGTCAATCCAGTGTTACTTTGGCTATTTGCGACTTGACCCTAGGATGATAGAGTTGAACATGAATGATGTTTTATTACAGTCCTAATTTCTTACAGATGTTCTGACACACCAATTTCAGGCACACCGTGAGTCAACTGGAACAGTATCACCCAGTGATGGCCACAATGCCGATCCAGTTACCGCAGCGGAGGAAATAGCTTTCTGCAGAGCATGTGCTCGGTTTGGCCTTGGCCTCTATCTGTATCATGAAGATTAGACACAGGACGGCAGGAGGGTTGACCTGCTCACTGTGGCATCTTTTTGTTTAGTTCGTTGTGAAGTCAGATAGCACGTTCTGCCTGTTGATGTAAATATCTGACAAATGAGCTGTCATATAAAGTTTATAAACTGGTCTCATATTTATATGGTTCAGATTGTGGGAAACAAATAATGGTGCGAACACTGCAGATCCATTCATGTCTAATGCTGTAGACATTAGATGCAACGTTAGATATTTATGAATCAAATGGAACAGTCTTCTCCTTGTTTCAAAATGCTTGTTGTTTCTGTTACACCTTACAAACCACAAATGATGTACATCTGCATTTAAACAAAGGCTTTGGTGTCTAAAAACAAGTTTGATTACTTCTATAATTGGGCGTCTCTGAAATTACATGAAATGAGGATAAAACTGAATATGAACAAGATATGTTTCCAAATCAATTCCTTTCATTGTCCTGTTTAAATATCATATCCTTGTCTAAGTGAGATAACAATTGCTGTCTCTCATGTGTATGCTATTGTTTGTCCAACTTCTTCACGACTTCAAAAGCTTTGGACCTGTATTGGAAGCTATCCAAGATACAACCACATCCACAAGCAGGCCTATGTCTTTAGATATTTCTGCACGAAGGATCTTTGAATCTACGCCTAATGAGTTGCCTACTTCTTTAGCAACTGTCTCCCATGGCGTCCCCACGGTGAGATTGGCCAAAATCTCACTTCCACGATTTACTGCATCTGCCATTGCTGGAGGCACGTCTGGGAGAGCCTGCACGATAGAAATATTATCTAAATTGCTTGTCTCTTTGACAGAGATGGACAAATTGGAACTGCACTCAGGGATTCTAAGCATACATTTCCATAAGTAAAAGCTATGGAAATATATTCCCCACTAAATGGTTGGCACAAAAATCACCTGTTGCAAAGGAAGCCCGTGATCTCCAGGCAATAAGCGAATTGACATGTCTAGCATAGAACTGATGGCTGAATCTGAACTTAGCAACTGTGCTAATATTGAAGTCTCATCAATTGTATCATCCTGAAACTTCACCAGAAGATTCCTGGAAATACCATAGTACGATTTTATCTGAAGAAAATGTCAATAAATGGAAAATGTAAGTTGTAAACCTTAACTAAAATTTGAATTCTTATAATAAAAAAAGTACAATGATTTGATTAAGGGAAGCATAGAATTAACTTGTAAATAGTTATAGGTTTGCTTACAAGTCGCCGAGTTTCTTCAGGTTTTGGAACAAAATCTTCTCTTCCCTTAACTAAGTCCATATACAAGGGAGGGAGCTGCTCAACTAAAGGAAGAACTTGCTTCATGATGGGAGGACTAAGGTTTTCAAATTGCTTCAAAGTCATTTCTGCCTGCAAGCATTTTCATAAGAACTGATGAGACAGTTGTTACCAAACATATTAATCACTAGAAATGAATAAATGCACTTACTTGATGAGATGATCATATAATCAAGCTTTATGTGGCATGGTTCAAAAACTAAAATATACAGATATATAGACACGCACATATATGAGACATTAATAATAGAACTCCCACCCCAAAGCGGACTGTTGGTGATGATGCAATCTGTGATAAAATTGGTCCGAGGCCTTGAGCCACTGGAACAAGAACAGGTGAGAACAGAGGAACAGCTGAGCTTGCCTCCTGTTAAATCAAGGAAGAACAAAAATTTTAAATCTCAAATGTTCTACAGAAATAGTTTGACAAACCATATGTAGAGTGATTCTGCGGATGTCTGCATGTAAGTTTTAATTCTTATTTTTTGTTCCTTTTCCATGAAGTAAATATGATGCATGTGTTGAGGGCATGAGATAAGAAATGAATGTGTCCAATTCAACTCATTTCTTCCTAAATAAAAAAAGAATTGGAAGACAAATGTAAAAGTTAAAAAAGAAATAATCTTGAAAATTTCTATCCACTTGGTCACACAAAGAAACTAGGCAAAAACAAGGGGGAATATAAAGGACGTGCTGCTAAATTTCTTTCTATAGAATTATGAGCTGAAATGCTGCACCTCTAAATTTTTAAGAGAAGATTCCACCTCTAGTCATCTCAATTTCTTCTCTTCTCACCAAGTTCTGACATTTATAATAATGAATTCAGGAGGTCAAATACCTTGTTATTGAATGCCATCAACACATTCCCATTTCTTTGAACAGCATATCTTGAACCTGACCGGAGTCACTAACGTAGTGAATTTCTAAAACCCCAATCATTTGCACCAGTAAGAACAGTTTGTTAGGGAAAAACTAAAAGGCAATACCGATCAGAAGGTGGATGACAGATCCCAAAGAATGGCCAATGCCGAAAGTAGGAAGATCTTGAACCTGTATAATCAAGAATCTTAGGTTTTGTATACCTAGGGAAGAAAATTAAGCAGAACAACAAACAAACAGATTCTGAAAATAATAAATATACACACACCGTCTCTTTAAGAAACCGATAACACCGATCGAATTTGAATTGGACTTCATCTGCAATGAAGAAGTGATCAAATCCACTAGCATATGGTGTTGCAATCACCAAAATACCCCTACAGCACAGAAAAGGCTGAATCATATTTTTCTTCTTTCTTAAAAGCAGAAAACTCCATCATAATCTACCAATAGTAGATAGACTAGGACCAAACACAACTTTCTATAACAACCACATTGCTCTGGACCTTTAAAAAAATCAGGTTGAATAATGTAACATAGGGATCCAAAGTGTACATACATATATAGCTATACTAGCATGATATGGACTATACAAGCTCATTATTAGACAACCAAAGTTTGAATTGAATCTCACCTTTCTGAGAGGCGCTCAAGAAACATGCGGTAGGTAAGTTGAGGGGCAGCTCCAACAAATATGCCACCAATAAAATGTACAACGGCCTTGGGTTCTGAGGTTTTTGGTTTGAGAACCCATGCCCCCTGAGATAGATAATGATAGATTGGTTTAGTGCGGTTACGAATCCTTCACTCAGAGAGAGAGAGAGAGAGAGAGAGAGCTGCTTTTGTATGGACACTGTCCAACATATACTCCTTATTCCTTGAAACATTGTTAGCCGGCTTTCAAGTCAGACTTTTATGAAATGCTCAAGAAAGTTTCTTGGATTAACACTTGCAGCCACTACCTGGTTGGTCTAGTCGTCTTTCATGTTCAGTGTCCACTAAGATTAATTCTCAGGCTGCTTCAGTCCTTACTAATGACAGCATAATTTGTGTGGGGTGTTTGACATATATTGTTTGTTTGTATGGTTTTGAATATTATAAATCTTGCTTTTGTGACTTAACAAAAATAATATGCAATTCGATCAAGTTTCAACCTAAAGCCAATTTGCATCTAGAATTCACCTGCATAATCTACTTTTAACTAAATAAACAACCTGTAAATGATTCCCAAGACATAATTCATCACAGCAAATAAACATAAAAGAACAAAATTTGAAATCCTGTTATTGGTCAACTTATCCAGAAAAGCTTTGTGCATTAAAAAAAAAAATGTAAACGTGTGATCATCTGAAAAGCTATAAGAGAATGAAATGAAATTACACCTCCACTTGAGTCCAGTCGCTTGAACCAGGCCAGCGACCTTGGGATTGCCTCACAGTCTCTGTAAGTAATCTGGAAGTAGATAAAAGAACAAGCTTTGAATTGGAGGGTAGATTTAACCCGAGGGCAAACAAACAATTGCATCAGCCATTATAACAGAGCTGAAAGAAAGGGGCATAACAAAACATAACCTCTCAATCTCAGAGTAGAGCTTAATCCCAGTCGGCTGTGGAGCTTGCGGTTGTGATTGTTTCTTGGTGGCATCGTCATCATAGTTACAGTAAATTCTCCTCCGAAGATGGCGATGGGAATTTGAAAGCCTGAAAGTACGACTTTGCGGTTGAATTAGCAGCCGCTTGTTGAAAGATTGATGAGGATGGAGATGGGGATGAGGCTGCGGGCTCCTTACCCAACTGGCCATGCTTTTTTCTTGTGAAAGACGTCAAATTGTTGTAACAACAACGAAAGCTTATATCTTCTCTGCAAATTCCACTCTCCTGTCACTCTTCTTCAAAATGGGGAAGCTAGTTTCATCTTCTTTCTTCAGCTTTCAACATAAATAATCAGAAAATATGGTGATGTGGCCCAACCTGAAGGCCCACACCCTCCAAACGCCCCTTTTCATTGGTTCATCATGTTGAAGTCAAACGGCAATATAAATAAACAAGATTTAGTAAATAATAAGAAAATTAGGCATTTCCTATTACAACTCAATTATTTTGGTGCAATTTAATACTGATATATATTTTTCTTTTTCTGATATGTTTCTTCTTTTTGGCATGGAGTGTGAAATTTGCTTGTTTATTGCTCATTTGTCTTCTTTTCCTTCTTCCATCTCCCTTTCTCACTTCGTGGTATCTTTCTCCATTTTACAATTTAACAATTCACTTAGCATGTTTGGTCGTCATAAGGAGGTATTACATTTTTATTTTCTACATGATTTGTTCTTCTTGGTAAATTATTCAATATTCATTCCTATTGGGAGCTTTTCGAGTAATGATTTTATGTTAATGATTGGTTAATAATAATATTTAGGGAGATTCACTATAATATCCAATATAGGAGCCAATTTCAAACGAAAAAATAAACTCCAATAAATATATATATTTCACTTACGTAACTAGTAAACAATCAAATAATAATAACATACATAATCTTCATACAATTAAATACATAATCTTCATACTACCAAAAAAGTAATATATAATCTCCACAAAAGTCTTTATCCATGACCGTACTTTGTTTTGTGATGAATGTGAAGACAGAAGATAAAAGAAGAAGAAGAAGAAGAAGAAGAAGATAGATAGATAGATAGATAGAATGACTTTCATAGCATAAGGCGTTGCTGTTGCTTCTAGGAGGTTGTGTTTGCAATGCTAACGTGAAAAAGAAGTTGGAGCGTCTTGGAACTTCTTGGTATGAGTTTTTATTTTTTTTAAGGATTTGAGGTGTTTTGTAATTATGGTAAAGTGGTAAGAGTATTTTTGGAAGTTAATAAGAGAAAATAGGAATGGGAATCGTATCGACTACTTCTCCCTTATTAATATGATACCTAATTTTGAGGGTATGTGATTATGGATTTTGAGGTAGGACTCACTTATTTTTTCAATCCTGATTGCAAGTAAACGCAGGGAAAGTCAGGAATGGAAATCATTCCCTTTCCTCCCATACCCATTATTGATACGTAAACATGCCCAAAATTCTTATTGTAGTATATTCTTATTTTCGTGTATCAAAATTTGCTTTCTTTCCTCTATATTGTATGCCAACTTTGGGTTGCTCAACGAAATACTAAAAAATGGTTGAATAATTTCACATAGAAATGTATTTATTAGGATTTCAATATTGTAGATTTCAGTTAATAGAGATTCATATTTAAGTTAATAAATTCATGTGTAAACCAAATCTTTGAAGGTGTCAATTAAAAACAAATGAATGCCCTGTTTTGTAATTGGACAAACTACAGTAAACCCCTCAACCTATAGGGTCATTTACGAGTGCATACCCGATTTTGGGGACATTTATGAGTACATACTCAACATCGCAGAAAATCTACAATTTGCCCCCTCTATTAGCTAAAATGTTAGTGAGTCCGTTACATGATGATTTGTCAAAAGTGGGACCCATTTTTTTGATGATGTGGACTTCCACGTGGACCAAAAATTAATAAAAAATTAATTAATTGTTTGAATTATTTATTGTTGTTAAACTAATTCAAATTTTTAAAAGCAAAATTAAAAATAAAAATAAAAATTTGGCAAAAATGAAAAGAAAAAATTTATCTTCGTCTTTTTCTCTTCCCACACCCCACCAACCCACCCTTCCTTCGTGCACACCGCCTTCAAAGCCATCGCCACCGACCTTATTGTCGTTGTATAGAACCAAGGGTAAGATCTCCGTCCTCATCAACTGCGCCAACCTCACCACGACCTTGTACAAAATCGATCAGCCCTCTCGCTTCCGTCTCGCCCCTCATAGATCGGAAGATGAGAAATTGAGAATGGCGGTGATGCATTTCCAGCACAAACCTAAATTCTCAGACTAAAAGCCACATCCTTTTTGGGTCTAAGAGATCTGAACTGGATTGCAGGCTGTGATTCTTGACTCTGAATCAAATGGGTTCATCTGTAGATTCTGAAAGATTGTTCAATAGACAAAGACCCCTTCACGAGATCCTTGGAGGATGCCTTGGTAAGTCATCATCTTCATCATCTTCAGATTCTTCGAGGAAGATTCTGTGCAAGACCGACTTTGCAGGTCCTGGGAGGATTCTGGAAGCCCTCTCTACGTTCAAGGGCCATCTCTCTCTCTCTCTCTCTCTCTCTCTCTGTTCCTGTTCTTAAGTTTTTCTTTATAAAATATTTAATTTTTATGAATTTATAATGGCTGAAGTATTTTATTAGCTAGTTTGGAGAAAACATTTGCTCGTTTGTGAAATTATTGGCTGTACACTCTCTCTCTCTCTCTCTCTCTCTCTTTTTGTGAAATTGTTGCTGGTTTGTTGTTTTTATTTTAAGATCTTTCTGTTTGGAGAAAACAATCTTTGTATGCCAGTTTAGTACTCTTGCATATGAACTTCTTTTTAGCCAAAAATTCAAGAATCTTTGTATGTCAACGGAGGAGAAAGGAGCTCAAGGTCTCGATTCCGTCTCTACCCTTCCCAGAACTTGGACCCAGAGGTGAGGTGGTGGGTAAGGGGTGGGGGCTGCTGGGTTTTGGTGTTAGGGGAGGTGGGAAGGGGAGAGGCAGTTGATGAAGACGGAGATCTTGCCCTCGGTTCTATACAACGACAACGAGGTCGGTGGTGATGGCTTTGAAGGCGGTGTGCACGGAGGGAGGGGGTTGAGGTTGGGAAGAGAAACAGACGAAGATAAATTTTTTTTTCTTTTGATTTTTGCCAAATTTTTATTTTTATATTTTAATTTTGCTGTTTAAAATTTGAATTAATTTAACAATAATAAATAATTTAAACAGTAAAATAATTTTTTTTATTAATTTTTAGACCACGTGGAAGTCCATGTCATAAAAAAAAAGGGTCCTACTTTTGATAGATCATCATTTAACAGACTCACTAATTTGATTAACGGAAAGGGCAAATTATAGGTTTTAGTGACGTTGAATATGTCTTCATAAATGTCCCCAAAATCGAGTATGTCTCGTAAAAATGACCTATAGACTTGAGGGTTTATTGTAGTTTACCCTTTGTAATTTTACAAAGGTGGATTTTATGTTTTTTTAATAATCCTTTGCATTATGTATCGTCGGTTTGTGACCAGTCAGCGAGCTTCTCTATGCTAGCAGAAAGTCTGGATCGACAGACGAGAGCCAAAGATGAAGCCTGTGTGCTTATTTCTGAACAAAATGCCTAAACTCAAACGCCGGCTGCTCCTGACCGTGCTGCTGCTGCTGGCAGTCTCTTCAGCTTCATGGTTGGCCATCTTTCTCCTCCATTCGTCAGAAGAACAAGGCAGCCCTTCCAATTTGGGTCGTCTCTCAGCTTCTCCTCCCACACCACACATCACTCTTCCTGTAGATTCAGGTCCTTACCACAACTGGCAGCTCTTTGCTGCTGACTTTGAAGACATGATCCAAAGCTTCAAGATTTATGTTTATCCCACCAATTCTGCTTCTTCTTCTTTTGCTTCCTCTGCTTCCATTTTCCTTCCCCACCCAAACCCATTCGACCCAATACTCGGAAACTACTTCAGCGAGCACATGTTCAAGCTGTCTCTGCTTAGCAGCTCCCTCATCACCACCAACCCAGAAAAAGCCCATCTCTTCTTCCTACCCTTCTCAGTCAATCTCCTCAGAAATGACCCACGTGTCCATTCTGAGCCGTCCATTGCAGATTTTGTTGCCCGATACACCACCAGCATCAGCCAAGATTTGCCCTTCTGGAATGCCTCTCTAGGCTCTGACCATTTCTATGCCTGCTGTCACTCTGTTTGTCGAGAGGCCTCCTCCAAACATTTTGGGTTGCGCAACAATGCCATTCAGCTCACTTGCTCCTCCAGCTACTTCCAAAGATTCTATGTTACCCACAAAGATGTTGCCTTGCCCCAAGTTTGGCCTCGTCCTCCTCAGCATGCCCTCAACCCCCCACATGCCAGGTAACCCTTAAATCACGCACTTTCCTCAATTGAGATTTGTATTTGTAATCCAACATTCTAGTTGATATATTTTATTTTTGGATTGCCTAGATTCGCAGTTTAACAACATAACATAATGTGTGATATTTTTCCGGATGCAGGGATAAGCTTGTGTACTTTGCAGGGCGAATTCAAAACTCTAATATCCGGCAGCAGCTGGTAGATTTATGGGGCAATGACACATACATGGATATATTCCCAAGTCAACCATCTTACCCTTATGAGGAGGGGTTTAGGAGGAGCAAGTATTGCCTCCATGTTAAAGGCTATGAGGTCAACACTGCCAGAGTGAGCGATGCCATACATTATGGGTGCATTCCTGTTATAATTTCCAACCACTACGAGCTTCCATTTGCCAATGTATTGGACTGGAGCAAGTTTTCAGTTATTGTCAACAATGGCGATGTTGCCTTGTTGAAGAGGACATTGTTGTCGATAACAAGACGAAAGTACATGAGCATGTACCATAATTTGTGTAAAGTCCGTAGGCATTTTGTTTGGCATGAGACTCCCAAGGGCTACGACTCTTTCTACATGACTGCATACCAGTTGTGGCTCAAAAGGAGCTCCCTGCGTCTGTCTTCCTAATTGAATGGTTGAGGCTTTGAAAATTGTATATTTTACACTTGTGAAGCATAAAATCGTGCCATGCCATGTATGGCTTGCACCATATTCTGAATCACATATTCAAGGCCAAAATGTAATCCATCCACAGTGAAAGATTCAACGGATTCTTCTTCACAATAAAAGAGTAAATAGACATCTCAGTGAATATACAAGTAGAAACAGACTTCTATAATTCAGTTACACACGCTTTTGGAGGTTCTTATAACATTTACGTTTATTTATAATTAAAACTACATTTACTGTCCTGCGGGCTGTGACTGGTATGTGCGCCGCCTCAGCTGAGACTCTGGAGTAGGCTGCTGCAAGAAGATCCTTGTTGGATCATTAGGATCGACATACCTGCAAAATAAAAAATCATAGTTTAACCAGCGATCCTTCTCTAAATCCATTTGACTACAAGCACACATGGCAATTATGTGCAAGATATGTCACTTACGCATGTCTCATCATCTCATCAACAGGAGTTTGCGCTGCCTGTAAAGGATCAACATGAGGCTGTGGTCCTGCATTGGGGTGTTGATGTTGATTATATTGTCTCACTGAGGAGATCAAGTTGAAAAACAGTGGAACAAACGTTCCACAACCCCCTTCTTTGAACAAAATCTTGAATGAGTGAGTGGAATAAAGAGCCCCATGCTGATTTTCTGGAACTACCTAAATTAGTCATCAAGAAAAATAAGATCTCCAAAATCATAAATGGGTTTATGTACAATAATTGAAATCCTCTAACCGATATACTTACAGGCTCCACTTGACCAGAAATGTTGTTGCAGAAAAAAATTGGTTGATTGAACTTTTCACCATGGACATAAAGCTGAAGAATGAATCAACACAAAGGTCAGTGAGATGCAAATAAATGGATATAAAAGAGCGACAGCAAAAGACATCAAATTTGTGCCAAAACTGCACCAAGACAAAAGAATCCTTACAAACTTCAAACAAGCAAGCCGATCATCACAGACACGGCACTTTTTAGCCTTACACATAATAATAACAGCATTCACCTGAGCCCCTAGAATTAGGAACCAGTGAGCACCTGAAACCCAGCAACTGTTGGATAGGATAATATCCAACGGTCGTTAGAAATAGTGGCAAATTACTGCTGTGGGATAAAAGTGATTCACTGGGAAAATTAGGATTGCTGTAGTGGTGGATCATGGCTGGCTGTAGGTTTGTGACAAAATTGTGACATAAAAGGTTGATTAAATTTATTATAATTTTGAATTACTCTTTGTTAGATAATGGAAGTTAGATGCCGGGTTTTCAAAATCAGGATCCTACCTAAGATCCACAAGAGAGCACTTGAGATCCAATCATAAGATCGTATCAAGGATTTTACAAACTATGTGAAATAGCCCAAAGTAACATATATTAAAGTTCATCTAAATCACACTTATAATAAAAGGGAAAGAAGAACTCAGAAGTAACATCAAATACAAGTATTTGACATAAACAAAGTCTGAATGTAGCTCACAATACTCTAATCTTAACCTAAAATCTATTTTTTTTTTAACCTGAACATTTCCCATGTGTACATGCTAAATCTATCGTAGGAAAAATATCCCAATCTCTTCTTGAGACCACCTTCCACAGTTAAAATCACAATTAAAATAAGAACAAAAGTCCAGAGACTTACACCAGAGAACAATAAATGTTAAAACTTCCTTTGCTAACATATTTTGGCGTCAAAATAAAAGTCAGAAGCTTTGGTCAAGATACATTCACTTTGCAGGAAATCAAAACCACAAGTCATGGAAACCCCACAATCACACAAAAAGGGTTACAGAAGAATCATTAGGTGCAAAGAAACTTTGCGAGTTGACTCAGTTACAAGTGAACCTCTCAAAGATAAAGCAAAATAACGATGGAAGGAAAGCAATGTTGAGGTACAACTAAGTATCACATACCAGGGGCATATCAAAAGCAATAAAGTTTCCAACAGGCTTGTTTGAAACAAAGACCATGCGTATATTTGACAAGTAGATTGTCCCCTTTGCTTTAAGTCGACCACCATCAGATCTGAAAGTCGAAGGCAATACACAATTCAACACCAAATTATGCAATTGCTACACTGCTATCTTCCCACTCCAATAGAACAGGAAATGGGATTAAATTAACAATTTACTCATTTTTATTCTTGCACCCTCCCAACACAAATCAATCAAGCTACGATTTTGGGCATACATTCAATCAAATTTCAAATCAATACCCCATAATTTTTATTTATTCAAATTGGGTACTGAAAGAGCAGAATGAATGAATGAATGAATGAATGAATTAGTGTTGGCAAAATCAAATTAAAGCGCAAGGCCATGGTTCAAAGAGAAAGAGAGGCATCAATTAAATCAAACTTTTAAGAGAATATGGCAAATTGAATGATGATGAAGATGATTGAGGAGAAGGGAAATGAGAAGTGAGAACGAACCCAGGAATCTTATCGACCTCAAACTCGACGCCGTCTCTGGCGAGAACGAACATCTCGTTCACAAAAGGAACAGGCATGCCATTAGGGAACAGTTGAGGGTTCGCAGCCATCTCTGTCTTCTCTCTCAATTTCTCAGTTTTTGTCTCCTCCTTCGTCTGCCTCCGCTGCAGAGGGATCAAAATCCACCACCGCGTTGCTTCGCTTTGCTTTGATTTTGATTTGGGATGGGAATTTACCGAATCGGACACGTATTTAAAATTGTTCCCACGCTCTCACCGAACACTCCAGCACTTACACGCTTTCCGTAACCTTCTCGAATGTAATCTGTATCCTACGCTATTTTATTTTTTGTCCTTTTTCATTTTCTTTGGGATCTTATTTACTAATTGAGAAACATTATCCACAAAAGTAACTTTGGTAAATAGGAATTCATTCAGAACATTTTGCACAAATTTTACCAGCATCAAGAGTAAAAAAAATGAATACAATTTTTTAATATTTACCTTAAAAGCTAAAAATAATATACTTTCAATTGATTATTACTTGTGCTTTAATTTTCTTATTGTTTCAAGTAATTCACTCTCATCCCATCTTCCATGTCTCACCTTCCCTATTTTTTTTATTTTAGAAAACATCTCACCTTGTTACCAATGGAGAGGAAAACAAAATCCTAAGCCCTCTCTCTTCCTGAAAACACTCTTAGCGCCGTTTTCACTTTGACGTGGAGGAAGCCATTGTTCTTCTCCCTCTCCTCTCCTCTCCTCTCTAGGGCTGACATTTTAGACCGATATACCGCAAAACCGCAGATTATCGACCGACTATTCACTGCAATCAAACCGTCACTGCAGCAAAATCGACCGCAATTTTTTGTTTTTTTGAACCGACCGTACTGTGTCAATGAGATTATGAAAATCTCAATTTTGCGGTATACCGCAAATAGTGTAATTAAATATTTATAAATATTTTATATTCACTAACAGCTATTAGATGAATCTAAGAACTAGGATTTCTTAGTTTCGATCAATCCTAGCCGTTAGATCAATCACTCGCACATCTCATCTCTCTCTCTCTCTCTCTCAACTCGTCGATCTCATTTATCTCTCTCAAACCCTTCACAAAAACACCACGACTCGCCTCTCTCTCAGTCAACTAATGTCGCCTCTCTCTTTCTCTCAGGCAACGTCACCGCCTCTCTCAATCACTCATCATCGTCGCCGCTCTCAGTCTCTTAGTCCACCTCACCGCCTCGTCTCAGTCTCTCTCTAGTCTCTCATCTCAGTCTTTCTATGTGTCGTCTCTTCTTTTCGGAGGGACACTCATCAACCTCACCGCCTCTCTCTATTGCTCATCATCGTCTCTGCATTGTTATCTCCTCCTCTTCAGGTAAACTTTTTACCCAATTTCTGAAATTGAACTTTGAAACTTTGAACTTTGACTTAGAGTTTAATCTAGCAATTATGTTTTGTTCATTATGTTAATAAATAATTTGTTAATTATGTTTAGGATATGTTTTAGGGTTAATAAAATTGTGAATTGATCGGTATTGAGGGTTTAGGGTTAATGTGATTTGATTGGATATGTTTTAAAATGTGAATTGAATAGATTCTGTTTATAAAGTATAATTTGATTACGTTGGGCTATTTTTGAGTTTAATTTGACGGAATTTAGGTTGTTTAGGGTTAATTAAATAGTTCAATTGAATTGATTTTGCTTTCGACCTTTAATTTGATTATGTTTACATTGTTTAGGCTAATTTTGAGGGATTAGGGCTCCGAATTGGAAATTATGATTTTCAATTGATTTGGTTTCTGTTTTTTTAGTTTAATTTGTTGTTTTGTGTTTTAATTTGATTATGTTTTAATATATTAATATACTTCTATGTTGTTCTTGTTGTGTTGTGTTTAATAGATGGAGTCTAGCCACTCTAACACATCTAATACCTCTAATCCCCAAACACAAACCGAAACACCCGAAACACAACCTCCAACTCAAACACAACATCCCACACACAAGGGGATTATTGTGGGAGATAGGAGGAAAACCCAAAAATTGAAGGTGTGGTTACATTGCACAAAACAAATAAAGAATGATGGTAATCAGGTAGAGAAGTTATAGGGGTTTGCAATGATTGCAAATTGGAGATGCCCGTGGACCCTAGAAAAAATGGGACAATGGGTTTGAAAACTCACAGAGAGAGGAGATGCAAGCTCTCTCCTCTATATCAACAAGGTGATGCAAATCAACCTACCTTGACTTCGGATACAATGGGTAGTGGATTGGTCCCTCACACATTTAATTAAAAAAAAAGAGTGAGTTAAAGATTGTGAGGTTCATCATTAAGGATGAGCATCCTTTTAGAGTCGTTGAGGGCTCGGGTTTTAAGGAAATGATGTATAAGGTGCAACTTCAGTTGAAGGTACCAAGTAAGAAGAAGGTTGCCGAGGGGGTGTGGGAGTTATACATGTTTGAAAAGGCAAAGATAATGAGCAAAGAGTTAGTATTACAACCGATACTTGGACATCGATCCAAAACATAAATTACATGGTTGTGATAGTTCACTTTATGGATAGTGATTGAAACTTGCATAAAAGAATAATTAGCTTCACGAAGATCACTAGTCACAAGGGCATTGACATAGGGAAAATCCTAGATGTATGTTTGACGGATTGGGGGTATACACAAGGTGTTCACAATTACTATTGATAATGCTTCCGCCAATGATGGGGTAGTTGAGTACATGGCACAAAGCCTAAAGGCAATGAATACTTAATGTTGGATGAGAAGTACTTTCACTTGAGATGTGCTTGCCACATTCTTAACTTAATTGTTAAGAATGGGTTGAAGGAGCTTAGTGCCTCAATTGAGGGTATAAGAAATTGTGTGAAGTTTATTCACTCTTCTTTGGTGAGATTGGAAAAGTTTAGAGGGTTTGCCATTGCATGTAGGATGGATAAGATGGCAAATGTGCCTACAAGGTGGAATGCAATCTACAAAGAGCTTGAAGCTGTGCATTCAAGGAAAGTCTTTAAGAGGATGTCCTATGATTGTGAAGAGTTTCAAGCTTACTTTCTAGAGGAAGAGAAGGTTAAGAAAGTGATGGTTAAGAGAGTGGGACCTCCAAATAATGATGATTAGGAGAAGGCATTAGCTTTTGTGCATTTTCTCAAAAAGTTTTATGATGTTACATTGAAGTTTAGTGCACCAAAACTTGTACATCCATAATAATTTTCCTAGAATTGGTTGGGTTACAAGTTCTAATAGAAACGAAAATGAAGGATCTTAGAAATCCTACTATGCAACGGGTAGCATATTCAATGAAGTTGAAATTTGACAAATATTGGAGGAGCTTTGAGGTTGTGAATAAGCTTATATTTTTGGGCAATGTGCTATACCCAATGACGAAGCTTCAAATGCTCCAAATAAGCTTTGGCAATCTTGGGGCGGATGCTAGAAAGCAAGATGAGATTGTTAATGAGGTTGTAAAGTGTTTGAATGATTTGTATAATGAGCATGAAGGGGTTGGAGATGGTGTTGTGAACCAAATTGATGAGGATGAGTTTGCACAAATTGGTGAGGATGTTGATGCCACATTTCAACTAATGCAACAACTTGTGCAAAGAAGGAAGGATGAGCAATCCGTTGAGATATCCAATGAAGTGGATAAGTACTTAGCAGATCCTTTTGAGAGCCCCTTGAACAAACAATTCAATATCTTGAATTGGTGGAAAGGGAGCCAAACAAGTTATCCAATTATTTCACAAGTTGCCAAGGATATCTTTGGAATTCCAAGTTCTACGATTGCTAGTGAGATGCTCTTAGCCTAGGCAAAAGGATTGTGGATTCTTTTAGAAGCTAATTGCATCCTGTTGAGGCCCAAAAAAGTCAACGGTTGGGCCCAAATAAGTTTTCGGTCCAATAGACTACTATATTAAGAAAAGTCACATATCTGAGTACACGAAGGCTCGTCATATGCGAGTCACACCCCACGCGCCATACCAAATAAATAATTCGTCATGTTAGGAATCGAGATTAAGATTATAAAATGCATTATCTTTGCAAATCCATGCTAATTATTCCGTCAGGCATAATAATTGAAAGCATGCTAAGCGATATGCCATGCCAAGCGACATGCCATACCAAGTAGGAAATCATTATTACACACCTAACCATGCTACAAGCCTAAGTGGGCCCAAGCCACTCGAATGCCCGGGGCTTGCTTGAGTGGGTTGTGGTATGGACGGTAATAAATCAACATGAGGCCCATTGATGGGCCAGAAAAATGGAAAGTCTCGGGTTGCTTGGGAGCCTCAAGACTCAAACCCATTTCTTAGGCCCAAACATATGGGTAAGCACAAGAGAGAAAAGCAGCCCAAAGGCCCAAGCAAAATAACATAACCAAGAAATAACCCAACAAAAAAAAAACCCCAATCAAGAGGCCCAATGTTTCACAAAAAGCCCATTTGCTTAGAAAGCCATCTTGGCCCTTAGAAAAACCCAAAATAGCCCACAAGAGCTTCAGCTTTTTTGAAAAGACAGAGAACATGTGAAGAGGTTGGTAGACTCATCAAGCAAAGCTCTGGGAACAAGTTCCAAGCGAGACGCCAAAGAACCAAGGAATGCTTGGCTGCACTGTCAAAAGCACCCCTTGGACCAGCATATATTTTCACTTCTTTTCCTTCATCAGATTCAGCCAAGGAAGAGGAAAGGAAAGAAGAAAAAACAGCAAACCAAGAGTGGAAGCTCCCACTGCACAGCTTCGGGAAAGGAGGATGTTGAGCCCCTAAATCCCCTGAATTCATGTAAATAGAAGAAGCAATCTTTGCCAAGAAAGAGAAGTCAGAGAAGAGGAGGAGAAAGGAAGAAAAAACTTAGCCAAAATAAGTAGAAGCCATTAGGGTTTCTTGAAAAATGGTGATTTCCAGCAGCTATAAATTGAGCCTTCCCCTACCCAACAGAGACAACCCACAACCTGCAGAGAGCAAGCTTTCTCTCTAACTTGCAAAAACTTAACAAACTCGTGCACTTTGTTCATCTTCTTCTCCAATTTGTTTTTACAGCTGCCAGAAGAACTCTGCCTTTCTTTTTCCTCTTTCCCTAGTCAAATTCCTCACAAAACACCTCATTCCTTACTTAAACACTTTCTTTTCTCATAAACCAAGCCTAATCTCTCTCTTAATGCTAAACTCATGTTGGTTTTGCTCCCATGCCACATGCCACTCATGCTGAGCTAAAAAGACCATCTGTAAGCATGCCAAAACTATCTGCAAGTCACCATTATTCTCGTTGGTGAAGATTATCCAAAATATCTCCTAAGGTTTTGCTGCCCTTTCGAGGTATTTTGGGGCTTAATTTTCGAACCTAAACAAAGGGGCAATCTCCTTAGTCTGCCTTTTGCAGCGCTCAGCCCATTAGCTGCAGGAAGAAAAAGTCCCCTACATAAATTGGCGACTCTGCTGGGGATTAAGCCACTATCTGCACCAATGCCTCCAAAGAAGAAGACCAGAAGCGATAAACCGGAGGAAATAAAGAGATAAGAGCATTCCCTCTTTCTTTTTCTTTTTCCTTTCGTTGGCTATCTACTTTGTAGAACAAACATAATATAGATTACTCACATGCTCCCTTTGCTTGTGTCTTAGATCTCCATTCTCAAGCAAAACAAGATCTTGTAAGAGGACTGGGGGCTTCAGACCAACGTGCAAGCCGCTGACCACCGTAGTCAATTGTTGAGGCTAACTCTGCGCGTTCACCTCTCCGCCATGATACATCATTAGCAAGTCTGGCCATCACCGTAAATCACCTTCATAGCAGCCCTCACCTCTCTAGAGTTGTGAAAACACGGTGAGAGAGGGAGAAGGAACACTTGCTCAATGCTCTCAGCCTCATCTCTGCGAATGGCTTCACCAAGATAAGATTTTTATTATCATGCCTTGTTGATCTCAATATAGTATATATATTTGTTTGTTGTTTTAAGATATCCATAAAATTTATGTTTCATTGAACAATCTCAAGCATAGACAAAAGCATGTGCATTCAAGTCCAAAAAAAAAAAGATTGATTGATTAGTTGTTATTCATATGGTGCACCAGCTTGCATCATTTTCTTGTTATGTATTAAACCACCTTTCAATTTTGCATCTCCAGACAAAATTTCTCAGGGCCTTATTCCACGCACTTTATTCACTTATCTTACTTCTTATCATTTCGTATCGATCCACCTTTGTGTTAATCAATCCAAGTTACACATTGCAATGTAGATGCCAACTATGCATGCTCAGTACTAAAATCATACCTGCCCAGCATGCTTATGTCAATTATGTTAGTCATTTGCAAGCTACAATGCTTATATTATTTTTATGCTTTGGTCATGCAGCATTATATCGGTCATGTGCAAGGGACCCAAGCCTCCAAACAACAAACAAGAAAACAAATGCTCTCATGTTTCCTACCCAACATCTCAACACACTGCCATTATCATATATTCCTTAGACAAATCTCTCTCTATACTTCCAGTTATAGAGGTTCAAGCACCACTAAAAGAGCCGCTGGAAGGGTGGAAGAAGAACAGAGCCAGTCAAAATCCAAACACCACTGCTGGAAGAGTCACGCTGCCAGAAGCACATGCTACCACCGAATCATGCCAAACTGTCACCGTTGCAACAAAGGGATATCCCAAGTTCATCATGCCATGCAATAACCCAAACAAATACTAAGAAGGCCATGTTGCAAGAGTTTTTGTAGCCTATGCCCATCAAATCCTTTTTTGATGATTATGGTGCACTTGGGGGCTGAGGAAGGAATTCATTGCAATCACCACGGCAGTGATTCCAAAACCCCAAAGGAGCTTAAAAATCCATTATTACCAAAACCACTATTCCCAGACCAAAAATCTCATTGAAATCCCAATTATGTTACTATGACCTCCAAGTTCGCCATCACTTGTTGTTGTAACCCAACACATTTGCTGCAGTGACCACATACAAAGCTCAAGCTTCAATAGCCAAGTCCAAGCTTTTGGTTCCTAAAACATGTTCACAACAGCTGCAACAAACAATACCTAAGTTGCCATAACTGATATGCTCCAACGCCTCAAGCACTTTCTAAGCCTTGACCATTCCAATGACCAAGTTTAGGAGTCAAAACCAAAAGGCTATCGGGATGTCTCAATTGCCACAATTCCATAATCAAGCATCATCAAGCCCCGAGCCTTAGTCAAGAAATCCAAGCACTATGCTTTACTCAAGAAGGAAAACATCTCAATTCATGGCAAATGAAAGGAAAATATTGTGAAGGTAGTGCTATGATAATCTGCTTTGGAAGAACCTAAATGCTGTCAAGATGAAGTTTATTTTACCAAGTAATTAGAATTTTTGAAGCGATGTCAAGCTTTCAAGAAAAGGGGTGCTGGAAGCGTATTTTCCTATATTCATCCATTCTTCTACCTGCAACATCCACCACTGCTTGCCATACTCTAAGGAAGATCTTACGCAGAGATACATGACAAAACTCTAAGAGGCAAGTTGACAAGGACCCTTGCCAAGCGAAGGGAAAGTAGATAGCTCTGTCATTCGTGCTTTGATGACTTGCTCGACGACGGCGTATTGCCACACTGTGAAGAATGACCCAAAGCCACCGGAGCTATGTAGGAACCTTGAAAATATGAGGAAGGCCAACTGGCAAATATTCAAAATCTGAAAGCTATAACACCCCATGGCTACTTGCTAATTGATGGGAGAATGGTTCCAGCAGCGAAGTATTCACATTGGACATGCTGGAAGAAAGCCACTCGGAGGCTTCATTTGGTCATCAAGATTATCAAGAAGCAGCTGTTGTAACCTCTCATAACTTCACAGAGGTTGAAGAAAGTACAATGGGTTAGGAGCTGCAAATCACTCTTTGATTAGTTGGGTTATGAGCTGCAGGCAAGCAAAGCAGCAACTGTGGCTCTATTAAATATCTCTACAGAGCATGGCATCCTAGTACAACACATGCCAAATACATACCAACCTAAGCCACAAGCTTTCATGCTATTGCAAGTCATGCACAACCTTGGGCCCTTTCATATTTGGGGGCTTGATTTGATTGGAGTATTCATCAATGCAAAGTGGCTTAAGGTCTTATTATTGCTGAATTGCTTTTGCACCTATCATTTTGTTTTTGGCTTTTCAAATTTATTTCAAAAATGAACTCCTTATGTATTTTCACCCTATGCTTTCACAACTTTTTTAAAATGCACCACCATTATAGCATGCCGAGGTGTAAGACGATATTTGCAATAAGAATGGAGTATTTTGGAAGAGGAAAAGCCTCTAGAATTCTTCCTTGCTTTTACCTTATTCTGTTTTACAAAACATGTTCTTTGATAAAAAAAAAAAAATAGACAAACAAACTTTTCATTAAAAGGCTAAGCCTCTTAGCAGTGACTATACCAAGCAAAGCCACTTAGATGGGGTCCTGAGCTGAAACAAGCATCAAGCCTAAGCAAAACGATGTGGGGTATGCAAAGTCAAGCTATTACAAAGAAACGAGCAGTAAAAGTGTATTTTGAGGCGCTGGAATAACGAAACCGTTGACTCCCAATCGGAATGCTCAAAAAACTTCACAACATCCGGCAATTCTTACAGGAGCCTTCGTGGAAATCATGCATACGGTGGCCTGACCCTTTTTAAGGCACGGAAAGAGGGTGCATTTTAGGCCAAATGAGTAGACAAGCCTTGCAAAAGTTTTAAAGAGCAATGCATCGAAGATTTAGCTTAAAGGTCCTGTCAAAATTTTGGGCAGCATATACCTTGTTTTTAAGGCTTGCCAACTCGTCGAAAAATTTCAAGAAGTTCACAAGAGCAAGTTCTCCCAACCAAGCAATATACATATAAGATGTGCAATTACAACATGCCTCAAGCATTCAGAAATTAATGCAAGTTCGGATGGTTAGTACATTACAAAGTCATAATGACATAGCGTTAGATTATCTAAAAGTACAATGTCGCAAAAACAAGGTTACACATCTTTAGATTAGTACATCCTATGGTATCAAGAAAGATGGAAGGTGTGCATGGCCAAGTGACCCCAAGCCAAAAAACAACCCATGAAATAAAGGGGCGACCATATTTGGAAGATGCAAGCGTGGCCGGCAGCTATGTCGCATGTTCGAAAGGAGGTTGAGTAAGAGAAGCGTACTTGCGGAAGGTGCGAGTAGTGCGGCAGCTATGTTGGATGTTCGAAGAGGAGAAGTAGAATGTAGCACGTTGGAAGATGCAGAGCGGCAGCCGTGGTATATCGCATCCGAGAAGAGGATGAATAGGAAGCGTCTTGTTGTTGGAAGGTGGGGCGATCTTGGCGACCATGTTGGATGTTCCGAGAAAGAAGGATGAGTATGAGCGACCACTGCTAGAAGGGAGGCCAGGGCATTGTCTACCCCTGCATCGGATGTCCCAAGAACATAGGGGCTATGGGAATCATGCCGCCATGCGCTATTGCTAAAGCCAAGAGGAACACCTGCGCATGCAGACAATCTTGGGAAAAGTCACAGAGGAGGAATTTCCCGAACCATAATGATACAAACGCAGCAAGACGACACTGGCTCTTCGCCTACTGCAACATCTTCACAAGCATTCTTGAGCAATGGAGGGGCCTTCCCCTCTTCAATTTATCATCCGTTGAATAAAGGTGGCCACTAATAATTGATGACGGGTTAGTGGATGCCATGGCAGATCTTGACAAGCGATGAATCCCTGCAAGAATTGCCAACAAAGAATACGCTGAAAAAACGGCAAAGCATAAAGCTAGTTCTACGTATTAAAAGCAAGCAATCTCACACTAGCATGCAAGCCATATGAACTTTACAAGCCAAGAAAAGCAAGCTATCTCATGCCAAGCGAAATGCATAAACAAAAAAAATATTTTTGAAGCATCATGCAATCTATTACTCGAGCTCATGATAAGCAAATTTCCCATTCCATGCTCAATCAATCATTCCAGCAGACCCTTTTTCACAAAGTAAGTGCTACAGTGAGCACTATTTACCTCATAGTAACCTTTTTCACAAGCAAATACCTCCCGAGTTACACGCATCCTTACGGTTCCATCATACACATGTTTATATCTATCCTATAAAGCCAAAAAAATAGCAGATTACCCATGACCAAATTCTAAGCTCATAAAAAAAAAGAAACCAATGGTGCTTTTCTCAAAGCTTTCAATAGCCTCTAATCCTATGCATTAATCATGCGATTACAAGCATGCGCTGATGCATATAGTTCAACAACAAAAAGCGGGTCAAGAAACCTTGCACCGCAAAATATCATGCGGGCAAGTCAAGCTCGAGCCAAAACACTTAAGCAAATACCCAAGCAGCATACAATTTATCCATGGCAAGCGAAATTTTCAAGCAATTCCCATGACAAGCAAATTCTCCCTCAAAATGCAAAATGATTCAAGCATTGCAGAGCATGCACTTTGTCAATTTCTATTTCCACAACATGGGAGAAAAGTCCAAATTTATTCAAGCATGCGAAAAACAAGCCTAGGCCAAGATATCAGTCTATATATATATTCCTACAGAGTTAAAAAGAAGGACTTGAGATTCCAGTGAGCGAGCAAAGCCCATGGGCATGAAGAACCCAACAAGCCCCTCGATAGATTCAAAAATTGCAAGAGGAAAGGGCATACCTTGTCAATCACCTCAAGGGCGACCTCAAATGCACCAAGAAAGAAGGAGGTTGGTGCTGGAAGAAGGGTAGTTGGTGCCGGGAGAAGGGTAGTTGGTGCTAAAAGAATATCGTATCTTCTATTTCACGTTACCATCTCCTTCAGCACCATTGTTGATCTCATTATTTATGCAACCAGCTGACCCATCATTGCAATTATCCACATGTTTTTCTGCGCAAACTTTGGCACCATCATTATTTTCAGGCATACTTAAGAATTGGTCTTTCTGAAGATGGATACTTCGGCAACTAATACTTGCAAGAACTTCTTCTCATGGCTATCGACAACTCTGAAAAATCACAAGCTTTATTCATGCAATTGCACTCTGAAAATTTAAAGCACCGGATAAAACATCTTGCGAAAGGCTTATGGGGCTTAAAGAATCCATCATAGCAAATAGCACATGCAAACTCCAAATGGCTTGGGGGCTTCATGCTAAGCAAAGAGAGAGACAAGAAAATTTATTGAAAAATTAAGTTTTCCTCTTGGAGAAAGCAAGCATTGTTACTTATCTGGAGGAAAACAAATTTGTATGAATCTCTTCCGACAACTATTAGCCCTCTTCCTTCTCATCTTGATCTACTTCTTCAAAGATCTTCTTTGGCGCAAGTTTACAAAAAAATTAAAAAAAAAAATTAAAAAAAAATTTACAAGCAGGCCTCTACTTTGTTTCTCGACCCTGAGTAAGCCAAAGAGAATATAACCCAACTCTGCAACCAATTGCTGACCTCAACAAGCTGACTTGAGGGCTTCATGCCAAGCAAATTCAAGGAAGTACACCATGCCATCCAAACAAGCAAACCCATCTACCTTTTTTGCCACACAGTATAAATCATCTCTTTGATTACAACAAGCCTAGATAATCTTGCATTATGGTGAGAAACAGTTTTCTATTTCCCCTTTTTGAAACAAGCCAAGTTACATTCTTCTAGCACCTACTCCATAAGCAAAAATTTTTATCACCTACCTATTTCAAACATCCTTCCATACATACCTAATTTCAAACATTCCCGGTTCAAATCTTCCAAAGCCTTCATATCACAAGTCAAGGTGCAAGCAACCAAAACTCACCTTCATGCTACCAAATTCCTTGCAAATTAGTAAGAAGATGGCATTTCTCATGCTGTGGAATCTCTCAATCAAGCTTGAAAAGAAATAAGGAGTCGTTGGTGGATCAGTCTTTGGAAGGAACTTGTAAGCGAGAACACCAGGAAGCATAATCGCTATTGAAACATATTTTTTTAAAGACAAGTGACAAGGGACCAAAACTCACTTTCATGCTATCAAAATCCTAGAAAATTATATTTCTCATGCTTTCTCATGCTTTGGAGTTTCTAAACAAAAGAATACTTTAGCCAAAATCAGAAGCCGGAAAGGTACTCATACACAAATGGAGGCGCCAGAAGCATAATTTTCTCATAATGCAAGCAAACTCATGTATCAAGCATTTAACAAAATTCACAAGGCTTGAAACCAATCCACATGCCAAGAAATTTCATTCCATTCAAGCATTCCAAGCAATTCGGGCATTTCAAGCAAATTGAAGAACTCATGCTCTTATGACAATACCTTTCAACATCATGCTGTCACAACAATATTGCTCAAGAACATGCTCTAGCAATACTCAGATCAGCACTCAATGCCAACAAAAAGGACATGCCAAATTCTCAACAAAAAGCAGCATGCCAAGCAAAACTTATACACAAGCTTTCCAACCATCCTAGCTAGAACATCCCACCTTTAGAAAATCACTATAAATCAAGCTTACAACCAACAAATCCCAGACTTTCCAGATTAGAACTAGACATATCAAGCTTCATTTTCCCAAAATTTCGTTGCATTTCAAGCTAGGGAAGCATGTCAAACAGATTTCTAAGACAGCCCACACAGCAGAAACTGTACAGCTCCAGCACCTTAACCCTTACTTTGAAATTCCACCGAAAATTCATTTTTTCTTCAAGTGATGCAAGACCAATTCCAACATAACCATTGAGAAGTCCATTTTTATGTCTCAAAAGCTCCAACTCAGATTCGAAAAGAAACATTTCAAAAGTTCAAAAAGCAGCCAGCAAGCTACTTTGAGATATTTTGACAAACACTTGGCATGCATACCCAAGTGAGCTTGTATAACTCTTGTTTATCACCAAGCTAGAATCCTAAATCAAAAGCTCAACCTTAGAATTCGATTTCTAGTTCACAAATTCTGGAAAATACAGAGGAACTCAAGCATTCAAGCATAGAAGACAAGCATGCAACAAAGGCATCAACATCAACTCATGAACATGCTTTAGAAAATGGAGGTAGAGCACTAGAATGGGTGGATGATCCTCAATTTTGGATATGTTATAGACAACATAATTTCAAGCAAATTTTGTGAAACAAGCGCAATCATACAGTTATCATAAGTTAAATACACATGCAGAAGAAAAATCTGCAAAAACTCACCAGCCATGGATGAATTCAGAAGTTGCAAACCAGCTTTGAGGTATCAGAAAAATTCAAAAAATTCTGCAAATTTTACTGGCTATAGTACTCGAGCAGATGAACAACTTTGATAGAGGAAGTTTTCTGATCCGAGCTTCCAAAATACGACTTATGTACTGATGCACAATACCCACGGGTTTGGGTCTTGAAGAAGAAGAAGAAAGAAGAGAATTAGAGAAAATCAGAAAATAAAGCAAATCATGCCAAGTTCAGCCTTTTTATATACAAAAAAGAGGTCAGAGCAAGATTAAAGTAAGAAGAGGAAAAGGTAGAAACCCATACCAACAGTTTTGTTCACACGGAAATTGGCACCCTTCCAGCAACTCGAGCAAATCAAAGAAAATGGAATCCCAGAAGATTAGTGCGAGCCCTTCCTTGCTAGCACCCACGTTGTAAGCACTCACGTTGCTGCAATAACAAAATAGGTCAAAAGAGGGTTTGATGCTTGACAACCAAAACAAAGGGCAATATTCATGGATGACGGGAATCCAACAAATTCCTCAATAAATCCAAGAGAAATACCTTGCTAAAATCCAACAGGTGACTTTGAATATACCAAGAAGGGAGCGAAATTGAGAATCATAGAGGAAAACCCGCACAAAAAGGTCCCTTCTAGCAACTGCAGAAGGGCTTCTTCGAAGGGAGAAGGGCTGAAGGGGTTGAAATCGACTTGGGCTCTTTTCCCAGCGGCTGGAGGCAGATGTTTTCCACTTGATCTTACTCTCTCACTCAGTTTTGTGCTGGGGGAACAAGAAACGAAAGAAAAAAAGTAGTAGGAAGAAGTTGGATCAGTGCAAGAAAGGGAAGAGAAGAAAGAAAATAAAAAGAAAGGAAGAAGGCGTTTGGCATTGGAAACGCAAATAACCGCTAGAATAATTATGACAAATCTCGTCATTTTGCCTGTAGGAAGAAGAAGTTCTTTACAAATACAAATCTGATTTTTTGGGTCAAGTTATTCGCCCATTCCAGACTGTCCCTGCTTTCAAATATCTTCCGGCACCGCCATGTTTTCAAACATCCTTCCAAAGACATGCCCTATTTCAAACACTCTAAGCAAGACTGCTTTATTTCAAATATCCTCCCAATACATGCCAATGCCAAGCATCCAAGCATACAAGCCCAAAATCAAGCATACATAACTAATATTAGATACACAAGTCAATGCAACTCTTGCAAACCACAATCATGCAAAATCAAGCCTCTCTAGTCACTCAAGCAAATAAATCACGCAAGGTAAGTAGTTATCTTGGGCTAATCCATCAAGCATTTTCTTCTATATCATGCCACAAAATAGGTCAACTCTTGGTAACTCTAGTAAATGACCTCCAAAATTACAGTGTCTAGGAAAGTTCTTTCAAGGCAACACCCTTGGTGTTTAAGAAGGATTGGTTTAAGCGGACCATTATGACCTCCAACCTTCCCTAAAAGACCCACAGAATTTCGTAGACCCTAATCAAGTCATCCTTGAGCCACCCAACTCATGCCATGCCATGCCACTGCAATTTATTTTAGGCAGAAAATTGATTATTCGGACCATTTCAATACACATTCATGGCCCCACTAATCAAGGGGGCTAATGTTGAGGCCAAAAGTCAATGGTTGGCCCAAATAAGTTTTCAATATAATACTATATTAAGAAAAGTCACATATCTGAGTACACGAAGGCTCATCATATGCTAGTCACACCACACGCCATGCCAAATAAATAATTCGTCATGTTAGGAATCGAGATTAAGATTATAAAATGACATTCTTGTAATCCATGCTAATTATTCCGCCAGCATAATAATTGAAAGCATGCCAGAAGCGATGGCGCCATGCCGCGCACATGCCATGCCGCGTAGGAAATCATTATTACACACCCAACCATGCGCCATGCTTCTGCCCAAGCCACCCTTGCCCTGGCTTGCTTTGAGGGCTGTGTATGGACTAGAATAAATCAACATGAGGCCATCGACAAGTAAATGGAAATCCTGTTGTTTGGGAGCCTCGTAGATCAAACCCATTTCTAGGCCCAAACATACTGTAAGCACAAGAGAAAAGGCTCAAAGGCCCAAGCAAAATAACATAACCAAGAAATAACCCAACTAAAAAAACCCCAATCAAGAGGCCCAATGTTTCACAAAAAGCCCATTTGTTTAGAAAGCTATCTTGGCCCTTAAAAACCTAATAACCCACAAGAGCTTCACTTTTTGAAAAGACAAGAGAACATGTGAAGAGGTTGCGCACTCCATCACAAAGTCAGCGGGAAGTTCCAAGCCGTAGACGCCTAAAGAACCAAGGAATGTCGCTCGCACTCTGTAAAGCACCCTTGACAAAGATATATTTTCACTTCTTTTCCTTCATCGATTCAGCCAAGGAAGAGGAAAGGAAAGAAGAAAAACAGCAAACCAAGAGTGGAAGCTCCCATCGTGACACCATGTGAAAGGAGGATGTTGAGCCCCAAACTTCAATTCATGTAACAGATTGAACAATCTTGCCAAGAAAGAGAAGTCAGAGAAAGAGGAGAGAAAGGAAGAAAAACTTAGCCAAAATAAGTAGAAGCATTACAGGTTTTGAAAATGGTGATTTCACTATAAATCAGCCTTCCTTACTCCAACAGAGACAACCCACAACCCCAGAGAGCAAGCTTCTCTCTAACTTGCAAAACTCAACAAACTCGTGACCCGCATCTTCTTCTCTAATTTGTTTTTCTTCAATGCTGAAGAACTCGCTTTCTTTTTCCTCTTTCCTAGTCAAATTCCTCACAAAACACCTCATTCCTACTTAAACACTTTCTTTCTCATAACTGCCTAATCTCTTAATGCTAAACTCATGTTGGTTTTGCTCCCATGCCATGCCACCATGCCGAGCCTAAAAGACCATCCTGTAGTTATGCCAAAACTATCTGCAAGTCACCATTGTCCTCAAGCAGGAAGATTATCCAAAATATCTCCTAAGGTTTTTACTGCCTTTCTGAGGTATTTTGGGGCTTAATTTTCAACCTAAACAAAAAGGGGGCAATCTCTTAGTACGCCTTTGCATTGCCACCCATTAGCTGCAGGAAGAAAAAGTCCCCCTACACATCCTAAAATGGTAGAGACATTAGTGTGTACTTGTGATTGGTTTAGGGCGGAAGAATTTTCATTTTATAAGGAACTCACGGATGATGAGATTGAATTCTACAAGGAAATGGAACATGTTACAACTTTTAGTTTATTATTTTCACGTTCTTTATGCTTCTTATAATGTTTTTTGGGAAATTTCATAAATACCACCTGAACTTTTAGGTCAGTGCGGAATTACCATATGAACTTTTAAGTTTTATTATGAGCCTTTGGGAATGAATTAGTTGGCTTCCTGCTGCCATATACTAGTCTTACTAGATATCCCAAAATGCCAAGAATTAATTGTAATAAGCTGGAATTGCCAAAACAAATTCCAAACATTAGGATCTCCAAATCTTTTTTTTTTTTAAATTATTATTTTTATTCGATGGAGAGAGAGTGGGGGAGGGATCTACTGGGCACTGGGGGAGAATTGGAAGGGTGGGGAAGTTGTGGGATAATTAGGTTAAGTTATATATATACATATAATTATGTTAGTTTTAATTTTTCTTATGTGTTTTTAGTTAAATAGAATTGACAAAAATGCCCTTAAATTTAACGTAAAGTTAAATGGAGTTAGACAGAGGTGGTACATCGCTACACTCTATAGAGTTCGAGTGGTTAATAGTAAAAATTAAAAGTTCAGGTGGTAATTGTGCACATGCTTAAAAGGTCAGCTGGTTTTTATGCAAATTTTTGAATTTTTTTTACTGAACTTGTGTTGTTTTATTTGTAGATGGTGGCCATATACAACCGAGTCCTTCAAATCCACTTACCACCAACATTTGAGTTCTCTATGTTTTATAACTTTAATTAAATTTGCATTGCATTTTTCTTTTGGATTGTAACTTTAATTAAATTTGCATTGCGTTTTTCATTTGGGTTGTAACTTTAAATTTGCATTGCATTTTTCGTTTGGATTGTAACTTTAATTAAATTTGCATTGCATTTTTCTTTTGGGTTGTAACTATATTTTAACTTTATTTACTCGGATTTAAATTTGCTTATTTGGGTTGTGAGTTTATTTGCTTAAATTTGTAAAGTTAAAATGTTTGGACTCAAAAGGTTTCAAAATAAGCTTAAAAATTAGGCCTACAAAGTATGGAAAAGATTATATTTTTTGACCCAAAAAACCCAATTTAAATAGACGTAAAATGTTGAAATTTAGGACCAAAACTGCCCAATCGGAGAAAACCGCATTTTTTACGGACACCGACTAATTTGCGGTTTCACGAGATACTGGTTAACCGCAAAAACTTCGGCGGTTTGTGGTCCCAAAATAAGCCTTACCGCAAATACTTGAGCAGTTTGCGGTTTTCCCCAAAAATTGATGTTACCAAACCACATCCACCCTTACTCCTCTCTTTCTTCCTTCGCGATTTTCACTTTTTGGTTAATTTTCTTATTATTTGAAGTAATTCACTGTCATTTTTCATATATCACCTTCTCTTTTATGACTTTACCCTCTATTACATTATGAAATGCAACACAATGTAAAACAATTAGATGGAAATTCTTACCCTTTGATAAGCTAATAATCGATGAAATAACAATAGAAGGTAGCTAGAGGTTTCATTTTTGGGATTTAGAATTTGAATTCAAAGTCTTAAATCTAGAGTTCAGAATTTGAAATCAGTGCCTAAATTGGATTCAGAATTGTAGAAATGCCATTTGCATTGTGTAGGGGCTTTTTCTTCCAAAGCAACTACAAATGGGAATTGCCGTAAAGAGCAAAATGAATGAGATTACCCCTTGTGTCTGAGTTCAAAGATCAAACCCCAAAATGTTTCAAAAGAATAGTGAAGCCTTAGGAAACACCATGGTCACCTTCACCAACAAAAACAATGGCAGCTTACATATAAGTTCTTAGGGTTTACAAGTAGATTCTTAGCTTGGCATGAGAGGCTTGTGGCATGGAAGCAAAGTTGTCACGAGTTTAGCCTTAAAGGGAGAGAGCTGTGAGTTTCTAAAAAGAACAAGGATTCTAAGAAAAGGGAGGAAAGGATTATCAGAGGGTTTGGTTGAGAAGAGGGGAGAGGCTAGGCAATGGGTGGCTTAAGTGAATTTCCTCGGTAGCTTTGACAGAGGTTCTGTCAAGTACAGGCTGTCTGCTAGGAGGAAAAATAAGGGGAGAAGGATGAACAGAGCATGAAATTGCTGGGTTTTGGAAGTAAGAGAGGAAGCTTGCTCTCTGGATGTGGTTGTTGGGTAGGAGGTGCTTTATTTATAGCCGTTGGAAGCTCCTCCTTCCCAAGAAACCCTAATGGTTTCTATCCAATTTGGCTAAATATTTCCCTTCCTTTCTCCTCTCCTCCCTTGACTTATCCTATCTTGGTGAAATTCTCTCTGCCCAATTGCACAAAAAACAGGGATTTTTGGGAGCTCTAGGCTTTTCCCGTAGCTGTTTCAGTAGGGAACTCCCATTCGTAGTCTTCCCCCATTTTCTTTCCTTCCTTCTTCCATGACTAGATCTGATGAAGGAAATAAATAGGTATACATGCTGGTTTGAAGGCTGCTTCCCCTCTTGGCAGCAACTGCGTGCTAATATCCCCTGGTCCTTTGAATACCTTTGCTTGAAATTCATTCCCACGCATGTGATGGAGCCTCTCAGCAGATCTGCATATGTGGAGGCCTTTATTCTATAGCCAAGTGCTGGGGCTTTTGCAGATCCTTATTTTAATTGCATGTCTAAGACAATAAGTGGGTTTATCAAATAAATTGGCTAACTTCACCAAGTGTTAGGCTATTTTGTCAAGGTGATGGGCTAATTTCTCTAGGACATTGGGCTACTTTCTCTCTCTCTTTTATGCTCACCCACATGTTTGGGCTCAAGAAATGAGCTTGAGTTTCAAGGCTCCCAAGCAACCCGAGACTTCCATTTCTTGGCCTATCAATAGGCCTCGTGACAACTTGTTACCATCCATACCACAACCTACTCAAGTAAGACCCGGACATTTGAGTGGCTTGGGCCCACTTAAGCTTGTAGAATGGTTGGGTGAGAAATAATGATTTTCCGCTTGGAGTGGCATGCTTTTTTATCATGATGTTTGACGGGCTAATTAGCATCTGCTCGTAGAGCTAGTGTATTTTATGATATTTATCTCAATCCTTAGCATGGTGGATTATTTATTTCGCATGACATGTGGACTGTGACTAGTGCATGGTGGACTCTCGTGTGCTCTAAATTGGGTCTTTTCTTCAAATGGTGTCCTATTGGGCCGAGAATTTATTTGGGCCAAACCATGGAGTTTTTTGGGTCTCAACATTAGCCCCCTTAATTATAAAGGCCATGGACAGGTGCTGGAATGGGCTGAATAATTAAACCCAACCGAAAAAATCAGATTTGTAATTTTAGGGAACCTCTTCTCTTCCTGCGTGCAAAATGATGGTGTGTCATGATAGACCCCAATAGTTACTTGCAGTTTCCCAACACTAACCACCTTTTTCCTCTCTTTATTATTATTATTATTATTTATCTTCCATTTTCTTCCTCTTTTTGAGCACCAAACCCAACTTTTCTCCGTTACTCTTTTCTTTGTTCTCTTCTATTCCTCCGACGAACTCCGAGTGAGTGAGAGAGTGAGATCATGCATAAACCACCCGCCTCCAGCCGTTGGGAAGGAGCCCAAATCGAAACTCTACCCAGTCATCCCTTCCTCATTCCAAGGAGTCCATTCACCGCTTCTGGAAGGGTAACCTTTATACCGGTTTTTCTTCCAAAATCCCAATTTCTCTCATTTTCTAGGTGTATTCAAGTTCTTTCCTTGGGAGATTAACAAGGTATGCTTTTTCTTTGGGATTTATTGGGGAATTTGTTGGGTTCCTCACACTCATGGATGTTGCCCTTTATTTTGGCAGCCAAGCATCAAACCCTTTTGACCTATTTTGTTACTGCTGCAACGGGGGTGCTTACGGTGTGGATGCTAGCAAAGAAGGGCTCGCGTCAGTTTTATGAGTTTCTTTCTTCTTTGCTTCGTTCCTTTTTATAAGCTCGGAAGGGTACCAAATTTCGTGAGAAGAAACTATTGGTACGGGTTTCTCCCCTTTTCCCTTTTCTTCACTTTTATCTTGCAACAACCTCTTCTATGTTTATGAAAGGGCTGAACTTTGCATGATGTGTTCTATCTCTCTTCTCTCTCTGTCTCTTTTGAATTTCTGTGCGGGTATATCGTCTGGCATGAGCGGGGGCAGTCGGAAGCTTTGCATCGCACTCCTTCTCACTGAATCTTCAAGCGCTCCGGCTTCCCAACTTAAGCATTTAGACCTCCGTATTAGTCTTTTGGTAAGCAACTCAGCCAACCTAAGCATTTTAGGAATAAGTACAGACTGGTGTTTGGTCTAGGTTTACTCCCCTTGTGATCACATGCTTGATTGATTGTGGATTTCTTTTTGTTGTTGTGGGAAATAGAGACTGACAGAACGCAGGTCTTGTAATGCTTGATTTTTATTTTTATTTTGAGAAGGAACTTGCTTGTCATGCCTATCAATCATAGAGTGAGACTTTCGCTTGTCATGGGTTTGAATTTTAAATTGCACGTTTGCTTGGATGAGCTCAACTTGCCGTGCTTGACATGTATTTCGTATGTGCTAATTTTCTTTTGCTACTTTCCACCTTTTCGTGTGCAGGGATTTGTCATTTTTCCAAGAGTTGTCATGACATCTACCGGTCCATCATCCATTATCAGGGATCATCTTTATTCCATGGATGACAGGTAAAGTGAGGAAGGCCCTTCCTTTGCTTAAGCGCTGGTGAAGGCGTAGTCATAGATGGAGACCAGCGCCAGAAAGCAGCTCGAGTGGTTGATCCTGCTTTTATATCGAGGTCTTTGTATAGAGAGGTCTATTTGGCGGTCCCTTTATTCTTCTAATATCTATGTGGCACCAGCAAGGTTGGTCAGAGTGGGTTGACCGTGAATTGAAGGACTCGTCTTCCTGTGACATCCTAAAGCTGGGCAGGGGTGCTGGACGCTACCTTCCTTTCTAAAGCGTGTGACATCCACATTGAAGCCAAGATACTCCGTTATGTGGTTAGGCGATGGAGTACCGAGACGCACACCTTCATCTGTTCATGGAGAGAGTTTACTACCACACTTGAGGATGTGGCCAACATTTTTCACCTCCCAATTTGCGGCGGCCAAGATCCCTTCCATGTCATGCTGATTCCAGAGGATGAACTAAAACTTGAGGTTTTACGAAAGGGTGCCCCGACTTCTCCTAGCACCTATCTACGGTTTAGCAATTAGATACTGATATTTCAGAGGATGTTAACAAGAATGAGCCATGTCGTCTTGCTGCGCTTATATCATTATGGCTTGTGAGATTCCTTTTCTATGATTTTTCCCAAGACTGCTTGCACGAGCGGGTGTTCCCTTTGGCCTTGGTGATAGCGCTTGGCAGCGTGATTCCTCTAGCCCCATGTTCTTGGGACATCTGTACCGCCTACTTGACCAAGTTCAGTTTCTCAAGAGAGGGGCCGCAGGAACCATGGCTATCGAGACTCTCTTGAACTTTAGCTTTCTGCAAGTCTTCTTATGGGAGCATTTCAAAGGGATAAAGGTGCTCCGCTTCCCTTTTCAAAGGCTAAGTTACTTGTTGATTCTGATGAGGGTTCCTACATACCAGGGAGACTCCCTTTGATCTGCAGGTGGTCTTAGCGAATGCAAAGGAAGGGTCAAAATATTCTGGAGTTGTTGGACGATGTTGAGATCTTCATCTTCCGTCCTTACCGTGTTTTATCGGAGGGATTTAAACATGTACCCTTCTATGCTAATTCTGACGATCTGGTTGAGGCCCCTGCAATGAAGGCACAAGGTTGTCGATACGAAGAGAAGCACTTTAAGTGCCGCATGCCTTCCTTTGCCCACACTAGGTGATGACCACTTGGAGATTTCTGTGCATTATTCACCACACCGACTCAGGCGACAATTTGGGCTTGATTAGGGTGTACCTTCCAATCCTAGTCCATAGAGATCCTTCTTCATTATATAGGGTCTTTTGGACCAGGACAACGTGTCGGAAGATGGCAGACTTCTTGCCCTTGCTTTGGTCGACAAGGGTCTTGGTGGCCTCTTGAAAGCTTACCAAAGTTATTGGAATGGCTATTTTGCTTCGTCTAGTCGGTTCGATCTGCTTATTGCGATAGATTACTTCCCATTATAATTCGTCATGCTCGCTTAGTGTCGGAAGAGAAGGCCATCTCCTTGAGTGAGAAGCGGAACTTGCCCTTCACTTCCAAAAGTGGGGAAATTGTTGGTGATTTTTCAAGCTAAAACAAAAGTTAAAAAGGTCGGGTTTTCACAGTGCTGAGAGAAGTGTTGCACATGGAAAGCAAAAGCGAGAGGAAAGTTGCGTGTTGAGAAGAAGAAGAAAGGTGTAAAGGCTGAAAAGTTTTCCCCAATGTAGCGACAAGTGGTCCTCCTAGCTCTAAAGGGAATACTCCCACGGTGCCCTTACTGGCTGACAACGTCGGCATCAGCGACAACAAGCGAGGTTGGCGAGGTGCGAAGCTATCTTCTCACAGTAAGTTCCACTTACTCACAATTCATGTATGTGTTTGTTTTTTTTAAAAAAATTTGTTTTGAACTTGCTTCCCGCCTTTTTTATTTATTTATTTTTTTTATTTTTAGAGCACTCCCCAAATCAAAGGCAAAGGCAAGGAAGTCCGCGATTCCAAAGCGTCGAAGCATGCGCATACTTCAAACAAGGTCCGCTGGTGCTCGCAAAGGCAAGGGTGAAAACTCGGGACCCAAGGTAGTGGTGACAGTTGATGATGATGACGATGGAAGTGACGAAGATGATGCTGTAGAAACTGGGATTAGCATCCACGAGCAAGAGAGCATTCACGACACAAGTGGTATGGATGAGGACCTTGACGAAGACCAATATTACAGTCGTGATGAAGACACATACCCGGATCCCGATACTCGGAGAAATCGGATGCCTAAGACATGCCTCCTGAACTCGTTAGTGACCGTGAGTGGCATGTTGACATTGAACCGGTATCAAACAATTTTCTCGCTTGTTTTACTTGGTATATACTTGTTGCATGCTGCCTGTTGTGACTCACAACTCATGCCTCGCACTTCTCTTGCAGGTTGTGCCCACTATCTAGGACACGATAGGTTGCTCACCGGAGGCTGGCGTTGTCCTTCCTGCTGCTGTCACTAACACCACGCAGGTTGTCGGCAAGGTCCCGTGGGGCATTTATCAGAGAAAAACATGTCCTGACATGAATGGGAAAATTCCTTCACAGCATTCAAAGCCTTCTTTGATGGCAGCATCACAATTCTCCAGTCCATCGACGAGCTTCTTATGCTTTGCCATAGGTTCAATGGCTATGTGACATTCCAAGGCGCTCTTGTGTATCCAGAGACGGTTGCGGTCTTGAGAAAATTCATGGACAAATATGGGAGCTTCATGGAGATTACTGGAATCACCTCTTCTTTCTCAAGGAGTGCTGCCTTCCGAGCCCTTGGCTTGGTGCTTCACGGGATAGACACCATGTAGCTCCTAGATATCACTGATCATAGACTGCTTTGTTGGCGAGACACGATTTGTGAGGCCATAACTTTGGGAATTCATGTGGATTTCCTCCTCAATTTAGTGAGGAACTTAGCACGTGCCATTCATAGCATGAATTCATCGCTTGGTTCTTACAAGGTAAATGCCGCAGTCGACACTTTGAACATTAAGCAGCGAGAGTTAGAGGACCAACGCCGAGAATTACATGCCTTTCTTCTCACTAAAGGTGTTTCTTGATAGTGCTGAATGTGTGGCGGAAGCAGCAGCCAGATCGTCTCCTAGGGCTTCCTACATTCTTTTCGGGCATTCTTCATAGCCTCAAGGTACATAGTTCCTTTGTCTCTTCTTCTTTTCTTTATTGACAGGCTATTTCTCCCAGCGTCACTTAGTCTTGACACCTACCTTCTTTCTACCTTGCAGGTTGTCCTTCCTTGGCCTGGTGATTGATTATCTTGGTGCATAATTATGTTCCTTTTGAGACTATAGGATGCATGGATCTTTGGCATGTGTAATTTTATCTCCCTTTGATTGTAGTTTTTTTTTTGGGACACTCTAACTTTAACGACTATGTCGTTATGACTTTGTAATGTAGTATTGAATCACTGGAGCTTGTATTAATTTCTGAATGCTTGAGGCATGTTGTAATCCACATATATTATATATATATATATATATATATTGCTTGGTTGGTAAAATTTATTTTTGTGATCTGCTTGAGATTTTCTGACAGGTCGGATATCCTTAAAAACAAGGTACATGCTGCCAAAATTTTGGCAGGAACAGAATTCCTAGATTTTTTTTTTGCAAGGCTTGTATAAATACACCTTCTAGTCATGCCTTCAAAGGGCCAGACTAGTGTGTGCATGGTTTTCACCAAGGTTTTGTAAAATTCCCAGATGTTTCACATATTCTGATTATTTATCAAAAGGGGACAATGGTTTCGTTGTTCTAGCACCTCAAGAATGCCTGCCCTTTTTTTTTTTTTTTGATAGCTTGGCTTTGTATACCGCGTATTATTTTGCTTAGGCATGCTGCTTGTTGATGGTTCAGGACCCTATCCAACTGACTTTGCTTGACATGTTTTATTGTTAGGTAGCGTGTTTTTTGTTTTTTTTGTTTTTTTGTTTTGTTTTAGTGTAAAAGAGGTTTAAAATGTATAAAGGAATAGTAAAACTCCAGAGACATATATATATTTCAAAATAATCCTTCATTCTCATTGCAAAGCCCCTGCTACCATGATGGTGCACCTCACAAAAGTATCTTTTTTCAAAATATGAAGGTAAGACAGAAGGAGTTTATGTCTAAAACAAAAGGAAATGCAATAATAAAAAGTGCTTGACATAAGATTAACTTAGCAGTAGTAAGGCTTGAGCCACTTCCTGTTGATAGGATCCGTTAGTGTGCCTTCTTTGTAAGAGACCAAGCGATAATAGTTGCTGCTGTAGACTTCTTTGACCGTGAATGGGCCTTCCCATTACGGGGCAAACTTGGAAGGTCCCGACACTTGTCTTCTTACGTGCTCCACAACTTTTAGCATGAGGTCTTCTTACTTGAAGGAGCGAGGCCTGACTGTCCTGTTATAGGCTTAAGCTACTGATTACGTGATGCAGTGCTATCCTCCTTTCTGCTTTTGCTCTTTTTTTCGTCCAAGGCCTCGAGGTTCAGCAAGCACCAATCCGAGCATGACGTTGTATCCCATTCGAGGTCATTAACGTACTATGGCGGTGGGGATGGTAATTTCAACAGGTGAGATGGCGTCGGACTCGTACACAAGGGAATAGGGTGAGAAGCCTATGACGCTTCTTGGAGAGGTGCGGTAAGCCCATAAGGCATCCGGCAAGTGAACATTCCAACCTCCTTCATACTCATGCACCATTTTGCTTAGAATCCTCAATAAAGTTTTATTTGTGGCCTCGGCATGACCATTTCCTTGAGGGTAATACTAAGTGTCGAGCTCACTTGCTTGTTAACAAATTGGGTGCAGTTGTCAGTGACGATCTTGTATGGGATTCCGAATCTACACACGATGAAATTTGAAATGGTAGGCCTCGTGGCCTTCCGAAGAGGAACCGCCTTTCAACCCACTTCGTGAAATACTCAGTGGCTGTGAGGATCCATATATAGCCGTCAGAAGGTGGGTGGATAGTTCAGATCAAATCAAGCCCCCAAGTATGGCCAGGGAATGCGTATGTCCTGTAATAATGTGGAGGCTTGTGGCTTAAATTGGCATGGACTTGGCATGTGTGGCACTTCTTTACAAAATTGTATGCATCGTTCTTCATGGTAGGCCAATAATACCTGACATTCAGCAGCTGCCGGTGAAGCCTCTTCATTCCTTGGTGTTCGTCACACTCTCCAACATGAATTTCCTGCATGACTTGCTGTGCTTCTGACTCTCCCAAGTATTTTAATGGTTCACCATTGAACCCTTTACGATAGAGAGTCGACTCGTCTATGAAGTACATTTTTACTGTCTTTTTGAGCTTGCGAGCATGCTTGGAGTTGGTTGGCAAAGTTTCGTTGATAAAGAATGCCAGTATGGAGCCTTCCAATCTTCTACGAATGAGATGGTGAATGTTTCTTCGGTGGAGGGTATTGTTGAACACTTGAGACAATTGGCTTGAACCATTGTACCTTGCATTGCAGATGCCAATACAAACTGATTACTTTCCAAATTGCAAGTGGTGCCATTTACCTCTTGGAGCTTCACTCATGCTTATGTTGTCCCTATGCAGCGGTCAAAATTCCTCTTGGAAGGCATCTGTAAAGCTCCTCAAAGATGATTGCATAGTCTTTTAATTCCTTGATGTCGCTTCCCTTGCTTATTTTTTCCTTCACGAATTTCCTCCAGTCGCTTTCTTCTCCTTTGACTACTAGCATATCTTTTTTTATCACAGTAATGTTGGGTTGCTCTTCAACAAATGAGAGCTTCGACCCAATGTAGCCAAAGCATCAGCATATCTATTAGTGACCCGCAGAATATGTTCCAGCACGACTTGTTTGAAAGAATTGACAAGCCTTTCAGTAGTTGTACGATATGGTGCCAATGTTGCCTCATTCATAGCAAAGCTCCCTTGCAATTGACTCAGCACCAGGTTTGAGTCCCCAATAATTTTAATTTTTTCTACACACATCTCCCTTGCTGTAGACATTCCCATAATGAAAGCCTCATAATCCACCATATTATTTGTGCATGAGAAATTTAGCTTGAATGAGAGGGTCGTGGCTTGCCCTTCGGGATTAATGAGCATTACACCTGCTCCTCCACCGTTCGATGTAGAAGACCCATCAAAGTAGAGGGTCCATAGTTCATCCTCTGTAGCAACAACAACCATTTTCCGCAGCTCCCCCAGAGCTTCCTTATAAAGAATTGATTCTTCTACTTCAGGAAATAAAGCCAGCATGTCAATCACGGCTTGTCCTTTGATGGCCTTAGGAGTTGTGCATGTGATATCAAAGTCAGATAGCTGTAGTAGCCAACGTGCAAGACGTCCAGATAGCACCGATCTTGTGAGCAAGTACCTTATAGGGTCAGACTTCACTATGAGCTGTAGCTTGTGAGAAAGAAAGTAATGCTGCAAGCGCTGTGTAGCATAGACAAGAGCAAGGCACAAGAGCTTGATCTTTGGGTATCTTGTTTCGGCTCCCCTTAATTGTCTACTCACATAATAAATAGGACTTTCTTCTCCATCGTGGTCATCTTGAGCGAGTAAAGCCCCAACCGCTGCGTTCGTTGCATCCAAATAGAGCTTCAGTGGAAGTCCCAGAATGGGCGCTCTCATGGTGGGCAACCTAGTGATTAATTGTTGCACTTGCCTTACCTTTCTTAAGTAAGGGAGTAAAAACACTCATTGTAGCAGCGAGGCCTAGGATGAAGCGTCGAATGTATGATAATCTCCCCATGAAGCTTTTCAATTCTTTTGGGTTTCTAGGCGGTGCAAGAGAGTTTATGGCTCTAGATTTTCAGGATCCACACCTATACCATGTGGTGCACTTGGAACCCCAAGAATTTACCGGATGAAACCCCGAACGTGCACTTTTTTGGGTTCATCTTCAACCCGTATAGCCGACACCTTTCCAGCATCCTTATCAGAACTTCTTGACGGCTTTATCTGGTTTTTGACTTCACCACAAGGTCGCCCACATAGTCTACTACCACTTTTCCCATCATATCGTGAAACACTACTATCATGGCCTTTTGGTATGTGGCGCCGACATTCTTAAGACCGAATGACATGACCATGTAATAGAAATTCTCATATGGTGTTCGAAATGCTGTCTTCTCAGCATCTTTGGGTGACATCTTTATCTGGTTGCAGCCGCTAAATCCATCAATGAATGACAGCAAGCCTTGCCTTGAGGTTAAGTCGATCAAGATATCCATGTTAGGCAGTAGGAACTCATCCTTTGGGCAAGCTCGGTTGAGGTCCCGAAAATCCGTGCATATTCTAATTATACCCGGTCTTCTTCTTAATGGGGATAGTATTTACCAGCCACGTTGGGTCCTTGATTGGTTTGATGAATCCAGCAGCTAACAGCTTTTCAATTTACACTTTGATTTTCTTTTCAATTGCAAGATGAAAATTCCTTATTGGCTACACCACAGGTTTCGTACCAAGCTCAATATTCAAAGTATGACTTACTAAGTTTGGATTTAAGCCGGGCATTTCCTCGTAGTTTCATGCGAATACATCTCGGAATTCCCTTAATAGAGACGCCAAAACTCCTTTCTCTTTCACTCGTTAAGTGAATGCTGATGGAGATGGGCTTTTGGGTAGAGGGATCATCACTCAAATTAATTCTTTTCAACTGCTCAGCCACCGCCATTGAACCATCTTACATATGCCTGGGTGCAGTCATTGGCTCATGGAAAGCACAAGGCATGGATGCCTTGTTATCTGGACCCTTACGGTTGTTTGCTTGCATCCCTTCTCCTCCATACTCAGGGCTTTCCTGCAAAACACGGTTGAGCCCCAAACCTGTCATAAGCGATACACTATGCGTACGTCTGGTAGCGTCACTTTTGAGCATTGGGGATGATCATAAGCATGGTTGTTGACTTCCGAGTGTTTCTTTCTTTCTCGATCGATAATGGTTATGAGTTCCTCTTTGCTCATATCACAAATTTCAGTCCATGAAGGTAGGTAGGTCCTGAAATCCTTGGATGGGTTGCTTCCGGCACCTGTGCACTCGATGTAAAATTCTGCCTTGGAGTAATGGACTTCATTTTTGTTGAACGATGCTTGATTTCTTGGTATGCGAAGTGACCTCAGCCCAATCTTTCCCTTCACGCATTGATGGTAAGTAGAGACCACAAGTTTGTGTTTGTTTTGCCATGACCTTCCAAGTAAAGCATGGTAAGCCACATCCACGTATACTACATAGAACTTAGTAAGTGATCGGATCGACCCCACCTTCAAGTTTACTTGCATGTGATCGATCGTGACCTCACTCTTATTCCCGAAACCGCTGATGCCTGTTTGAGATTGCACGATTTTGGATAATGGAATACCAGCTGCCGTAAGCACAGACAGAGGCAATATGTTGACAAAGGAGCCTATGTCTACCAAAGCTTTGCTTATAAACACATCATTGATCTATCCTTCCAAGTAAAGTGGCCTTCTATGATCCGGATATGGAACCTCCATGTCTTCATTCGTGAAGACAATAACATTATCATTTTCCAAGAATGACCTTTTTAGTTGAGCAAAAACAATGAGGATTAGACTTTGCAGAGATGTTCCTAAGAGCTATATCAGCTACTTCTTTTGCTTGAGGCCCAAAGCCAAGTTGGTCAAAGAGTGACTTGAACTTCGGGTTCCTTTGGAGGACATGTGAAGCCGTGGGCCCCTGTTTCAGACCTAGGTAATGCTCTATCACGCTTGTTTTAGCCTCTGTAAGATTGTGAAACATTACAGCAGCTATTTCCTATTGTCCCGATGAAGCCCTGAGTAGCATTCTTTCGATGTCTAAAGTAAAAACTTTGTTGCCCAAATCATCACCCCATCCGTTAATGAGCGGTCATGGTGTGTTGTAACTTGAAGGTTTTGAATATTTACACCAATATGCTTTCTCCATGTTTTCGCAAGGTTCCCATATAGCTTACGACGACTTTGGGTCATTCTTCCATGGGTGGTACAGTTCATCATCGTCGAGCAAATCATCGGAGCATGAAATGACAGCAGCTACCTCATTTGCCCTTCATTTTGATCAGCAGTGGTTGGATGCCTTACAAATTGATGGTAACGACAGTATATATGATCATTCTTCTCCTCTCTAGTAAGGACTTTGTAGGGTCTGAGAGGTTTGATTGCATCGTCAGCAATCATTGTATCAAGGATGGCGTGGAATTCTTAGTCTTTGCAAGGCAATGACGGATATGTCTCCCTATCCTTTCGTTTATGCGAGTTATGGTCACTAGATGGCTTGTCATCCATAGTTAATGTTTGGTGCGCCTCCTTCTCACTCTTCCAAGTCCTCTGTCCCGTCGGTTTGACAGACATGCTCGTCTTCCTCTCTGCTTCTAGTAGCCGAGAAAATTGGCTGATGCCAATATTCTTCAAATAAACTATGTAATCTGCTACGATATTACTGATGCAAATTTCGACAAGCGCCTCTTTGTCCTTCTCATCATAGCAATCCATAGTTAGGTCCTGAAACCTGCGCACAAAGTCCATGGGATCTTCCCCATATTTTTGGTGAGTGTTGTTGAGTTGAGTGGTAATAACTCTTTCCTCATGCTAGAAATATTTCTTACAGAACCTGTTTGCCAAATCTTCCCAAGAACGAACAAAGTCTGGTGCCAACGTTGTATACTACGTATAAGCACGATCAGTAAGGCTTTTCAAAAATTCTCGAAGCTGTAGATTATAATCACCAGCATGTGGTCCCAAGGCATCAATGAATGGATTGATGTGCTCCTTCGGGCTCCCTTTTCTTCCATCGAAGAGGACAAAGCTTGGTGCCTCATAGCCTTTGGGATATGGCTATTGGAGTAAGCTTGATGGATATGGTGGCTGAGGAATATACTTCTAATCCCCCTGGCTTCGACTTGGTTCCTTTTCTAGCATAGCAATGAAGTTTTCTTGGGTGACAAAAGATGGTCCCTTTTGTTCAGACCCCTTTCTGGCAGCAGAAGACTCCTCTTGTTGAAGTCTCTCGTTTTCTTCCCTTGGCTTAGAAACTGAACTTTTCAGCTCTTTGATTGTGTTTGCCATCTCCCTCCGGGTCTCTCCTATGGCATGGATGGTAGCAACAAGGTTTGAGAGAGTAAAAGCTCCCTCACTTGTACGTTCTTCTTCTCTAGATAAGGCATTTTGCCTTGATTCCGAATCACCATGGTCTAGCCCGTCTTGGGAAGTCATGTTATTGCTTCTATTCTTTTCTTTGGAGGCATTGATGAAGATAAGGGCGTAATCCCTAATAGAGTCGCCAATTTATGTAGGGGCTTTTTTTCTTCTGGCAGCTACAAGTGGGTTGGGCTGCCTTAAAGAGCAAAATGAATGAGACTACCCCCTATGTCTGAGTTCAAGGATCAGACCTCAAAATGTTTCGAAAGGATAGTGAAGCCTTAGGAAACACCCTGATCACCTTCACCAACAAAAACAATGGCAGCTTACAGATAAGTTATTAGCGCTTACATGTAGATTCTTAGCTTGGCATGAGAGGCTTGTGGCATGGAAGCAAAGTTGTCATGAGTTTAGCCTTAAAGGGGGAGATATGTAAGTTTCTTAAAAAAAAACAGGGATTCTAAGGAAAGGGAGGAAATGATTATCAGAGGGTTTGGCTGAGAATAGAGGAGAGGCTAGGAAATGGGTGGCTTAAGTGATTTTCCGGTAGCTTCGACAGAGGTTTTGTCAAGTACCAGAACAATATGCTAGGAGTTAAAATAAGGGGGAGAAGGATGAACATAGCATGAAATTGCTGGGTTTTGGAAGTAAGAGAGGAAGCTTGCTCTCTGGATGTGGTTGTTGATTGTTGGGTAGGAGGTGCTTCATTTATAGTTGCTGAAAGCTCCTCCTTCCCAAGAAACCCTAATGGTTTCTATCCAATTTGGCTAAATCTTTCCCTTCCTTTCTCCTCTCCTCCCTTGACTTATCCTATATTGGTGAAATTCTCTCTGCCCAATTGCACAAAAACAGGGATTTTTGGGAGCTCTAGGCTTTTCCCACAACTGTTTCAGTATGGGACTCTCATTTTCAACCTTCTTCCTTTTTCTTTCCTTCCTTCTTCCATGGCTAGATCTGATGAAAGAAATAAATGGGTATACATGCTGGTTCGAAGGGTGCTTCCCCTCTTGGCAGCTTGCGAGCTAATATTCCCTGGTCCTTTGAATACCTTTGCTTGAAATTCGTTCCCTTCCATGTGATGGAGCCTCCCAGCAGCTTTGCATACGTGGAGACTTTTATTCTACAGCCATGTGTTAGGGCTTTTGCAGATCCTTATTTTAATTGCATGGGCCTTCTAGGACAATAAGTGGGTTTATCAAATAAATGGGCTAACTTCACCAAGTGTTAGGCTATTTTGTCAGGGAGCTTCTACAATGAGGAGTTAAAGTGAGGAGGTTATTTGAGGAGACCGATCCGACCGTCAAAACATTTAAAATATTTAACTCTCATGATTTCTTTACATTTGTTGATGGTGAGATTTGACCTCCTCAAATAACCTCCTCACTTTAAGCCATCATTATAGCCTTTCCGATTTTGTCAAGGTGATGGGCTAATTTATCTAGGACATTGGGCTGCTTTCTCTCTCTCTTTTATGCTCACTCACATGTTTGAGCTCAAGAAATGGGCTTGAGTTTCGAGGCTCTCAAGCAATCTGAGACTTCCATTTCTTGGCCCATCAATGGGCCTCGTTGCAACTTGTTACCATCCATACCATAACCCACTCAAGTAAGCCAGGGCATTTGAGTGGCTTGTTAAGCTTGTAGCGTGGTTGGCAATCGGACCTAATTTTTTTAACAGAGGTGCAATATTGACTAAGTGTGAAAAATAGTTTTTCGGAATAATCATTTTCTTAAAATAAATTTTTGTGGTTTTTATTCCTTACACGTCAAATAAAAAAACTTGATTTTATGCGATTTTAATATGAAGTATATATTCACTTAATGATGCATCATTTTTAGCTTAAATCGTATTTTGCACTAAAACCGATTTTTCATATTTTGATTTGGTAGGAATTTGATTTTCTAGTATTTTTATTTGAATCTAAATTTTTTTTGAAGTACTTCCTTACTTAAATGTTGAAAATGAAAATAAGGTATATACTGAGTTGAAGCAAAAGGACAATTTGAAGCACATACAATGGTTTTTTCGGCGATGAGAAGTGCATTGCATTTCCTTGCATCTTAATAGGTTTGTCACTGATGGTTGGGTGAGAAATTATAATTTCCCGCTTGACGTGGCATATTTTTTTATTATGATGTTTGACGGGTTAATTAGCATGGGCTCGTAGAGCTAGTGTATTTTATAATCTTTATCTCAATCCTTTGCATGACGGATTATTTATTTGGCATGACACATGGACTGTGACTTGTGCATGGTGGAATCTCGTGTGCTCTAAATTAGGTCTTTTCTTAATAAGGTATCGTATTGGGTCGAGAATTTATTCGGGACTAACCGTGAAATTTTTGGGTCGCAACACATTGCTATAAACTTATAACGAAGAGAATCATGAGAAGAATGACTTATAAGTTGACCAAACAATAAGAATATTCATATACTAAACAAAAAGAACCAAAATTTATATGAGAAATACAAGTAATTATAATTTGACTAAGTACATTATCGTTTCTATGGATCATCTCCTAAATCGATGTAATTAAGGATCGAAATTTCTAACAAGACTTTTTATTCCTCATCTCCTAATTAATTTCAGCAAATAAAACATTTTCTCAAACTCTCACACGCAACAGTTAAGCCATTGACGTTTCCGGTAATTCATAATCAGCCTCCTCCACCACAAGCGGCTGCGACGCCGTGGGATTATACTGTTGAAGCACCACAACCGACGCCGTGGACGAAAACTCCGACGATGCCAAGAAGCTCCCCACGGGGCCCAACTCCGCACAGTCACTCGTGCTGTCCACCAGCGGCGCCGTTGGAGGCATTCGTCCCACCACAAACAAATTGACATTTCTGCCCATCGATTTCAACACGACACAAATCTCCGCCTTGCTCTCCACCACCTTCTCCTCGTACAGCATCGAAGGCTCCCCGCCTTCCTTGTTCTTACTGTTCCTCACACTCATGTACTCAGCCAAAAGCGACTCGTCGTCCTCCTTCTCGTCGCCGCAATCTTCCTCCTTCAAAATCTTCTTGTTCTTATCCGAAGTGATCCCGACCAACTTCGCGCCAAATATCAACGTCTTCCCCGGTGGGGCCACAAACTTCACTAAAGTCATCACAATCCCGGGATGCTCCGCTAGTCTCATGCCGTACGCCAGTGCCTCCCTGTCGTCCCGCCCTCCGAAAAACGCCACAACCACATTATACGACACGTCACTGGCCGAGACCTGCGCTGTGCCGCCCAGACCCCTGTCCACCAAAATCCCAACCGAGCACGGTGCGTGCCTCAACACGCGCTCATTGACGGACCTAAACGAGTTCCCCAGAGACTCCATGGTGCCGTCGAGCCGCTGGTGCTTGTGGAAAGGGAGCAGGATCATGGCGACGCTCTTGTGGTGGGCGCTGGCGCAGATGTCCTCGTGGATGTCGTTGAGGGAGGAGATAGCGGTCATGGGGCGGACCTTGACGGTGCTGAGCTGCTCGTAGGCCTCGAAGGCAATGACCATATGGTCCTTGTTGGAGTTGGTGTCGTCAGTTTTCTTGTTCCAGAAGGGGAGGCCGTTGTAGCGGGCCTTGTGGACCATGGAGATGGCGGAGGAGCGCTCGGAGAGCTCCATGAGGTGCATGGCGTAGACGGTGAGGCGGCCGCGCTTGCGGGTGCCGCGGGAGGACTCGATGAGGTTGATCATAGTGGGGATGTTGCGGGTGCTGTGGAAGCAGGCCAGCATTCGGAGCTCTGTGTCGGGATTTTTGCGGAAAACGCTGCGGTTCTTGTAGGGGGCTCCTCTGCGGGCGGGCTTGTAGATGGCCATCACCAGTGGCGTGGTGATGAAGGTGGTGAAGAGCGCCATTAGAACGAATATGGCGAAGGTTTGGTCGTTCAGTACCTGCCATGCGTACGTAGCGACGAATATAAAAAGTAATTAACTTGTAACATATATTAATGTAACAAAATAATAAATAAATTGTAAAATTTGTGCTGAATTTAATATCCAATCCAATATCATTGCATTGTAAAAGAGAAAGCAGCTAGCTATGCAGAGCATTAATTAGTAAACAAACAAACCTTTCTATCCTTGCCAATATTGAGGACGATGAGCTCCACCAGTCCCTTGGTGTTCATAAGGAACCCAAGTGCCAAAGCTTCCCTGAAGTGCACCTTACACATCATCGACAAAGCCACCGTCCCCACAATCTTCCCGAAAGAAGCCGTGAATATAACCAGCACCAGCAGCCCCCACGACAGCCCGCCGCTGATGGTCGCCACGTTCGTCTTCAACCCACTCGAAACAAAGTAGAGCGGCAAGAACAGCCCCGACACCAGATCCTCTATCTTCTCTATCAGCACCCCAGCGAACGGCCCGTCCTTCGGCACAACAATCCCCACCACAAACGCCCCAAACAGCGCGTGTATCCCAATCGTGTCGGTCACGAAACTCGCCGCCAGCACCAGCGACAGCGTGATGCATATGTACAGCTCCTTCACCGGCTCGCCGTCTGGGGACCGCCGCGCCATCATGGCGAGGAGCGGCCTGAGAGCAAAAATGCAGAACCCGACGAACCCTGCCCCGCAGAGTAGGACCCACACGGAGACGAGAGGGGACGTGTTGGTGCCGGTGAGGGCGATGGCGAGGGCTAGGAGGATCCAGGCGGCGACGTCGTTTATGGCGGCCGCTGACATGGCGATGCGGCCGACGTCGGTGGTGAGGAGCTTGAGCTCGGCGAGGATGCGGGCAAGGACGGGGAAGGCGGTGATGGAGAGCGCGACGCCGATGAAGACGAGGAAGGGGCCCTGGCTGACGCCTTTGGAGACGGTAGCGCGGAGAACGAAGGAGGTGAAGACACCGAGGACGAAGGGGAGGGTGATGCCGGCGACGGCTATGCCTAAGGATTTCTTGCCCGTGCGGCGAATGGCGCGGATGTCGAGTTCAAGGCCGATGAGGAACAGGAAGAAGAGGAGTCCGATGTTGGCCACGGTGTCCAGTACGGTCATTGATTTTGCCGGGAAAACGGTGTGGAGAAACTTCTCGCTTCTCCCCAATGCCGAGGGTCCAAGTAATATCCCTCCCTGCAATTACACGCACGTGTGCATGCACGATGAATTAAATTTCATGACGAAATTAAATAATGCATGTAAAATTAGTCATTTATGCACGAGGATTATTTGATAACGTAATTTTTTGTCGACAATGGAAGAGAACAAAGATTAAGCGATTAATTGAGAAAAGACTTACAATGACTTCGGCTATAACTCGAGGTTGCCGCAGAGGTTTAAGAAGGAATGCGAGTGTTCTGGTGAAAACTACGACCAAGCAGATCTGGAGGATGAGTAAGGGAAGTGCAAAATCCAGAGGATTTTCACCTTGAAACGATCCATTGGATGTTGCCTTCATTGGGGCAACAGGGCTGGCCGGCGGTGCCATCTTAAGTAACTAACTTAATTAATCAAAGATTTAAGGGATCACCACAGGCACAATGGATCCGCCACCCCAGCAGCACACCCACCCCAACGCACCCACATGTAAAAGACAAATAAAAAATCAATTGATGAGGAGATGAAGGAATTCAGTTTCCCTTTTCTTTTGATTTGGTGAAGAGAATTTCATGAGGCTGGCTAGATGTGGGAAGTCTTATATGATGATCGAATCTTTGTGGGTGGATAGATGGATGGATCGATTTCTGCGTGTGCATGTGCGTAACTGTAATTCAGCTCCGCAACGGACTTCGGGGGAGGAACAGAAGAAGCTATAGCACAGCAAGAGAGAATAATGCTAAAAATAGAAGAGGACAACACGTTGAACGCTTTCTTTGCTTGGGAGTTGGGAAGGACATGATAGTTCCTTCTTCCCCTCCTACATGTGGTTCTTGTTAGTTTGAAGATTAATTTCAACTCCAGTCTTGGATTGACCCAACAAATCTCAACTTTGAATGCAATGCCCTACTAGATCATTTGATAAGCTAGCAACCAAGGGGCCATAAAATGAGATGAGAAGAACCAAGAGCATAAATAAAGTAAATTGAAAGCCTCTCCTTGGCAAATGTTCAATTGACTACGAAAAAGCAACTCTGCTTACACATTAATACATTCTACCATCCCAAGCTTTTACAAAAAAAACTGAAAAAGGGGGTACATCAATCCAAAATAGATTTAAGTCCGACCAAATCTTAGAATTGAAGGCCATGTTCCCTAGCCGCATCAGCAAGGGCTTCCACACGACCGTGATAGGGGTACCCACCCCGGTCAAAGGCCACTTTTGTAATCCCTTTCTCCAAACAGGACTTTGCAATCACTTCTCCCACCTTCTTTGCTACTTCCTGATGACACAAACGTAAGTAGATCAGGACTTCTGTTTGACAAACATCAAAGCTAAGGGCAAGAATTTTTATAAAATATGTAGAAGGTAAATTTACCACATTAGCAATTGACGAATCAAGATCTCGGTTCAATAATAAGTAATTTTTCCAACTGTTAAGTTTATTACAATCATCATTTATCTATGAATCATCCAATATGAATTGACCTACAGAAGGGTAAACAGTAAAAGAAGAATGATAGAAGTAGCTTGCAGATTGATGCCATGCAACAGTTCAACTCAGCAATAGGCTTCAGCAAAATAAAGCTATTGAAAGCCCATTTGGCCATCTTTCCATAATAGAGATGTACAACTGAAATAAACTTTTCAGACTAACATGGCGAAGCAAGAATATTTAACAGGTTATTTAGTTCATATCTGTGAACTTACAATGGTAGGACCAGCAGTGTAATCAAATTCTTCAGAGACGGGTTTCTGCATTGTTGAAGCTGAAGCAAGTGTGTGCATCTTGGTATCATCAATCACTTGGGCATAGATATGCTTGTTGGAGCGGAAGACAGCTAACCTTGGCCTTTCCGGAGTCCCTTCAACCTGAAGAAACAACAAATGCGTCATCCATAATCAGAACCAGCAACTCTCATTTTTAGGAGATATCTTTCAACTTATTAGAGGAATGAATCATACAAAAGAACCACTAAAATTTAGAGGCTCCTTGAACCAGCAAAGCAAACAAATGTTCACAAGATGATCCCATTTGGTAATGTTAACCAGTATGCTTTGATGAGTGCATAGAAGAAACTAATAGAATCAAAGCGAAATTGTTGAACAGAAGTTCATTTGCATTGCAAAGGGAGAGTGTATCAGTGTTACCAATAAGCACCCAAATTAAAGCTTCCAAATTTCACTTTGAAAACTGCCAACAGAGAAAACACACTAGTACTAACCCACAGTAATCATGTATAAGATGTACAGTTCATGAAGAAGACACATTTTCCTATCTTGGGATGCAAAGCTCCCGTAATGTATGTTGGTCTAATCTAACGGCAAAAAGTCCATGCTCTTGTAGAAGGAGAAGAACCCATTACTCAGAAACTGACAACAAAGAGTTTCTGGGTAGGTAGGGAAGAAGATAAGGGAAATTCAGAACTCGTAAAGTAAAAGGGGGACAACTCAGATGCCTTGAATTTGAACGGTAAAATTCATCTTACATTATGTGGGTTGAAAGCGAAGCAACCAAATTACAGAAATGGTTGGCAATGATACCTTCTTTCTGATACGAATATGGCGGGCGGTTCTGTCTTCTCTTTTGGTGGTGGCTTTGGCTTCCACAACAAGAGACTGAGATTGAGGCCTTGGACTTAGAGTCGTCGTCACTCCCACAAGCTTGGGACGCAGCCATAACTGTTGGGAAGACGCAATTGCAGTGCCAAGGAACGAAATTGACGCTGACATTGTAGCTCCCTATCTCTCTATCTCTGTCTGTCTCTCAGTCTCTCTGCTGTATTTCTAAAGCCCCGTTCTTCTATTTGGCACCTTATCCCGTTCCACCCAGAACACAACGCACCGTTCTCAACATTACCCACTCTGTTTTTTTTTTTTGGGCACAAGCTAAGGCCAATGGGTTTTTTTTTTTTTTTTTGGGCATTAGGCAAATTTCTCATTTTGTTGTCCATTCTTGAAGATGGACTTTTTTTTTTTGAAATTATTCAGCGAAAGTGTGATTGGAATATACATATATATATATATATATATATTTTTTTTGTAGGGTAATTTCCTCCACTTAAAGGTGTTGTAGTGTGATTGGAATATACATATATATATATATATATATATTTTTTTTTTGGTAGGGTAATTTCCTTCACTTAAAGGTGTTGTTTTTTAATCCGCTCAAGAGAGATTCAAATAGGAACTCTTTTGACGTTAGGAAAAGAAGTATTACTAGAGTAAGAACTTGTTTAGCATTGGCCTTATTTTAGGAAAGAACTTGTCTAGCATTTGTGCTGCTGGCCATGCTGGGGAACCAACCAATAAAATTTGCTGAATGTATGCTACCAACAATAAGAAGCAAACTTGGATTAAATCATATAAGATCTGCTTATAAAAAAGCGTATATATGAGATTGTACTTTTCCCTAATGCCAAGCGCACATGTTTAAGAAAATGGCTGGTGATTTTTCCCCAGACCAGCCTTGCAACTTGTGTGTCCTGTGTCAGCTCTTTTGGCAATTCTAACTCATATATTTTACAAGCAGGCAAGTAGGCTGTTAATACAAAAGCTCATACGCAGCTGGTACATCATGCACGGGGTGACCTTTTCGGTTTCTTTCCGTTATCTTTCGTGCAAGGGAGACTTGCTTGCCCACCACAAAGATGAATGCCTTACCTATTCCTCCAGCACCTCTGGCAGTTCTTCCAACACGTCGAACATACTCACTTGGATCACGAGGGAAGTCAAAGAGTATTACATGATCCACGCCGGAAAAGTCGATTCCACGAGATGCTCTGCCAGATATTTCATAAACGTCAAGTTGCTATATACTAATATGACTCACATTTATGGAACAAACAATTAACCAGATTATACTTGTAGTGCAAACAGAGTTTAGTACTGGAAATCATGCGCAGAGAGCAATACCTATCAGTGCAAACCAAAAACTGTGAGACTTCCTTTGAGTGAGAATTGGTGAATTGCTTCATATTTGCAAGCCTAGATTCTTGAGCCAGAGCAGAGTGGAATGGTAGAACTTGAACACGAGTTCCACTTCTGTCAAAACGTGTTAAGACATTCTCAACTTTTCTGCATGTCTCAATCTGCAAATGGGAAAGGAAAAGCTAACATGAATTAAAATTTCTCAAACAACTTGAGAAGAAATTAAGTTCCATATTCATAAAACTCTATGCTCTCTTTTTCCTCAAAAGAAAGTCAGAAATGTATGTGAAAGCCCACAATCCCCAGGTACATGGTAAGCCATCCAGAAGGAAAGGTTCCACCTTACTTTGTTACAGAAAATTATTGATTTTGCAACTGGACTTCCCTCCACAAGTTGCAGAAGAGCAGATTTCTTATTCGAGAATGCCATCTCTGGAGATCTTTCACTTCCATCATCTCCGCTGCAATCTACAAGAACCTGGACATGAATCATGATAATTAAAATCCATAATGTTGGAGTAATTAGAAAATTCTAATCAAAATGATTTGAAGGGGAAGATAGGAAAAAAGGTTGATTAAAAGTAGAATTAATAATGTGGCAATGATAAGAAAGGAATACCCTTTTCTCCAACAACTGATGGTGTTTTTCTTTTCTTTTATATCAGAGTAAGATGTTATAAAATTAGTACAAGGATTTTAGGACTGTCCAATCAAAGTTGAGTAGGATAGTGGGAAGGCCCAGAGATCATAAAAGATGGGATGGGAATGAAGGCATTCCAGCCCAACATGATCTGGTGAATGGATCGAGTTCCCCGTGGAGCATTTTTTCTTTTGTCCTCGATAGTCAACAAGTTATGATAATGAAACTATGTAAACCATAAAATAAGAGCCTTCGTATTGACCTAATTACCAGGACCACAATTAAATCCATCGTGCAACGCTTCAAAATATAATAATTAAGATACTAAGCAACAGGAGAACTAACCTCTTCAAGGCCAGGGCTTACACGGTGCATTCCAGGTGCCATGACCACTTTACAATCAGGAAAAGATTCCACTAATTTGTTGTAAATGCCAAGAGGTAAAGTTGCAGTCACAAAAAGATATTGTGTGGTAACAGGTGAAGAATTGATCAAACTTTCCAGTGCTGCTTCAAAATCCTCATCATTAAAGAGTATATCTACCTCATCCAGCACAGCACTGCAACAAGAGGTTCTCATTATATTAGCACCAGTAAAATATCTTGTCACATATTGCTGTGCCATGTATGTAAATCAACAAACACAAGCATGAATGCAAGCACACACCCAGATCCACTCACAAATATAGAGATTGACTAGTCAACAACATCACCAAGAACTCCTAAGTTCTATTATTTATACTTACATCTAGATTAATTTTGGATGACTGAGTGAATTTACTTGTCATAGTGAAGGAAACATACAAGGTGTAACTGTTCAAGACAGTTTATTGTGGCTGGAGAAGACAGTTACAATACTATACCAACAAAACAACCAAGATAGCTAACGAATATAGAACTGAAATCAAGGTCCATAGTTTTCAAACCTCCCAGAGTTGTTAAATAAACTTATCACTCCTTGACAACACAGGCTATGAGAACCCATCCCAGCAAATCCTTAGTTACTTATTCATGTCTCATGCTCTGTCCAAAATATATGGGACGAAAATTCAAATTACAAAGAAGCTTTAATTTATCAACCCAGAGACAATATGACAGAAAAAGTTATGCAAAGTTAAAGGAAAACTGGGTTACCATCTTAGATTTGATAATTGCAAGAAGCCCTCTTTAATTAGATACATAAATCGACCAGGTGTTGCGATTAGAATATCAACATCTTGTTGTAAACTTTCCAACTGAGTTTTCTGTCGATGACCACCTGTCACAACCATAGACCTGACTGGAACCCCAAATTTTGACATTGAGCGGCAAATACCCAAAACCTGCACAAGTACACTTGCATTAAGCACTTGCTGCAGCCAGCATGACAATATAATTATAAATACATATAGGAAAACAGTTCACATTTTTCACAAGAGAACAAGGTCAAACAACTGAGAGCTGGCAATGAACTAATATGCGAAGAGCTCAGAAAACTGTTGTCAAATCAACCTGAGCAGAGGTGACAACAGACAACAAGAACTAAAAGCATGTAGATCACAAGATGAAAATAGCAAGTTAGAAACACAACAGAAACTGACCTGAGAAGCCAACTCAGCAGTCGGCACCAGTATAACAACTCGAGGACTCTGTGACAGGGGCTTGCTCAGTCCTTGAAGTTCTTCTTCCCTTAAACGCTGAATTACTGGAGCAAGATAGGCTAATGTCTTGCCAGATCCACTTTGGTCAGCTATCATAGAGGTTTTTCCCTCTACAACTGGAGCAAATGCCATGGCCTGCATTTATATAGGACGTGTGACAAGAGTATTAATTATGAGTTGGTGCATCCTTGTACAAGTAAACTAAACATGAACTTCATAAGAGTATATTAGCTGGATATTGCACATTCCACTAATTTTCTGATGTGTTAACTTTATTAGCAACCCAACCTATCAAACTATTATCACAACATTTATATCATGGAATTCATTCAGTCAAATCTAAAGAAAAAAGTATTTAAGAAGAACACTTCCATGATTACAGTAGCTATAATAATGCCAGATGTCTGACAAGGCAATCCTAAAGGATCACAATGTGATTGCAAGCACATAGAGATTTCAGAATCCAACGTAGCAACCACAGGCAAAACTACCAGTCTCAACATATACTAGACTTTAAATCAGATAAATATGATCAGATGATTGAAAGGAAAACATAACGAAACAGAGTCATACAGGTACGTATAAAAACTGCATCAACCAAAACACATTTCTAACAGGTCAGAAGTTCTAAAGTACGGGAACAATAACAGGATGAAGTCCATAGAGTGGATAACTATTTATAATATTTTACAGGACATTATATATGGGACACTTCTTGAAGTGGATACATTTCAGAGCAAACACCAAACCAAATTATTCACAGATGTAAATATGGGAACAACATTGATGTACCTGAATATGTGACGGGCGCTGGAAAAGCTGCCTCCTTAGACATTCAATCATATAGTCACTGCATCCCAAATCCCTAAAGGATTTTCGACTGAAAAAGTCACTGTCAGTGGAAAATTTTCTTCGCTGCTTTAGGTCTGGCAACTCAGACAAGTCATACATGGACCCTCCTCCATTACCCCATCCTTTTGCATTAGCAGAAGAACCTCTTGAAATGGAAGCCTTTTGTCTGGATACCATGGTGTCAGACCTATGAGGCTTATGCTGTTTAGTCTGGTCGTCAGTGAGCGGCTCAAAAGTATCTTTCACACTTACACCAGAGCGGTCAATGCCATCTGCTGTCCCCTTCTTCCGCCTCATGTTTCTAAATTCTTCTGAGCGAGAAGCACTTGAAGCTCTTCCTCCATGACTGGGGGCATTTACATTCTTCTTGTTCCCCCTAACTTCAAGTGTAGATTGTGAATTGATAAATGGTGGTCCATCTTGTACATTTAGTTCATCATCACTTTCATCTACTTCTTGCTTCATCCGAGAATTTCCCTCGACTATGGATTTCACTCTGTGTACTTTCAATCTCCCAAAAGTTGCAGCAAGTTTCCTAGTACGTGCTGGTTGACGGTCATTGTCTGTAAATGGTGGCACATGCTCAATTCCCACAGGATAAACATATGTGCAGTTTAGATGGGACAAATTATGTACGCATGTTCAATCAACACCTGGATTACTAAACTTATGTGCCTTATATTTACAACTCTAATTTGTCTAAAGCTTCACGGAAAAATAGAATTTTTTTAGGAAAAACCAACCTAGTGAAATTTGAAAAGATAAAAATTGATTCTCAAAAGAGGAAGTCTTTGACTCACAAATATTAGTAAGTTTAGGTGAACATGAACTAAACAGAAACAATAAGCAAAACCCAAATTGAAATAGAGAGAGAGAGAGAGAGAGAGAGAGAGAGACCTCTAAGGGTGGTGTTTCTGTTGGGAGGGTCATTGTTGGCTGGTCCCAGAACAACGAAATCGTCCATGAGGTCATAAGCAGGTGCAGGGTTGTCGGTGGGGCTCTGACTGAAACTACAACTTATCCCCCATTTTCTCATCTGACGAAGATGGAGAAACCTGCAGTTGTAAGGTGCCAGTGCCACCGTCCATTCTGGTTCAAGGCGTTTTGGCCTCAGGTGGTGGTTTACTGCTGGAGCGGGAGCTTTGGCCAGCATTTCAGTGTTTCTGGTTCTGGATATGGGCAATTTGGTATGGCTAATTGGCTGTTACTTATTAACAATAATATATTGTTGAGCATCAAAACTCATTCAAGCAGAAGAAGAAGAAGAGTCGTTGGATGGTGGAGGAAACAACGGTTATCTCTTGACTCCCTTATCACTACTTGTTCTGCTGCACACACAGACAGAGATGCCGCGCGGTTTACTGCGGTCGACGACAGTCGACAACACTCAGACGAAACAGGTCTGCTACAAACTTGGACCGGCCCAAAGAAAGGCTGATTTTGGGCCTTTTTAAACCCAATTTCCTTTTTCGTTTTTCTTAATGAACCCACTTTTTTTTTTTTGGTAGAACAATATACTCTATTGAGAAATATCATAATAGGTACAACGGATAATCCACAACCCAAATGTTAGGATTATGAACAAGTGCAGAATTTTAGTTAAAAAATTTGCGGCTCGAATACAATCACATGGTACAAAAAGAGCAAAACTACATAAACAGAGGCAATAGCAGGAAGCAACATCGAGCCAAGTTTCCTTAACAAATGTCTTTTGTAAAGATTAACTACAATTTAATGTTAGAGAAACACATTTGTATATCATTAGCAACGTTTTCTTGCTACCAAGATCGATAAAGTTGATTCTTGTAAAACTGCGGTGATTGCAATACACGTCTTTATGTTTTTTCACTAAACTGTTTCCAATTTTATTGTGGAAACTCTCTTGACAGCCGATGCTCCCATACTTCATTTTCTTTTACTAGATTTCTTGTCAAATGGCAACAAATGTTTGATGATGATGCTTTATTCAGACTTCGGTCTAATTTTGCTTCCCTCTTTATTGTTTGCCCTTTAAATCAAGTTACTTTCATCAAGATGTTACATTGGACCTACCAACATTCATTCACAAGACATAAACCCAGGCCGGCCATCCTGAGCCATAGAAATTCTCAACGATCAACAAACAATTGATAAAAGTTCAGCATATAGTTGGGCAAAGACCAGTTAGCTAAGACAATATGTTCCAAGTTCTAACCAGATTGAACATTCAAATGAAAAGGGGTGAGGAGAAGAAGAGGCATTGCATTTGCAGGTCATGCATTGCCAACATCATCTGTAACAAGTCTCAGGAATAGGAACCCTATCATCTCCCAAATCTTTCCATCCTCCGCCGACGTAATTCTTCCAAAGGAAGGTCACCGGAATAATGTGCCGATCGAGGTGAAGCCATGCCATTGGCACTGCCAGTGGCCGTCCTATTTGTCGAACACATTTCGCATACATCTAACCAAGCAGAATTCTCATACGTACAAGCATGGCATCTCCAGAAACCAGACACAGAAATTCCTCTCTGACCCCACCAATAGGTCCTCTACCGGATATCTGCCTCCTTCGGAATGGAAACATGCGTCGTAAAAATCTCACAGGCCATTTCAGCACACCAGTAAGACCTCTGATGATAACAGTAAGTGGGTCTGAGCCATTGTAAGAACCCCTCAACTGAATATAGACAAGACCTGCAAGAATTCCACCCAAATGACCAATAAAAGAGACACCAGGAACCAAAAATTGGACCAGAGCCAATTCCGCCCACGCAGCGTAACGAGATGGTATCGGAATTCCATAAACATAACTGTTCTCAGTCTGGGAATTGAGCACAACCTTCATGGCAAAGAGCACCCCAGAAAACCCAACAGAGTATTCAGTGTAGTAAGCCCATTCATAGTCAAAGAACGCAAGCAGGGACTTGGAAATCAGCAGTGAGATTCCTTGGGACATGCCCAGTAGCACAGCAACCATGGAAGCGAACTCAGCACTGTCCATTGAATTTTCCAATTGAATTCCCTTCCACAAGAGGGAGAGCATGTTGTAAACCAAGTGAGACTCTCCCACATGATAGAACGGCGACAAGAAGAAGCGCTTCAAGTCTCCATTCTGTTCAAGCAATTTCACAAACAGCTTACCCGCATCAATATATAAAACATCCAATTCACATATGAAATCAAAAGAACAAAAACTAATAATTCAAGGTTTATTACAGAGTGATAACATTTCAACCATTTGGGGTTTTTGGGAACTTAGAAATGAGAATGAGAAATTACCTTGAGGATGAGGTGGGGGTTGAACCAGACTTCTTGGAGGGAAGGGAGAATGGGGTCGAGAAAAGCAGGGCGTAAGTAGATGAGAGAATTGGCGGCAATGAGTCCGGCGGTGACAGGAGGCTTCCGGTCGAGCCTGTAATACTCGCTCGCCGCGTGAAGTGCTAACAGCGGCAGCATTCCGTTCGATCGCGGCCCGTTTCTTGTTCTCGCCATCTTCGTTTCGGTTTAGGGTTTGATAATTTTGATCTGCAACTGCAACAACAGAGCCTTTTCTCTCGATTTGCCTCCTTGGGTCGTACGAAAAGCACCTTCTAGAGTCCCTAAGACGGTTCGTCTTCGCGGTTACCTTTTTCCTTTTTCTTTTCCTTTTTTCTGTGTTTTTAATTGGAGTGTGTCATGGGCTATTTCTGTTCCAAAAAGAAATAGCCTGGCCCATTAACTCATGGCCTGCTTATTTTCTTTTGGATCACCTGCTAATGATTTGACAACATAACAAAAAAAACTCTTACTATACATTATTTATAGATTATAAATAAATAAAAAAGCTCTGATCAGTGATCACCATAGTAAATTATATCACAACAAATATAAAATATTATAAATCTGACACATCACCATAGAATATTAGCCTGCTGCCAAACCAATTTCTCCTCTTTTTTCATGTTGAATGAATTAGCCATCTTTTTTGGACTTGGACAAAAAGTATTATTCATTTATCTCTCAGCTCCATCTACTTTCAGTTCATACTGGTCCCTCTCCTCTCTCTCTCAATAGGGCATCTCTGGCCCGCGCGTAGAGTATGTGCTGAGAGGCAAGGACATTGGAGCCGCTGCCTGCTGCCTGCTACCTGCTACAATGCAAAAGAAACCAGCTTGGTTTTGATTTTCTACCTCTCTCACCATCAAATTTGGACACAAATTCCAGAGGCCCAAACAATGCATCGCCCGAAAGCGACATAATGACTAGCTGCTATTTCTGTAAGTTCTTTTTCCCCTAAATTCTCTTTATCCTTTTACATTTTTTTATTATAACCTGATTAATTTCTTTGTCTGGGCCTATTTATCTGAACCTGAATTCAATTTGCAGGAAATTCATCAGAGGGTATTCGGTGCAAGCCATTCCCTTTTGTTTTTCAGTTTGATTTTTGATTTCCAAGAGAGGGGTTGCAGGTGCCCATGCCAGATTCATAAGAAAACGGAACAATTTTGCTGGATATATTGAGTCATGTAAGAAATTGTTTCTCTCAAGTCTCAACTAACTAACATATCGGTCCCCATTATTGTCCCTCGATAATAAAATTGTGTAGAAATGATTTAATAAGTCAATCAGAGTTTTAGCTGATGAATGAACTCCTATGTGCCTGTTACTACATATGCTCCTCTTTTGTTGTTCTTGTGTTTCTTTGCGTTTTTGTTTTGTTTTGGGTTTTGTAGTTTTGCAATTGTTGTTTCGAATAACTGACCTTTATTTTATCTTTAATTCTATGGGCATGTAGTTTTTCCATTTTGGACACAAGTATTTGGTTGTTTAATTTGTCAATCTGTGGGCTATAGGGAATCTGTGCATCAATCTATCATTCCTGGATTGCCTGATGATTTGGCTTTGAGATGTTTGGCAATGGTTTCTCATGGGTATCATGGACTGCTCGAAACCGTCTCAAAGACGTGGAGAGATTTAATCCGTAGCTTGGACTATGCCAACTATAAGGCTAGAGAAGAATGGTGTGGCAACTGGCTGTTTGTTCTGACAGAAGGCTCCAACAATGAGTGGGTTGCTTATGATCCTGAAGCTGATAGGTGGCATCCTTTGCCAAAGATTCCAACTGTCCATGCTGACTGGAAACACTTCGGATTTTCAAGTATTACTGTCAGAAATCGGTTTTTCGTCATTGGAGGGTCCTATGCACCGCATGATCCAGCATTTCCACACCAAAGGCCTTTTATAACAAACGAGGTGATGCAGTTTGATCCATTTAAGAAACAGTGGACCAATGTGGCAACCATGCTTACAACCCGTTCTCATTTTGCATGTAGTGCTGTTTATGGTAAAATTTATGTTGCTGGGGGGCGCAACTTATCTTGCACCAGAGGGCTTGCTCTTGCAGAGGTTTATGATCCGGTTGCTGATAAGTATGTTCCTTTATTTGACACTTCAAACATGTCTGAGTACTGATGTTACTATCAATGCTTCTTGCATTTATACTTACGAAGAAAAGTTTTGTCATTTTTCATGTTTTGCTGTATTATCTTTCACTATTTTTGTTGGGGCAAACTACGTCAATCTTCCTTGAGGATTGGTAGACTGGTCTTTATAATCTGTTGACCTCCCTTGTTAGAAGTGTGGCCTGATGGTATTTACTCCGGATAGCTAGTGTGTTCATATACCTACGTGTGTATGCATATGTTTAGATGTTTGTTTGTGATATATATTTTATAGTGAATGTATTCAATTGGCTTTCTTTCTTTCTTCTATATTTTTTTTCCTAAACTGAAAATTCTTTATTTATGATATGACTATAAATTTTGCAGATGGGAGGAGTTGCCACCAATGCGCCACCCTCAAATGGACTGCTTGGGCTTATCATACAAAGGCAAATTTCATGTTTTGAGTGACCAAGTAGGCCTGCCAGACCAAAATACCTCAGATGTTTTTAGTCCAGCTGATGGAACATGGCGCACAGTTGAAGATATCTGGCCTTTTTCAAGGGCAATGCAATTTGCAGTTCAGGTGATCGGAGATAATCGAGTATATACTGTTGTAGACTGGGGTGAGAGCTTGATTAAAACAAGGGATACCGAAAAAGGAGAGTGGTACAACATAGGCTCAGTTCCATCGGTGAATCTTCCTGATCACTCGCGGCAGCTGGAGGCTTTTGGTTATGGTTTTGCTGCATTAAGACACGAACTTTATGTTCTGGGAGGGAAGGCTCTCAAGTGGGAACAATCAGGTGCTGGGAGGTTTGACATTGTGAAGTTGGGTTTGGTGAGAGTTTGCAACCCCTTGGTTAAGCCCTTGAAATGGAGGGAAACTAGACCCATGGTTGGGTCGGCTCGTGGTACTGTTATAGGGTGTGCGTCCATGGAAGAAGAATCTTCAATTTTCCCAAGGTAAGGTTTTAGGCTGGAAAAAGGGACGTATATGCTGAAATCTGATGCATTTTATTCAATGGCAAGCCTCTAAGACTAAATCTGACATTGGCTGAGTTTTTTTTGGGTCGAATTGGCTGAAGTTTGATGATAGTGTGTGAGAAGATCATAAAATGGGGTGATTTTAGCTGATGCACTGACTAGAAAAGCCTTGCCTGGAGAGTGGAAACATATAGGAAGAATTTACTCAAATTTGCCAAAGGGAACATGCTTGGCTGTGATTCTGAATTGTTATACAATCAAATTCTTTTATGAGTTACAAACTTCACTGAAGTGTGTTACCGTGAATGTTTTGGTTTAAGAATATAAAGTAAAAAAAAAAGTATATAGTTTAGACTATTGCTTATACTAAAAAACAGTATATACAGTAAATAAAGATGATTACTATTAAAAGAACACAAGGAGATAATGTGAGAAAGAAGTTGAATGTATGTATAGCACTCATTTATGTATGCATGTATACCATCACTTCATATAATTCTACGGCCATGTTTGGATTAGCCTAATGCAATACCATGTTTGGTGTTAAAAACGGAATGTGGATACAAATGAAAATGTGAAGCATCTTATAAAGGATCAAGCTCCCCCTGTTGATATCACAAATGTGTTGGTGTTTCAAACGCCAGCAGGAGGCTTTTTTATTAATTACTTGACGACTTAAAATACTATTATATTTTCTTTTTTTGCAATTTTATTTTTTTTAGATGTCCGTCTCAGAAAAGAAATATATGCGATAGAAAAAAAAAACTTTTGAAACGAGTATATATAAAATATATATATATATATACAATTGCACATTGTTATCAAACTAAGGGAGAAACTATAGAGAGAAGTGATATGCAAGACAAAGTTTCACCATGTTTATTGACAAGACCTGACCTAAATTCCACTTTGGAATCCGAGCTGAACCTTGTGCGTGTCCGACACCTGGCGAATGCCGGGCATAAATGCCCAAACTGCCCTTCTAACTAGAAACCAAATTTTACTATCAATTAGGTTGTTGCCGAAAATTCGACAGAGTCTTCCCTGTAACTTGCTCGTTTCCCAAAAGTTTCCACCTGTCAACAAACATCTATATATACCAATCGTTCCGCATGCATCAAATTATATCCAAGCAATCAAGCATCATATCATTCTGGCCTCAGACCTCAACAAATCAAATAAATCATTCTGCTAATAAAATTCATCTCAACTTTCAGAACATCAATAGTACATTAGCAATCTCAAACACTCCAACTCGTGGCTGCATCTTGTAACATTAGGCTGCCTACTTACCCTTACTGAGGGATCAAGCCATATAGTTCTTTCCCTTTAATAATGTAATTGAATATCTCATTCATTCATCATATTGTCATGTGTTTTGCAAATCAAATTGAATTCTCATGTGCGAGATGTACTCAATCATATTCACAATTCTAAAACAATATTTTGCAACTTCCCAATACTCGTAACAGTCATATACTGATTATAGATAAGCCATACACTGAACTCCCTCTTATTTTAGTTTAAGAACATCTCAAAACTGAAATTCTCTCTACCTAGGCGTACCCCCATTCCTAATCCGCCAATTCTATTAATACCGTCAATTCCATCCTCACAATCCTCGGAGACACTAAGTCTACTCGAACCGCAATACTCACAGGCCTTGGAGATATCCAAGTCTACCCTAACCTCAATCCTCGCAGGCCTCGGAGATACCAAGTCTATTTGAGCTGCAATCCTCGCAGGCCTCATGGGACCATTGGTCAGCCTGTATCGCATTCCTTGCACTACACAGTTCAGATGTCCCCGAAACACATGGGGCATTATTTATAAATGACATTGTTTCAAAGCAACTAGGGGATACCTTTGTGGTGGGTTTGAAAAACCATATCCCAAACTTATATCAATACTTTCCCTTTATTTCACAATTCATTTCCCGACCTTTATAATCAACTTTATGATAAATTGATTCTCAACTATACTTAAAATATATATATATATATATGCCACAATCTGATAAAAACCAAGGGCCATGATTCATCATTTTCAACTACTAGTACATTAGCAATTTATAAATAACTATCTATACTCAATTCGTAACCTGGCCCAAATAACTTATTCTCAGTCAGGACTCATTTACATGGTCATTTTAACACTTTCTAAAGGATATATCTGCCTCGGAAGACTCATGGTCAACCGAGGGGTCAAACCACCTAAACTCGGTCAATCGGGCCTGCGGGGCCCACGACCTCCGATCACAATTCCGGGAGTCCTTATAGGTTCAACGCACTCTTCTGAACCTACCCTGCAAGTTTGGTCCAAATCGAATGGTTGAATTGATTACGATCGCACGATCGGATGACTACAATTTATCTTGCCCTAGGGTTTGCGATTTCGGGGTATCCGGAACTCCGATTCACGATCCGTCGATTTCAATACAATCCTGAAAATACAAGGTACAACATACAAAAGTTTGTGTTTGATCCAACGGTCCAAACATATCAAACCTGGAAATTGCACAATAGGCGACAATCCGTTCGAGACTCAAACGATATCCAAATTGAAATCCGATCACACCTATGCGCTCGTGACCACTAGGGGATTGCACTGGGACACATATGCTATAGTGCCCAAGCGTTGCCACATGCACCAGCAGTGCATGGGTGCCTAAAGCAATAATGATCGTAGGAAAATTCTCAAAATTAAGGGCCAAGCTTCCTACCCTATGTATAAAACCTCATTTGGAGACACTTTTATTCTTGGACCTACCTCGAAAAACAAGCCAAAGTGGCCGGAATCGAGCTTCCAAAACCAGCCAAACCCTAAATCCAAAATTATCCCACCTACGCTAGAAATTTATCAAATCCTACCTAACCATCAGCTAAAGCACAAAAAATAGGTGGAAAAGCATACCTCACACGACCGGATTAGAGGCTGGAGAAGGAAGAAACAACTTGCCAAAATTCTATCAAAAACCGATTGGAAATCTCGATTTTCTGATGGTTTGCGGCGGCGAGGGAAAGGACCGGGCTTTGACGGCAGAGTAACGCGTCGGTGCATTTGGGTCCGATCGGTGGGTCGGGGTGGGGTGTGGCGGTGGCTGGGAGGAGGAAGGTGGTTGGGAAGAAAACCCAGGGGTTATCCCGAGAGAGAGAGAGAGAGAGAGAAGAGAGAGAAGGTTTTGAAAACAAATATATTTTTCCAAATTACCATTTTTCCCCTCAGTGTATTTTGATAGTATTTTCTTCAATATTACTCAGATTTGAGCCCACTACGTGTCTACGAACTCATCTCAATGTGCTCTACACAATGGTATAATTGAAATTCCCAAATTCCTTCCCGGACAAAAACTCAACTTTTAACCTAATAAAATATTATAGGGGCATAATGGTCTTTTACCATAATAAATTAATAATTAAAAATTGATTTAGGATCGGGTTGTTACATTTATTCTCATTTCATTTTTGGTAAAGCCACCAATTTATAGGCTTATAAGATAGGAGATTAATTACCATCATTTACAATATACCTATAGGTTACAAGCACTAATTACAAATACTTAATGCATAGGTTGCATAAAATCCAAAGAATTGGAATACTAAGAGGTATGGTGGTCATCCGCCAACTCATCCATTTACAACACTCCCCCTTGATGTCCACCATACAATAACATAGTTGTCCTTATTAAAAATCTTGCTTGGAAAACCCAATGGGACAAAGCTGAAGACAAGGGAAAAAGAATGCACTCACTACATAGTCACTGGCATCACACATCAATTCGAAAGGCAAACTCCAATCAGGTGCAGTGATAATGGGTGCTGTAGTTAGTAATTTCTTCAAAGTCTCGAAAGCCGTCACTCATTTAGAATCAAAATTGAAGACAGCGTCCTTGAGCAATAAATTACACAGTGGCTTGGTGATCTTGGAAAAATCCTTAATAAATCGATGGTAAAAACCCGCATGACCCAAAAAACTCTGGATTCCTTTACTGAAGTTGGCAGTGGGAGCTTTGCAATTAATTCAATTTTTGCTTTATCAACCTCAATGCCCATAGCTGAAATTTGATGCCACAAAACTATACCTTCTTGAACCATGAAGTGACATTTTTCCGGATTTAATACCAAGTTGGTCTCTACACATCGTTGTAAAACCAAGATAAGATTATCCAGACAGTGATCAAACGAAGACCCAAAGGCGGAGAAGTCATCCATGAAAACCTCTATGAATTGCTCCACCATATCTGAAAATATGCTCATCATACACCTTTGAAAAGTGGCAGGAGCGTTACATAATCCGAAAGGCATCCGTCGATATGCAAAAGTACCAAAAGGACATGTAAAAGTTGTATTTTCTCGATCTTCTAGAGCAAGATTTGATTGTAGCCTGAATAACCGCCAAGAAAACAGTAGTGTGAATGACCGGCGAGTCACTCCAACATCTAATCAATAAACGATAATGGAAAGTGGTCTTTACGGGTGGTGTTATTAAGTTTTCTGCAATCAATACAAGCACGCCATTTGGTTGTCTTCCTTGTTGGCACCAACTCGTTATTTTCATTTTTTACCATAATAATTCCATTCTTTTTCATCACTACCTAAACTGGGCTCACCCATTTGCTGTCTGAGATTGGGTAGATGAAACCGGTGTCCAGTAATTTTAACACTCAACTCGGACAACCTCTTTCATATTTGGATTTAATCTTCTTTGGGCTTCAACAGATGGTTTGCAATCATCCTCAAGTAGAATTCAGTGCATACACATTGTTGGATTGATTCCCTTAATATTTGTGATTGTCCAAACTAATGCTGTTTTATGCTCTCACAAAACCGGAAGTAATTTTTCTTTTTACACCTTACTGAGATTTGTAGATATAATGATAGGAATGATCTCTAATTCTCCCAAGTATGAATACTTCATATGTTGTGGTAGTTGCTTTAGTTCCAGTTTTGGTGCTGCCTCAATGGATGGCAAAACTTGGTAGGTGCAGCTCCTAAAGCTTCAACATAATTGCTCCTCTTCACTAATTTCGGCAAGGCCTTCAAATGATGGGCCACTTCACCAATTTCAGAATTTACAATGAATGTTGGCAACATGGACTATGCATGTTTTCAATGGGATCAAATGGATATTCTTCATGAAACTTGGTGGACACAGCATGGTGCAAGATTTCAGCTCTACAACAATTTTATGTCTCAATTAGATATTTTGTTGCTTCAAAAACCTTGAACACCACATGTTCATCTTGGACCCTCAGCGTTAATAATCCTTGTTGAACATCAATCAAAGTTCTTCCTAGAGCTAAGAATGGACGACCCAAAATAATGGGTATTTCTCGATCTTCTTCCATATCCAAAACCAGAAAATCAGCATGAAAAATTAATTTGTCTACCCATACTAATACATCTACAATAATTCCTTTTGGATATGTGATAGATCGGTATGCAAGTTGCAAAGAAACAGATGTTGGTTTAATCTCCCCCAAACCTAATTGTTTAAATATGGAAAAAGGCATTAAATTAATACTTGCACCCAAATCACACAAAGTTTTATATAAATAAAAAATAAAAAATAATTTCCAACAGTGCAAGGAATAGCGAAACTCCCTGGATCTTTCAATTTGGGTGGCAACTTCCTCTGTAGCACTGCACTGCATTCTTCAGATTGCATCACCTTCTCGTGCACAATGAACCATCTCTTGTTGCTGCAGATATCCTTCAAAAATTTAGCATAGCTCGGAATTTATTTCACTGCATCAAGTAAATGAATATTAATATGAACTTTCTTAAATAAATCAAGAATCTCAGAAAATTGATTTTTTTTTCTTATCCTTCTTGAGACGTTGTAGGAACGGAATGGGTGATACATAAGCTTTTACTGGCTTGAGAAAAAACTTAGGTGCCGTAGGTGCGGTTTCAGAACTTTCAGCGGATCCAATGGCAATTTAGGAATTTTCAGAATCTTTAGGAATGTTCTTCTCGGGTGCTGATTCCACTTTTCTCCCATTCCTTAGTGTGATTGCTTTTATTTGTTTTTGATTTTTTGGATTCACCTCAGTTTGACTTGGGAGTACACCTTTTTCCCTCGCGTTGAGAGCATTGGCCATTTGCCCTAATTGAACTTCCAACTTCTGAATAGAAGCTTGTTGATTCTGCAAAGTCGTTTGGGTAGCCTGCTTAAAATTGTTAGTTTGTTGGGCAAGCTGAGCAATTAAATCCTCTACCGCATGTTTTCTCTGTTGGTTGGGATTGGCTAGGTGGTGGCCTAAGCTGGTTCTGAACATTATGAGTGTTACTCCATTGGAAATTGGGATGTTGTTACCATTTCCTACATATAGAGACGATACTGTGCAGCCGAATACATAAAATCAGTCAATGCTTAAATAAGGAGAGAGATAATCTATAGGAGGATTTTCTCATAGGTTACAATTCAAATATAGAAGGAGTTATGCTAGCTTGACGGTCAACTGAAGTTATTGTGGGAGAGCTCAAGATGGAAGGAAAATCAAATCAAATATTATTATTCACATTAAATTACATGCATGAGACAAGGGATTGAAGACATTTTGGAGCAATTATGATTGATTTGAAGGTCAATTGATGACCGACCAAATTGAGACGCACCGAAGCCCCTATAAATACCAAGCTTATAGAAGACAGAAAAGAGCCCCGAGACAACACACAACTTGTCATTTTACATTCTCTTTAATTTCCATCGTAGGAGTAGCATAACGTAGCCATAGCCTAGTTCTTATTTTTTCCGCTCTAGTTTCTGTAGATTTCAATTATGCCTTTAATTTCTTGTTCTTGTTTTTCATTCTACTTTAATTATAGTAACTTCAATTCATGTTATCTTTATTGTGCTTCGTAATCTAGTTTACTTTCTGCCCTTTACTTTACGCACTCGCATTTCAATTATTTAATTTATGCAATTTACATTACGCACTCATCTTTACATTCTTTATTTTACGCACTCTAAATTACGCACTCATCTTTAAATTATTTATTTTACACACTTTACTTTCCGCACTTGTCTTTCAATTATTTTATACATCAATATATATATCATAGATGCTAAAGTATAATCAACGACATCGGTAAGAAACGTCAAAAATTTGTGTTGATGCCTTTATACCCTTTTAGTCTTATTAATTATAAAATCGATGCCTAAGATACTAAATCATCGGTTTTTAGGTTTGTCGATGCCTATATGGTGTTGTGTAAAGTAAAATTTGGCATAGTGGAAAAGTGCAAGATGAAAAGTAGGTTTATATAATATAAGGCATTCATCAGCCCATGGGCTGGCCATTGAATTGCCAAATGTCAACTCTTTTTAAAATTCTTTCCTTTTGAAGCCCCCAAAATCCGTGGATCATGTCGGCGGATATATTATGGTTGCTTGATTTTCTCTCGTTTTGAAAAATTCTGAATCGTCATCAGCCTTCTTGATTTCTTTCTTGTGAGGCCTCCGTCACGTGCACACTGACCTCTGGAAATCTTGGGCGCGAATTTGTGGCTTGGGCTTGGACCTCCGAGATTTCATCTTAACATTTGGTGGAACCTTCATGCCCTTTGAGTTTTTAGAATTCTAGAGTTGGCTGACCGTCCGCCAAGGTGGGTGGTATGGGAGCTCCAAATATTTGGATGTTGGGCTTGCCCACGTTGGACTATCTTTGAGTTCTCAAAATATTCAAATATTGGAAACTCGGCGAACATACCTCTCACCGAACTTCAACTCTCTAGGGGAAATACCTCCGACTTTCAACTCACTCGGCGGAAATACCTCTCGCGAACCTTCAACTTTCTCAGGGGAAACACCTCCGAACTTCAACTCACTCGGCAGAAATACCTCTTGCCGAACTTCAACTCTCTCTGGGAAATACCTCAATTTCAACTGGAGGATATACCTCTCACCGAACTTCAACTCTTTCGAGGGAAATACCTCCGAACTCCAACTCACTCGGTGGAAATACCTCTCACCGAACTTCAACTCACTCGGTCCCAACTTTGCTTGCCCAAGTGTTGCGAGGAGGGTGCCCATATGCGCAAGGAGAAAATCCACCCCAGCACAGCTTTTTGCTAACCAAGGTATTTAAGGAGTGCCCGACCCACCTTTTTGAGAAGTGCAGCCACTTTTACAAAAGGAAGCATTTGACCAATTTTGCAAGGATATGCTTGGCCATTTTTGCAAAGGAAAACGCCTGACCATATTTTTGAGAATGCACCATGGCCTTTGAAGAAAACATATCGGCCCCATTTTTGAGAAGGAACCATGGCTTTTGAGGAAAACACCTTGACCACTTTTTTGAGAAAGCACCTTGGTCGCTTGAAGAAAACACCTCAGCCACCTTTTGGAGAAGGCATCTCGGCCGCTAGGAATCCCTCGCTAGGAATTCTTGTTCGCTAGGAATCCCGCCTAGACTGATCAGGTGAATTTTGACCACCCCTAAACAATTGCCTTCCCCATCTTTTCTCTGGATCATTCTGAGTTTCAATATCTTCAAGTTAGGTGTTGCACTTAAGCATGCAGGGCAGGAAATCCCAAGCATAGTTGTGCCCAATCTTCAAGCTAATCATTCTTGTGACGATCATTGAAGGAAATATGGCTGCAAAAAGGTTCTTAGCAGCCATTTCATCAGCAAGAGACAAACACATCCTCATAAACATGAAACCGAGTGTCTGTAGAAAATGAGCACATTAATAAGAAACACTAGCAAAAAGCAATAGAATGAGCACATTAATAAGAATCACTAGCAGACCCTCGTTGCCTTTTAATAGGAGAACAACTTGTTCTCTTATAAAAAGTGTATTATAGCAGGAGGTTTATAAACACAAACTTTACTTAAATATAATAACATTAGAAAATACTCGTGTGAGTATCTTACCTCAAGACATCCATCTCTCACAATCATCGACTTGGAAATTGGTGTCACCCTAGCAATAGTAGAAAATACTATCTTCAAAAGATCCCAAAGTTTTATGTCACTGAGATGCTTCTGGCCTCCCAAAATCCGTTATTGAATCTCGCTTCTTGAAGGGTGGCAACTCGCTGATCTCGAAAGTTGCAAACACAGTCTCGTCAATTTCAAAAAATTCAAGTCTTTGTGCATAAATATGAAATTCATAAAGATTGATAGCAAACTAGCACACATCTCGACCTTTATGAAGATCTCGTCTTTTTGAAGATTAAGTCTAATTACTAGCCTCTTGAGGCTAATAGAATTTTCTAAGAAAGTCTACTTCCTCGGCGGCTATTCCACCACTCCCTTCGATCCAAAAGTCTTAAATCATTGGACAAATGCGGTAAAATCCTAGTATGGATGGATGTAATGGCTGAGAGATGTCCACATGTATTTTATGCAATCTCGTGTATTGTTCAGGAAGGATATCAGTTACAAGTCCTTGACCTATTTTCAATACCTTTATATTTATGCTTTGGAACACCTCCAACGGTAGAGTAAATTCCAAATTCCCGTGACAAGCAACTGATATGTCCAAGACAACCACCTTTTTTTTTAACAATGGCATGAATGAAATCTTTCAAATACTTGCGCATTGCATACTTCCAACACCTCAACTTGAAGCTGAGCAAAGAAATATGAAGAAGTTCTTCATTCATGCCTTTCCAAAAGGCGGATTCAGAGGCTACAGAATAATCATCACTTCACTAAGTCTCCAAAATTCTTCCCACCTTTTGGACAGGCAGGTTGTGGACATCTAGTCATTTGCCGAGAGGTGAGACACGATTTGACAGAGAATTCCATCTGGAAGGTCGAGGATCTTGTCAAATTTGACATGATATAAAAGCCAAATCAGTTAGCAACTAGAAGCAATATGGTATCAAGATGTTAAGAAAACAATGTAAAGCACATATATCATAATCCTATCAATATTAATAAAAAGTAAAGAATATGAAATACTATAAACGACAAGAAAAAAATCATCTACTAAGACTCATCTCTTTCTCACCTATTTTACAACTATTTTATCACAGCAAGAATAACGTCAAAACAAACTTGGTTAACTCAGCCAAACAAGTTATAGCCATTAGGAAGAAGCAATATGGTATGAAGATTTTACATCGCATATGTTAACAGTCCAATCAATATAAATAAAAAAAGGAAAGGAAATAAACTATTAACTAAAATTAGGATTTTAGGAACCCATGATTCAAATATTTTCTTACTAAACCTTTTAACCATGAGTAATGAAACTATTAACTAAAATTAATTTCACCATAAATTTACCACCACATAGTTATCCTTCAATGAAGGTAACTCAAGTACACCATCAACATTGCCAATATCGGGCCTGGAGGGGTTAGGACTAAGCCCTTGCAACAACCAAAAAAGGGGGGAGGGGGGAGGCGAGGGAGGATTTCAGAAATCTAGTCATAGTTTGAAAAACAATATTAAGAAAATAAAAGAAGCAATATGTTTGGGTAGTAAGATAAAAACTTTTAGTGCTAACATTCTTCAAACCTGATGATTTTTCCAGATTAGTTCCTCCATTACTTTGCTCCAACACAGGGGGTGGTAAATTATAATTGACTAATCTTTCATTGGAATTGTCTTGTTTGCTAACTCCATACGTCTCATCAGTTATAGAAAGTATCACCTTTACACGTATCGAGATCAATGTCAAGAAACGAGTGATTGACCCAACTTTTTGAGAAGTGTCTAGCCACTTTTGCAAAAGGAAGTGTTCGGCTAATTTTGCAAGGATATGCCTGACCACTTTTGCAAAGGGAAGCACCCAACCATATTTTTGAGAAGGCACCACAGCCTTTGAAGAAAACACTTTGGCTTCGTTTTTGAGAAGGTATCATGGCCTTTGAAGGAAACACACCGGCCACCTTTTTGAGAAAGCACCTAGGCCTCTAGGAATTCATCGGCCGCTAGGAATTCCGCTGCTAGAAATTCTTTGGAATTCTCAGCCACTAGGAATTGCGCCACTAAGAATTCTCGGCCACTATGAATTCCTCCTTGGCAGATTAGGTGAATTTTGACCACCCCCAAACATCTTTAAAGCTACACAAATATTCTCCCAATCAAACTAGGATTCCCTCCATTCTTTTATATAAACCTCAGTGTACTAATCAATGAAGTACATCACCATTGTAAGCACCAAAAGAGTCTTTGGCTATTCTCAAGGTAAGCCACTTCTATATCTTCTTCTCCAGCTCCGTGTGTATACACATATATATTTATATATCTATATATTTTCTTACTTATTATTTTTCCTTTGCTTTTCTGGCGCACAATCAAGATTTGGAAGACACACGCTATTCAAAACTGTCTTTCAAATTCGTGAGTTTTCAATTTTGGCACTATACTTTGTTAAGATATTTACTGTTGCTTCATATATATATATATATATATATATATGCATACAAATATATATTTTCTAGCCACACAAATTTGGCCTGTTAATATTAAATCAAACCATGGTGCCATCGATTTTGCCCTGTTAGTCTTAAATCAAACCATGCCATCACTTTGGCCGCAATGCCACCTAATTGGCCTTTTTTTTAAATTATTTTTTTATAGGGTAGTTTTGACCAATTTGGCCCAAAAGGCCATTTATTATGATCGTCAATTTATTTAACCCATCTTAAATAGACAAAATCTAAACCTTAGTAAGCTAAAGTAGCTCAGGTAAAGTAACTCAAGTAGCTTTATAATCACGAGCAAAGGACTGTGGCTTTTGACTCTGGCTTTTGTGCTTTTACTTGAATCTGCTTACTTAGGCTTTAGCTCAGAATCTGCTTTAACTCAGGCTCTTTATGCTTTAACTTAGAATCTGCTTTTACGATGCTTTTACCCAGGGGCTTTATGCTTTTACCGATTCAGCTTTCAATTTTGTCTGCTGCATGGACTCAATGATGATAAGGAATCTCAGTCTGAATTAAGCTCATAGGTGGCGTATGCTTCATTGGGGTCCTGACTGTGAGGATAGTCAAACCATCTCATGGGGCGATCAGGGCTCGGACTTTGTTGGCGAGGTTGGCAGCTTGAGGAAGATTGGGACTCATTGTCTTCATCATCTTTGCATCTGAGAGGCTTGGAGTAGAAGTTGCTTGGCCATATCTTGTAATTCTGTTTTAGTTTTACTTTCAATAGAGAGGGTAGTCTGAGAAGAATGAGGAGAGGTAGGCTCAGGTTCATGCTTAGGGAATGTAAGTTGTGGAAAATCACGATACACAGACTCAGAAGTACGGTGGGTTTCAAAACGATCCCACCACTTAACAGAAAACTGCCGGGAAAAAATCCGGGTTTCCAATTAACACTATAAGACCATTTCATAATCTAGGGAATCTTATAACGGGTAAAGAAAAGTTGAGGGATTGGGAAAAAGGAATCACGCTCAGGAATTTGAACTTTTGTAGAGAAATATGTAATTAATTCAGTGATTTGGGGAGGAATAATATCTGATTTAGGACCATGTGTATCCCACCAGTGAAGAAACCAGTAGGGGAGTTCAGAACGAAATTTACTGTCAAAATTAATGAACCAGGAATGGGTAAAATCAGGAGTTTGATGTAGGAAAATGTAATACCAAGACTCAACGTAATCAGCATAATTATATTGTAATTTGGATGGAAGGGTTCGGAGTTCATAGGGATGTGATCCCCAGCTTTTTTGGCTCATTACTTGGTAAATGTAAAGGGAATGGTAGATGATTTTCTGGGGGTCAGTTTTATCACGAATAGGCTTAATATCAACATATTTGGTCTCATGGAGTATTTCTCGGTAGAACTTAAGGGATTTGTAAGGACTATGGGGAAGATAATGAAAACCAAGGGGAAAATGATTTTGGGCAATCATAATGGGGCTCAAAGATTTAGGAACATGGGGTTCAACAATAAAAAGATTAGCTGTACTTTTATAGACATAGGGAGAGGTCTTATGGTGGTAGGAAGAGGAGGAAAGAGGCGTTGCAGTTGGGGGTAATTGGAATGGATCATAGCTATAGGTTAATGCAGACTGGTAATTAGGTCTCATTTGGCTTATTGTAGATCCTAGGGGACTGTAACGATTCAGAACTTGAATGGGAGAAAGACCAGGAAAATGGTGATTGTAGATTCAGGCTTAGGAAATGAGGAAGAACCAGGCTCAGTTTTGGGTGTTTTTTGGCTCAAGGATGCAGGGAGGATCCTGGGTAATTGGGGAGATGGGCTATAACTTTCTTTGTGCTTGTCTTTCTCTTTTCTGCCGGCCATTGTTTATCCTGTAGAAACTCTCTAGTAAGAAAATCATGGAGCAGAATTCTCACTGCCTTTTAGATATTCAATGTCAAAATCAAATATGCTTAAAAGAGCTTGCCATCGTGCAAAAATTTATTTTGATGCAATATTTTGAACATCTTTTTCTAAAACATGCTTAGCTGACTTACAATCAACTCTGACTAAATTTTTTTGATTTAATAGATCATCTTGAAATTTAGTAATGCATAATACTATAGCTAATATCTCTTTTTTAATAGTACTTATAATTAGATTGTGATTTAGTCCAAATACCAGAATGAAAACGAATGATTTGCTTAGGAGGAATGGACTCAGTTTTCTGCTTAAGGATTCCACCATAACCTATCTCAGAAACATCTGTCTTGACGATTTTAAAAGAATTGGTAGTAGGAATACCTAGACAGGGAAGAGTTTTGACATGACTCTTAATTTGCTTAACCATCTCAGTATGAATGGAGGACCAGGGAGGAAGATTATTCTGTAATCTATCATATAAAGGTTTACACTGACTCCGTAGGTTTTTGTAAAAATCAAAAACATAATTAAGGGATCCTAAAAATCTTTGTAGTTGGTTCTTATCAGTTATCTGGTCAGGGAATTTGTCTGCAAATTGTATGGCTCGATCTATCGGATGTATTTGTGATTGACTTATATTGAAACCAAGGAATCTAATGCTAGTTTGAAATAATTTAATCTTTTAGCAGAGACAACTAATCCATTAGTTTTAACAATTTGTAGAAATTTATGCAAGTGTTTCCAGTGTTGTTCTATAGATTTAGAAAAGATGAGAACATCATCAATGTAAACAATAGAGAAATGACTATAAGGATTGAAAATCTCATTCATTATATTCTGGAATTCACTGGGAGCATTCTTAAGCCCAAACGGCATAACATTCCACTCATAATGACCAAAAGGAGTAACAAAAGCAGTCTTATATCTATCAGATTCATCAATTTGTATTTGCCAAAAACCACTCTTTAAATCAAATTTAGAAAAGATAACAGCATTGCTTAGATGATTGATTAGGTCTCTTTTATTAGGGATAGGGTATCTAATCCATTTTAGAACAGTATTTAGGGGTTTATAATTAATGACTAATCGTGGTGATCCTCGTTCTAACTCAGCATTTTTCTGTACATAAAAGGCAGGGCAAGACCATGGTGACTTACTTTTTCTAATGATGTTTTTTTGTAATAGCTCATTAATTTCAGTTTTGCAATAGTTTACCATTTCTTGATTCATCTGTATAGGACGGGCTTTAGTAGGTATATTATTTTCAGAGAAATTTTTGATGTAAGGCAATTTAACTACATGATGTTTTCTATGCCAAAATGCAGTAGGTAAATCAGAACATATTTCATCAATTAATTTTTTCTCAAAATCCTGAATTTGTTTTTGCATAAAAGAATCATTTAATTGAGACTCAATTCTTTTGGTGTTTACTTCTTTCTATAAGTGGCAAATGTGGTTGGTCTTATCTTGAATTAACAAAGCAGTTTTAGTAATATTATTATTATGCAAAAATTTTAATGCATGCAATTCTGGCCGAGTGAGAAATTCAAATTTAACTTTTTCTCCTAAATGACTAGAAACTACTCCATCAAATTCAACTTGCAGAGGATAAAGAAGGCTTATAAAAGGCAATCCTAAAATGACTATCAGTTATATTTTTTATTAAGACAAACGAAGTTTTAAAACATACTTTATTCTGACAAACATGGGCTTTCGGGATCTCATATTTTAATTGTAACAGTTTTCCAGAAGCAGTGCTTAGAGATTCTTTAGATTTCATATAGTACTTTGTTGGAATTAATCCTTCTTTTATGCAGTTAAGATCGGCTCCAGAGTCAAACAAAGCAATAGTATTAATTTCAAAATCCTTAACAATTATAGTAACTTTGGAATACCATTTTCTGAATGAGACATGATTAATTAAATTAAGGGCTTGATTATTTTTCTCATTTTCTTCAGAATGGGCTGGGCTACCAAGTTGACTATCAGTCTTAGGGACTCTTTTTCTAGAAAGAAATTTAGGTTTTGCCGAATATCATAATTCTCAGTTTGCAACTTATGACTTAATTGTTTTAACTCAAGTATTTCCATTTTTATAGTTTTAACCTCAGCATGTAAATCTTGTAAAGAAATTTCCTTTTTCTTATGGAATCTTTCTAAGGTTGTATTGAGACTTATAGTAGAAGAAGAAGGCTGACTTATGCTATTTACTTGGGTCATAATTTTCTTTAATTTTTTTAAGTATTCAGATTTCAACTCAGGATTTTCTATCTTGCTAATCAAGTCTATTAATAGTTCTTCTTGTTCTTCTTGCTTAGTTAAGACAGAAATGGATTTAAGAGTATTACAACATTTATCTTTACAACCTATTTGAATATTAGGTGAACTTGGTTAGGAATCAGAAGACTCATAATGAGATGACTCAGGGTTGCTTATCATAGTTATGTCTTCATTAGACTCAGAATCTCTTATTTCAAGAACTTTAATTAAATTGGCTTTTTCATCATCCGTGATTTGCAGCTGTCGGATAGCATCTTTCACTTTACACTTATTAGCATAGTGACCAAACTTTTGACACTTATAACACCTAACTTTACTTTTGTTGGTTATTATTTTTTTATCTTTTGGTTTTTTGGACCAATTTTTCTTAGGATGAAACTTTCTTTTCTTATAAAACTCATTATCTTGTTGGTATGGGTATTTCTTTCGTTTGTAATGACGGCTTTTTCTAATATGCCTAGAAGAGCTGTATTTATTTTGTCTAGAAGGAGGAACAGATAGACCGTATTGCTCACAAAAATTTCCTAATTCATATTTGGCAGATCTTTTCTCAGATTGTATTTGCCGATTAATTTTCATATCAATGCACATTTTCATACCTTCTTGATTGATCGTACTAATAATGTTACCGTAAGTTAAATTATCATAGTCTATATGGCCTAATTCATTGCTTAAAACAGTGCGTATTTTATGGGCAAATAAATTAGGTAGTCCATTAATAAATTTTTCTTTCCAAAAGGCTTGGTTACTATCTTCTCTTAACATGACTCGGGAAATAAAAACATCTTTATACCATCTAAAATCGCTTAATTGAGGGCATCTTAAATTACTCAATTGATCATGTATTCTAGACTGAGTATGGCTTGGCGTTCCTATAAAATGTTCAACAATTGTATAAAGGAGAGTATTAACACCATCTTCTATGCCACGACCTATATTCTCATCAAACAGAGGAAGACATTCATCATTAAGTTTTATTGCATGAATAATATCATTCCGAGACTCATCAGACAAATGTTTATCCCACCAAGAACGTAAGGTTCCTGTAAAACCTGTTACTAATAGAGGAACGATTTCAGATTGTCTTAAATTATGATTAGTGATATAACTATTAGCTACCATGGACATGTGGGTTAATTTATTCATTATTTCTTGTTCAGATAGACCATCTATATTCCATTCATATAATTTATCAGAGGAAACAGAAAATTGGCTTAAATTATTTCTTTCTTCAAATTGAATATCAGGTGGTGTAGGCTTAGGGTACCAATTTTTTGTTATACTTGTAGGAGTAGTCCTATTGGTTAGACGTTTAACTCTCAAATCAGATTCTAATTCTAGATTTTTAAAAGCATTTTCAATTTTTGAAATATTGCTAGATTCAATAGATTATGTATTCGACTCGGAATCAGTTATATATATATATATATATATATAACAACAACAAAATTAATATCACTGATGGCCCTAATGAAGATGAGGCTGCTTTCTCCAATGACTTTTATGATTTTGTGTCCCATGCATGCCATTCCATGTAATATGGTCCATGGTCCCTATTTTCACAATTGTATGCCCAGCTCTGTTGTTGAGGTTATGCGACCGCAACAGAAAGACATTTGTTTGCTAGGAAAATACCTTAAATGGCAGGGTTGGGATTGACCCAAGCTTATAAGGGGTTGGCCTACTTCAGGGTAGGAAAAATGGAACAAGTAGCTTGATCGATTGTCAAGCTTGTGCAATATGCAATGGAGGGAGAAGGGCATCTATGATGCAATCATGCTTTGTAAGTCTAGTTTCACATGCGACCGTAATCTTGTTGCAGTCGGTTGAAGTTGAATTTACTCCACCTATTCAGGACACTACCGTAATTGCAACACATGAAACAAGTGTTTTGTAGCCTAAAAATGTACACCTTTGGTAGGAAGCACTCCCTTCAGAGGCTATATTGGAGTCACTTTAAGGCATGAGAGATTATTTGGTTGAAGCAAAGGCCGCCACCGTTTCTTCGTACAATTCCTCCTTAAATATTGCGTCCAAACCATCCTTGGACTTACCCTAACCCAAATAGTGACTTTGGTGATGTTGTATTCTATAAAAGCAAAGAGTACGCACTTGAAGCCATGGGAGACATTGAGTCATTGGATGTTTTTAGCAGTGAGAATGACCCTTCACAGTTGCCACAACTGAAGCGAAGCACACCATTTCAACCATTTCGACCTTATTGTTTTCATGCATATCTTGTGGAATCAACTAAGGGAAACTTGTTGCATATCTTAAGATTTTATGCGTTAAGTGATGATAGGTTCAAGTATGGTGCTGGGCGGCGGACTACTCACTTCGTGATTTACAAGGGGGTGTTTGATGATGAAGATGGAGGATCTATTGGGCACAATTTCATGGGCGACAACCATTCAATCTCTATTTTGGCTTCAAACTTTCCTGGATGCCAACCAAATTTCATATATTACACCGATAATTACTTATCAAACTATCCATCGTTAGAGGATGATGAACCATATGATATGGGAATCTTCAACCTGGAGGACAAAACCATCACACAACATTACTCTCTACACTCCAATTCTCAAAGAGCAATTTGAGTTGTACCACCATGTAATGGACTATGTTAGTTTTTTTATTCATCTTACAATTCATAAGTTATGATGTTTTTGGAGTTTTTCCTATAGTTATGTGTTGTACAATTATAATCTTTACTTTATGTGTAACAATATTAATTTACTATGAAGTAACTTTACGGGTCAGTATTGAAATTTTGAAGTTCTCATCTATTCTTAATAGTTGTTCCCCCTACTGATGTATTGTGTTTGTTTGTAATTTGTTTTACAATGGCACACTTAAGTTGTCCTTGGTTTCGCCTAATCACCAAGGCAAATCTTTTTTTACTTGCTTTTATTTATATAATTGTACAATTTAAATGCTTTGGTTTATGCCTAACAACTTAAAAAAAAAAAAATTACAAGCGATAGGATTATAACTCTTTGCTTTATGTGTAACAAGGGTAAATTTTTATGAAGTAACTATATGGGTCAGTATTGCAATTTTGAGGTTCTTATCCATACTTAACCATTGTGCCCCCTATTGATGCATTATGTTTGCTTGTAATTCGTCCTACAATTAATGGCACACTTAAGTTGTTCTAGGTTTCACCAGAATGCTAAGGCCCTTTATTTATATAATTGTACAATTTTAACTCTTTGTTTTATGTCTAACCAACTTTTTTAAAAAATACAAGTGATAGTCTAAAATTACACACACAACTAAGATGTCATGGGGGTTCAAACCTGAGATCCTCTGATTTACAAGTCAAGGTCATTTTTCCACTGAACTAGACTCCGGTTGCCATATGTCTAACAAACTTAAATGATTATGAAGTAACTCTATTTATGCATCACATATTTAAATTTTGAAGTTCTTATCTATACCTTGTTTTTGGTGAAGAGTTGGCCAATTTTAACATTAATGTCTTTCCTTATTATTATTAAAGCTAATGAATGGCTAATTATAAAAATCTCCAAGATATTGACGTGAACAAATGGGAAGAGGAAATCTCATTTTGCCCTAGCCAATTAATGGTAAATAATATGGGTATGACATACTTTATCTTAAACTGTGAGGAGAAGAAAAGAAAGGTGTATTTACTTTCTTATTTGAACCGAAAGGAGGTTGATCATATTAATTAGGGGACATTACCCATAAATTATCTTGCCATGATTATAGCAAATTATTATAACTAATTTTCATTAGTGAGTTAAATATATAAAAGGGATTTTTGTAGAAATGTCACCTGAAGTTATACCTCAGTTTCAATTTGTCACCTTAAAGAAAAATTTAAGAGAAATGCCAACTTAATTTTTCAAAATCCATGATTTGCCATTTCACTTTAACACCATCCAATTTTCCAATTCATTTTAAGGTTATTTTAAAAATAGAAAAATCATTCTTAATTTTTTAAAAAATATCTTTTAAACAATTAAAATTGAAAAAAAAAAAATTTCTCACGTTCCCTCATCTCCTGTGTGCCACCAGCGACTCCAACCAACTCCGCCCACCTTGAAATACATTCCCCCCTTCCCTCTTCACAACCTCTTCCTCCTCTATCTACCATGAAACACCTACCCTCCTCCACACACAAATTCCCTCAACCCACCCAAACAGAGTCCACCTTTTTCTTTTCTTTTTTTGTTGTTGGTATTTTTCCATTTACATGCGAAAAGAGAGAGAGAGAGAGAGAACAAGGGAAGGGGGGGTCCAGTGTGATGTGTTTTGGGAGCAGGTGTGGTTAGGGGTGAGGGAGAAAGGGAGAGAGAGGTCTATTTTTTCTTTTTTTCTTTTCTTGAAAATGGAAAGACTAAAATCCCCTTAAAATGTATGGGAAAATGGATGGTGTTAATGTCAAATGACAAATCCTTGGCTTTGAAAAATTAAGATGACATTTCTCCTACATTTTTCTTTAAGATGACAAATTGAAATTGAGGTATAAGTTCAAGTGACATTTCTACAAAAATCTCTATATAAAAATATGGTGTGGTTACTTTCCTAGTGAGAATAGTTCAAATAAGAGAAGTAGCATGTTTAGCGAGAGGACCAATCAACGGTTTGCTTGTTCTAAAAAAAAAAAAACAAGTAATAAAATTGGGTCGATTAATAACGACCATAAAAAACAATATTTGTTATCAAAGAATGAAGAGTGCAGTTGCATGAAAATAATTAATTAAACTTTCACAGTAAGATTGCTTTTGGCAATAATACGAAAATAATTTTGAAGTTCAAGATCATCTAGAGGCCGATGTAAGAGTAAAGTCTTGAACCGGCCGTGTGTTCGTAAAAAAGAATTAAATTTAAGTTTTCATAAACTTAGCATGCGGCAAAATTCATAAAAACCAGGGGGCAATGTTTGGGCTTGGTTGAAATTTGATAGGGTCAGGCCTGAGATCCGACAATTAAATTAATAGTGAGCCCAAGGTATATGTTAGTGGCCCTAATCAATAATGGTCAGATAGAAGCCCAAAATCATAAATGTGGAAGAATATCTACATATGGTGGAATACATCAATCTGGCCGAACACTGGCCAAAAGCACAAAAGTGGTCAAAAGCCTATATGTGGCCAAAAGTGTAGATATGATCGAATGACTAAAAGTGGTCGAATACATAAAATTAGCCAAGGCTTAAATAAGGAGAGATATAATCCATAGGAGGATTTTCTCATATGTTACAATTCAAATATAGAAGGAATTATACCAACTTGATGGTCAACCGAAGTTATTGTGGGAGAGCTCAAGATGGAAGGAAATCAAATCAAATATTATTATTCACATTAAATCACATGCATGAGACAAGGGATTGAAGACATTTTGTAGCAATTATGATTGATTTGAAGGCCAATTGACCATTGACCAAATTGAGATGCATTGAAGCCCCTATAAATACCAAGCTTATGGAAGAGAGAAAAGACCCCCGACACAACACACAACTTGTCATTTTACATTCTCTTCAATTTCTATCCTAGGAGTAGCATAATGTAGCCATAGCCTAGTTCTTTATTTTCCGCTCTAGTTTCGGTAGATTTTATTATGCCTTTACATTCTTGTTCTTGTTTTTCAATTCTATTTTAATCATAGTAACTTCAATTCATGTTATCTTTATTGTTGTTCGTAATGTAGTTTACTTTCCACCATTTACTTTACGCACTCGCATTTCAATTATTTAATTTATGCAATTTACATTATGCACTTGTCTTTACATTCTTTATTTTACACACTTTAAATTATTTATTTTACACACTTTACTTTCCGCAGTTATCCTTCAATTATATTTAAATTCAAGCACCTTTTACTTTGCACATGTGTTCTTTGTTTCATTACATTTCACCTTCAATCTTCATCTCCACCCACTCCACTTGATTTGATTGCTCACATAAACTCTTGACTCCAAGGTAGTGAAAGAACCTAGACCATGAGGAGGTTCCAAGCTCGGCCGAACAATCGTTTGAATAAAGTCAGATTTCGAACGCACCATCTACTCACATTTCATTCAACCCTAATTTGTGGCTTAGTAGTGGCACGCCTTGCATTCAACTAATGAAGGACCAAAAAGTCCTTCAATCGGCCTACTTGGCCGAAAAGAGGGAAACAACAGAGTATAAAAAAAGGAAAAAAGGTAAGTATTATTGTATGAGAGAGTCCATTGTGATCTTTGGACTTTCCTAGCTATTTGGCTAATTGGTATAACATAAGGGTGGGCATTTGAATCGGTGAATCGAGCTAGAAAAAAAAAAAAAAAACTATGTTGACCAAAAAAGTAAATGAATTTTCAAAAATTGAACTAGACAGTTTTAAATTGATACCCATCTTGATTCTTTTCGTGGAAAAATCAGTCCAAACTTAACTGGACCAATTATGTTAAGCTTAGTTATTCATTTATATCCAAATTTATTATTAAGTCTAACTAATGTTCAAATCACATTAGTAACCCTAAGTAATATCTAGAGACTTTAGCCCAATTAATACTCAATTGTCTTAGTCGTATTCATACCCAATTAAATAACAACTCTAGTCCCAGTTATTTTTCTTTTTGGTGAATCAAAGGCATTCCTCTTGTTGGACTTCTGTCTCTCATTTTCCACCTCTTTTTATCCATGTCACATCTTGGGATTGGCTCCGCCGTAGCACGATATTGTCCGCTTTGGGCCCCTCCCTCTGCCCTCACGGTTTTGTTTCTGAGAACTCATGAGCAACTTCCCAATGGGTCACTCATCCTGGAATTGCTCTAGCCCTAACTAGCTTAACTTCGGAGTTCCCATGACTCCGGCCGTGAGCTCCCAAAAGGCCTCATGTTAGATGGAGGCGGGCATGTACATATAAGGCACATCACCCTTCTCCGTTGGTCTACGTGGGATGTTACAATCCACCCCCCTTAAGGGCCCGATGTCCTCATCGACACACTCGTACCACACGACAGAGTGGCTCTGATACCAAATTGTCACATCCGGGATCGGCTCCGCCGTAGTACGATATTGTCCGCTTTAGGCCCCTTCCTCTGCCCTCACGATTTTGTTTCTAGGAACTCACGAGCAACTTCCCAGTGGGTCACCCATTCTGAGGATTGCTCTAGCCCTAACTCGCTTAACTTTGGAGTTCTCATAACTCCGAAGCCAGTGAACTCTCAAAAGGCCTCGTGCTAGATGGAGGCAGACATGTACATATAAGACACATCACCCCCTCTCCGTTGGTCGATGTGGGATGTTACAATCCATCCATCTTCCTTTTATCTCTTCACATTCTTCTCTTTTCTTTCTATTTCTATCTTCTTCACCTCTTCCTCTTTTTCTCTTATTCCAAATTGCAAAATGCCCAAATCGAAATTGTATTGGTCCTATTTGATTCGGTTTCTCTAGATACTTTGTATAAAAATCAAACCAAACCGAACCATGTGTAAGTATTGGGTTCAATTCCAATTTGAAGGACAAACAGGATCGTGCCTATCCTAGTAATTTTAAACTATCAATTTGCCCCGTGAAGTTTTTTTAGTCAATTAAGGATATGAATTCTCCTCTTTTGCCAATGTCTTTTTGCTATATAAATTCTCATATTTAATGGAAACTTGGACTTAGATAGGAGACGCATATTGGCAAAAAAAAAGTTTGGATCTTTAATTGACTGAAAAAAGGTTTTGGGAAAAATCAAAAAAAATTAGGTAATACAAGAAGTTCAGGGGCAAATTGATGTTGGAAGTTTGAAAGCAAATGTCCCACATTGGAGGAAACAAAAGGTTCCATCTTAATACCAATTAAATAAGATTGGTGAGTTGCTAGGCTTGATAGTAAAGGCTATACATGATTGGCTTGCTTGATTAATAATATTTAATTAATCAAGACTTGGGCCTTGAGACTCTTGATTTTCGAACTATTCATTGTGAATCCGCAAGACATTTATACAATTTTCGTATTTTGCTACTCTAACTTGTAAGAAAGAAATTGCGGGAGTCGGAGAAAATTTAATGGCTGCCTACATTTGAACACCGGTAAAAGCCCAATGAATGAAGACATGAAGGCACGGTGATCGATCACTCACCTCAAATAGAGGATCTCATAAGATTTGCCTGAAAATGGCTGCCCACGGTCTTTCCTTATAAAGAAACAAAGTAACCAGTCGTCGTTTCTTCTGCTTCTTCTTCGTGTAATTACTTGTAAGATGGGAAAACGAATATGGGTTCACTGGGTGATCATGGCGCTTCACGTTGTCGCCATTGTCATCTTCACCCGAGGCTTTCTGCTCACTCGAACGGAGCTTCCATTTTACAGCAATTGCTCCGACCTTTTGCAATCCCCTTGTTCATTCAGCGTCAACGAAAACCAAAACCAGAACCAAAACGACACCGTCGATCAGAATCAGCAGCGTTGTTGGAGCAAACCTGCTATTGGCCGCCTTGTCATCATCGTTTTTGATGCTCTCAGGTAACCCATTTCCATTATATCAAATTTTATCGAAGATAAGCATGTGGGCATCTCAATTTGTTAATCTTCTTTCTCTCAGGTTTGATTTTGTAGCTCCCAGTACTTTTTTTCAAGGTTAGCATTCTCACCTCACAACTCAGTGCCTGCAAATACAATTACGATTATAAATTCGAATGTATAATAAATCATATGTTGTAGAATCAAGGCCATGGATGGACAAATTACAGTTTGTACAAGACCTGGCAGCTAAAAATGCATCATCTGCTCGGATTTTCAAAGCCATTGCTGATCCACCTACGACAAGTTTGCAGCGTTTGAAGGTTAGCTTATCACTTCCTTGTTCTGAATTCTAATGCTAGCTTCAACATGGCTGCTCTGTAGAATGCTTCATGCGCCACTTTTAGTTTATGGCTTCTATGAATTATAATTTCTGCTCATTACATTTGGGTTTGCTTTTTCTAGTCTCACAGTACGCTTTGATATTCCAACTTCAGTGAAATTAGAGCCTGCTTGTCAGCTTTATGTCAAGGATGAGTTTTTTAACTTCATCAATTTCTTCCTTTGCAATATTTTCTAGGGCTTGACAACCGGTGGACTGCCGACTTTTATTGATGTTGGGAACAGCTTTGGGGCTCCAGCAATACTTGAAGATAACTTGATACATCAGGTTGCTGTATCTCTATCTGTCCCCGACCCCACCCCTTTACTTGCATCATGTCATGTGTTGTATTTTCTTTTTTTCAAGTTATATAACTTCTTATTGTCATAAATTTGAAATGTGGAACAACTTGCAGTTGGCTAAAAATGGAAAGCGAGTTGTGATGATGGGGGATGATACATGGATGCAGTTGTTTCCAAACCATTTTGAAAAATCGTTTCCTTATCCCTCTTTTAATGTTAGAGATCTTGATACGGTATGCCTTATATGCTAAACTTTTAGTAACATTTCCTTGAATGCGGTCATATTGTTGCATATAAAGATGGCTAAAAGTAATTTGTCTTACTGTTCCAGGTGGACAACGGTTGCATTGAGCACCTTCTTCCATTCTTGCACCAAGAAGATTGGGATGTTCTTATTGCACACTTTCTTGGTGTGGTATGGTTTGTTTCCTTGATTTTTGCAGTGATGAATACACTTGGATATTTTTGTTTCCTTGATTTTGGTTTCTTTTTGGCTCAGGATCATGCTGGGCACATTTTTGGGGTTGATTCTGTGCAAATGATAGAAAAGTTGGAGCAATACAATAGCATCTTGCAGGTAAACCCTCAAACTTACTTATGGAAATTGCACATGGAAAGTATTCTTTATTGGACTTTCTGTTTCGATGGATTCCTAATTCTTGTTCACTTACTAATTGGCTTGTTACTTTGGGTCCATGTGATAAACTACCCAGTTTTTTTCTTTGTTTTGAAAATTGAAATTGAATAGTCAGGTTTGTTTCCTTCGTATTTCTTTCGACGTTGGTTTTACTTTCCCAATAGGTTGTTGACATGCAATATATTGTTTTAGGAACATACGTTTGGGTGTTACCCTTTCTACTCAGCGTCGTGTTCACCTAAAATGTGCTATAGGTCTAGCTTTTTTTATCTATCCTTCCCTAATTTCCTCAACAAACTGATCAGTTTGCTTTAGAAAGTAGTTGAAGCACTGGAGAGCCAGTCTGCACCAGGGGGACTACATGAGAATACTCTTCTACTTGTGATGGGTGATCATGGGCAGACCGTAAATGGAGATCATGGTGGGGGGAGTGCTGAAGAGGTATATTACATGTATAAGACGAATATTGTTCTTAAAGGGTTTTCATATTATGTTCGCTAATGCTTAATTTAAACACAATGCAGGTTGAGACATCAATTTTTGCTGTGAGCTTTAAGAATCCCCCATCTCCCTTACCATCAGAGTTTGAGGCTTCATCTTGTGGACTTGATTTGGTACTGCCTCTCTCCCAAAGTACACATATATGCTTGTGGCTTATACGTTACATGGAGATCTTCTAACTTTGAATTAGTTGCTCCCTTTGCCATCCTTTTCTACTTCAGTGGAGGTTCAGTTTTATTTCCTTGAAACAGAAAAAAGAAACATTTAAATTGGTTGGACTGTGAGATATTTAAATTCACAAAAAATAGTTTTCATATTATAGTGGTGAATGAAACTTGATTAGATATGTCAACAGAACTAGTTTGTCTTCCAGACGTTTGATAGAAATTATCTTGGTTGAAGAATTTTATAGAAGATATCTTCGTTGAAGAATTTTAAAGAAGAAAGTATCTTCGTTGAAATGTCATTTTTAATTAGGTTATTATGAGTCATAAGCCAATTTGTTTTCTTCTGATTAATTATTTGTTGTACGGTTTTAGGGAAGGAGGAATATTTGCTTCAGTTCCATCCAGCAGGTTAGAATGGGTTAACATTTTTTTTTTCATCTTACTTGATGTAATTTATGATATATTTCCAAACACCCATCCTTAGTCCAAGTCACTCTCTGCAGCTTGACTTTGCAGTGACGGTATCGGCGCTGCTTGGTATCCCCTTTCCTTTTGGAAGGTGTAGTGTAAGCATCCTGTCAATATAAGTTTCACCATTATACATGTCATTCAGTGCTTACATGCAGTACAGTATTCAACCAGGTTGCTCATTTTTAAACTTGAAAAGACCATAAAGCAATTTATTAGATAAATCTGTCAGTGTAGCAAACCTTACTGAGTCAATGAATGCGTAAGATGGCATACAAATTGGTTTTTGTTAGTATCTTTTTAGGAAATCAAATGATCATATGGTTGATTTATATGGTTTTGTTTTGGATTGTTAACATGGTACTCGGTTTGTTAGAGCATTGTACACTAAAAATGCAGCCATTCACTGTGTCCAATTGTCAGTATCTCGTGTTTTTCTTCACAAGCTTAACGTGCTTGAAAACTTTATTTCTAATGTCAATGGACTCTGATAATTTTTCCAGTCTACATATCCTGGAGCATATGTTGGCTTCCTGCATTTCCAAATTTTTTATGTAGGTCTCACGATAGTCAATGTATTGTGGATGGTTCACATCTCTACCGCTGTTTCATGTCTTTAGCTTTTTGTTGTTCTAAGAATTTGTATGCAAGTAATATCACTTATGACATTGGTTTTCTTTTCAGTATTGGGCGTGTTAATCCGCAGCTATATGCTTTAGGGGCTGGAACATGGAATTTTGAAGACAGTGTGGGAAATTACCAAAATAAGTCAAAGTTGGAAGAATGGATGCTGAATTATGCCAATGTACTCTGCATCAATTCTTGGCAGGTATTTACTTTTAAGTTTATATTATGTCAATGTACTTCATTAATTCTTTGAGGAATGGATGAGTGATCCTTTTTTGACGAACCACTTCACGGGTTGTATTAGGTTACGCAGTAAATGGGTTGCGCTTTTACTGCCGAACCCTCTGACCATCCGCCTCTCAAGGGAGGAGAGGTAGTGAGTCTCACTTTGACTAGATTAGTGGCATGTCTAGAAATCTGAATGAATTGAATTCTTTTATTCTTCTCATTCTGAGGTATTTATAAGATGTACAAAGTATACAAAGTCAACTATATTAAATAATAATAAACCCTAAACCTAATATATCACGCCAACAGCATGTTTATCAGAATATAAAGAAGCTGTTTTGGCAGTTTTATTTTGAGAAAGAGAAAGCTCATCATTTGATGGGCATACAGCAATAGTATAAGAACCTGTCAGATGACATGACATCAAAATTCATTAGAATATGCTCAACAAAATGAAGCACATTTGGCTCTATGGTTTTCTGGACTCAGAGTTGGAGATGGGCATTGTAGATCTCCAAAAAGATATGACTTGTCAGCGTATATTTGTTTCGCAACGTTTTGTTTCAAAAGAAAATTTTGACCCTCCGGTATCATTTATTTTAAATAACAGTTGGATTCTTCTTGTTTAGGTGAAAAGATATATAGATATTTATTCAGCTTCATCTGTTATTGGATTTTCCAATGAAGACTTGTTGCACATAGCAAGCATGTATGCTAAAGCAGAGGAAAAATGGTCACATACTACACAGAAGTTGCTGTTACATGAAAAGGAAAGCCACAATGAGTTATTGCCTGCTCTAAGGAGGCAAACTGATTTGTATTCTGAATTCCTAGCAAGTGTTGCTGAACTTGCCCGCTCCAAATGGACTGAGTTTAATTTAAAGATGATGGGTACTGGACTTGGCATTATGTTGATATCACTTCTTATCCACTTCCTTGTAATTAAGAAAGTGAAGGAGCAATATGGTTTTTCTTTTACTTCATCTGGAGATTCTGGGATTTCCTTCGGGTTGATTTTTTCTAGTTTTATGGTGGTCATACGTGCATGCAGCTTCCTCTCGAATAGTTTCATCTGTAAGTAATAGGTACTGTTCATTTCTGTATGATGCACAGAATCCAGGGTTAATGCTCACATTGGGAAATTAACTTTTTCATTTTTTCTTCTTTTTTCTTTGATGGGAACTTTGAGAGCAGTGGAAGAAGGAAAAGTGGCGTGCTTTCTTTTGGCTACAACTGCACTAGTTAAGATGCGATATTCAATCATGAAGAAGAAGATGATATTAGAAGTAAGTTGTTTATTTACCTCGGGTTTCTATAATTGTTCCCCAACCAAGACCCTTTCATTAAATATTGCGAACATACTGTTTTATATGAAGAAATATGTGACTGTATAACTGACAGAAAAATAGAAATATGGTTTCTTGTAATGATCATTTTTCACTGATATAATTGCAGGCATTTGTTTTCCTTCTTCTGATCACCATTTGCAGATTTACTATTGAAGTTGGATTGTCGAAGCAGGCTCCTAGTTCTGATTTTATGAATGCATATCCTTCGTGGATGCTCAGGATTGCTGCAGGGTTTCCAATTTGGAATTTTGTTGCTGAAGCTTTACCGGTAGTTGCCCTGATTTTATTGGCATTCTTGCTGCGTGAGGCCATTACTAGAAGCTCTTCAAAGGGTATTTGGAAGTATATTATCATGGGAACTAATTTAAGTTATATGCTAATAGCAGTGCATTGGGCTTCAGAAAGTGACAGATTGAATCTGGCTTGGGTGCTTAAAGGCACTGGAAGAAGTTATATTCCTAGACTAATATATGCCATTGGATTTGGACAATTGTTATTACTGACATTTAATCAGCTTTTCAGTAAAAGGAAATCCTCAGATCACAGCAATCTCTTGTATATTAAAACAGTCGCCATGTTTTCTGCATGGAGCTCAACAATCATTATTCTGTTGGGAAAACAGGGGCCCTGGGTTGCTTTAGCATTCATAATTGGAGGTGCGTGTATTTACATTTTTGGTGCTTTAGTTTTCTAATGAATGGAATATTTTTGGCCAATAAACTCTCTTTCTGCATGAATGCAAGACTTTTGCATTCACCTTTCTGCATGACTTGTTTTATTTATTTATTTAAATTTTGATATTTGTTCAGTCATAGAAGTTGTTTCATTGGATTACACGTTAGGTTTTTAAAAATAATTTGTGCTCTTTTTCTGAAACTTTTGGTATATGTAAGAAGTCTGTTCTACCTTTTGACAGGCTATTGCATAATGAGGCTGGATAACATAGAACTGGATGTCAAAGATGGAGGCAGTTGGAATAGGATGCTTGATCCTGTTCCTGTAACACAGTGGAGCCTTTTTGCTGTGTGCCTGTTTTTCTGCACTGGTCATTGGTTTGTTGTTTGTTTCCCACTTTTTTCATGTTTTCTGATTTCTCTTTTCAGCACATTTTGTGTTAGGTTCTGTAATCCCTTTGGTTTTGTTCCTACAAAAAGTTGTTGTTTCATTTTTAAATAGAGTTGAACCTTATCTAGAGTTGAACCTTTCTGTAATAAATTTGTTTTCTCATCTTTTGCGCTCTTGTGTTTCATAACCCAAAAACAAACTTTTCTTCAGGTGTGCTTTTGATGGCCTCCGATATGGTGCTGCATTTACTGGGTGAGTCATGGGCATCCGCTTTCATGAATATAGTTATTAACTTTTTTTAACATCCAAGGGACTGAGGAAGCCCACACTGGTCATGTTCAACATGTGTCATTAGAGATTTCAGCACTCACTTAGACCTTTGTCTTTTGTAAGCTCAAGATTCAGTAGTGATTAGAGCTCACTTAGACTTTTCTTTTGTAAGCCCAGTAGTGTTGGCTCCCACTTTTGCCCTTGTTACTGTTCACATTCTAGGACTTATATCCATTGCCCTGTAGATGTAGCTTATTAAAAGCCCCATATTATTTTCAGGTTTGAAGAGTTCCTCCTAGTTCCCCAAGCAATCCTTCTTACAATGGACACATTTGGTTTTTCTCTCATCCTTCCTATATTTGGAGTTCCATTTCTTGTCGCACGCCTGGGTCAGAGCGAGAAAGAGAAGAAGTTCATACTCACGCGACTATCTCTGGTAAGTTTTTTCTGTGCGTATAGATCATATGTTTGACAATTGTTGTAATCTTTGTTCTTGTAAAAGGGATCCTTTTGAAAGTTGATTGGTCATTGTTGATATTGTTGATGTCTTAGGTGTACATGATTTATGGGCTCATCATGGCAACTTCAGTCACAGCCACCATAATATGTGTTACGATGCACAGGCGGCATTTAATGGTAAAGGCGTTTTTCTAACACAACTTTATTATTGTTTCCACAACAATTTTTGCACAGCTAAAACCCATAACACATGTTTAAATCGCAGGTATGGGGTTTATTTGCTCCCAAGTTTGTTTTTGATGTGGCGGGTCTGATCCTCACAGATATACTCGTTTGTTTGGCCTCACATTACTATTTCAGTGAAGTAGAAGACGATGCCGTACAAGATCTGTCTACCAAAAAATAAAAACCCTACATGTAATCAACTCCAAAATTTTGTCTACATTTGTTATTGGATATTGGAGCAAATTCATGCGAGGTAAAGTTGAAATCTGCATAGAAAATTTTGCTGTAACTTCACAACCAAATGCTGGCATTATTAGAAAGGAATATTGTGTAATATTTACAACCAACCTGATTGAAGCTCTTGTTTGTCGAGATTTAATAAACAGCATATTGGTTCAGAAGGTCAAGCGCATTAAAAATTGACGAAAAATACAATTGTGATGAGTACTGGATGTGAAATCAATGATGCAACTCAGTTTGTATGAACTTTGGAGGCAAAGGGATTTTGGAAGATCCGCTTGTAAACTGAGACATGTGGAGGGCGAGGGGAGGTGGATTTGGACGTTTTGTTGGGTAGCTATGGTCTTCAAATGAGAAAGCCACCAAAGCATCTGATGCCCTATAGGCCGTTCATGAGCAGCCAGAATCTCACACCCCAAAAAGCAACAAAAAAAGAAAAAAAGGCATCTAAACAACGACTCCCTGTAGTCACCTTTGGGAACTTCTCTCCAACTAATAATCTTTGGTTCTACCTTTCATATTACTCAGTAATTTGTCATCTAATGTTGCCCCTTGTAGTTGCACATCACGTGTTTGAAAACGACATTTGTAATTAACATATATATATAATAGCAGAACGTATGATTGGTGTATAAATTAAGCTAGAGCCGTTCGCTGTCGAAGCTACCTTGATTGAGATCAGTGTTGGATCTCTCATGGCCGGTCCGTCGGCTTATGCTGGTTTGGTCTTGCAAATGGCATGGCACTGTTTTTGTATGCTACCACTAATTAGATGGCATTGGCATTGGGATGATGATGGCGTAATCTTTTATGCTCTTAACAAAACATTAATTCCTTGGCTATTATTATATGTAGTACAATGCTGCTCACTCTGTTATATATATGTATATATCTAATTGGAACCTCCTTCACCATTTACACCAGGAGCCCTGTCTCTCTCTCCTCACGCACTCTTCTTCTCCCAGAAGTCTCTACCATCCTTGGCCATGGTAATTACAATTTTAAACAAAAGCAAAAGAAGTAAAGTAACATGCATGGTTGTTCATGTTTAGAACTACAACATATTTTATGTGGTTTTCTCATATTAGTTAGTTCCAATTTGCAGGGGTTGGACAGTGAAGTTGGCACTAAAAACTTAGCCTATGAACCTATGAAGAAACTAAATCACGGTGGATTTAAGGCCAACCGTTTTATCTTTGGTAAGTGATGGATCGATTAATGTACGATATGGAAACTGGAGGAAATTAAATATTTAAGGCAGCAAATAATTAAACTGCGTTCATATATATGCAGCAATGATGTTCCTGGATAGCATAGGCTTTGTGGCTAACATGGCAAGCCTGGTTTTATACTTTATGTTCGTCATGCACTTTGACCTCTCTGGCTCCGCAACCACCACAACAAATTACTTGGGCACTACATTCTTGCTCACAATCGTTGGAGGGTTCATCTCTGATGCCTACATGAATCGCCTCAACACGACTCTACTCTTCGGTGCAATCGAATTGCTGGTAAATCTTGTTCCTTCCCAGCTTCCCACATACTTAATTTGATTAGTTTGTTTCTTATGTTAATCAATGCATATATATGTTTTGGCTTGCAGGGATACATGTTGCTCATAATTCAATCCCATGACACAAAACTGCAACCTTTACCTTGTGGAGAATCAACCTGTGTGCATGGCACAAAAGCCCTGCTGTTTTATGCTTCGATTAGCTTAGTGGGACTTGGAGGAGGTGGAATCAGAGGAGCTGTCCCTGCTTTAGGAGCTGATCAATTCGACCACAAAGATCCAGAGGAGCACAAGTACATAGCCAGTTTCTTCAATTGGTTTTTGCTTAGCATTACAGTTGGTGCTGTGGTTGGTGTCACGTTTGTGGTGTATGTGAGCTCAAATGTTGGATGGGACATAGGATTTATCATCTCCTTGTCCTGTGCTGCTGTTGGTCTCATCTTTGTTGCTCTGGGAAAGCCATATTATCGTGTTCGAGTGCCAGGAGAAAGCCCTTTGATAAGGGTTCTGGAGGTCTGATCTCTCTCTTTCTCTCTCTCTCCCCCCTCTTTTGTTCCCTTGCTTAGTAATGCCAGTAACAGACTGATTTTCTATGACCCATTGTGCAGGTTTTGGTGGTGTCTGTAAAGAACTGGAGGTTGGTGGTACCCCAGAGTCCTGATGAATTGTATGAAATACGCGACCGTGAATCTGTTTCTCGAGGAGAGCTCATCCCCCACAGCAATCAATTCAGGCAGGTTCCTCAAAGCTTTAGTTTGTTATCACCACATTCTCTGTCGCAGTTACTTGCTATTCAAGCATGCCCGATAAAATAAACAAAATATACAAAACTCACTGACAAGTCCCCATATCTACTTGAGCAGATTGCTAGACAAGGCAGCCGTTCTCCCTAAAGGCACGAACGGAGCAGGAAAATGGAAAGTTTGCAGAGTCACACAAGTGGAAGAAGTGAAGGTCTTGACAAGGATGATGCCTATCCTTCTAAGCACAATCCTCATGAACACATGCTTAGCCCAGTTGCAAACCCTTTCAATCCAGCAAGGCACCCTCATGGACACACGCATCGGCAATTTTGACGTCCCATCAGCCTCAATCCCAGTGATTCCTCTAGCGTTCATGTCCCTTCTCATACCCATGTACGAATTTGCTTTCGTTCCCATTTTGCGAAAAATCACAGGTCACCCCAATGGCATAACCCACCTGCAGAGAGTTGGTGTTGGGCTTGTCCTCTCAGCCATCTCAATGGCCATAGCAGGGATTGTAGAAGTGAAGAGAAAGCATGAAATCATTCACCACAATCACAAAATCAGCCTCTTCTGGCTCTCTTTTCATTATGCCATATTTGGAATTGCTGACATGTTTACACTTGTGGGGCTCATGGAGTTCTTTTATACTGAGGCTCCTGTTGGCATGAGGTCTCTGTCCACTTCCTTCTCTTGGCTCTCTCTGTCCATTGGCTACTACTTGAGCTCGGTTTTTGTTGAGCTCATTAACTTGATCACCAGCAAGCTTACAAAGAGCAAGACAGGGTGGCTAGAAGGGCGTGACATGAACAAAAGCCACGCGGACCTTTTCTATTGGTTCCTGGCAATTCTCAGTGTGCTGAATTTTGCAGTTTATGTTTGGTGTGCCAAATGGTACAAGTATAAGAACGATATTTCACTCGATGAGGAAATGTTGCTCAAAGCCGGTGGACGCAAAGATGATCAATCTTTCTCTGCAAGTGTAAGCATTGTGTCCAAGGCAGAAGAGAAAGAAGAAAAACAGAACGGAGCCAAGTAAAATTGGATGGCACCAACTACAACTACTATGTCTTTTTTGAGTTCATGCATAGAGAAAATTTTGAGTTCTGTGTCTAAAAACGTGGAACAATCATGGTATGAAAGGCTGTTTTTATGAAGAGTAGTAATATAATATATATATTTATATATAGGTGGATGCATGGACCACAACATCATGTATAATTGTAATTTGTACCACCCCAAAATTAAGGAAAAAAAATGAAGATTTGATTTGGGAATTTCTAGTATGAATATTATATCAATCACGGATATTAATTATTATAAGGTCATTTTTTTTAAATATTCTAGTGCCATACAATAATTTCTTGTGCATGCATAACATTGAAGTTGTCAAGACAGGTGGGAATGTGGGACATGGATATATGCATTAGCAGGCCTAGGATAAGAACTCATGATGGTATGTATGACATTGAAATGTCACTTACTAGGGATGATAATGTTAGATATTTATAAGTATGGGGTCATGTTCATGCATAGATACCAAATCAGTGAGCGGAAGTGTGAGAGTGTGGTACAGCTCTGCTGGGTATGGTTGGTCATTAAATAGAGTGTCGGCGGCCATTCTCAATAGTTAGGTGCTACACTGTGGATTGCGTTTATCTTGGCACTTGGCCTAAACCATCATTAAATCCACCCTAAATTTAGAATTTGTGAGCTCATGAAAAAATGCAAGTTGACCTGACCAAATGGAGAAAAACCCATTTCTCTCCCGCTTCTTCTCCACCATTTTCTTTATTTTTAGTAAATAACTTTGACTGTCTTGTCTTTTCCAATGTCTTGCTGAATTCTAAAATCTCGCTGTTCATAAAATATTTGATTTTTAGCCACTGCCAACCGTTGGGTTGCTCACTTCCTCATTTTACGACAACATTCCTCTTCATATTATTACCATCCCGCCTTCAGTCACATTCTCTCTCTGTTTCTCTGTATCTCTGTCTCCCCCCTTCCATTTCTTTATTCTTTTCTTATGCACCACCCCCTTTCTTCAGCTGAAATACAGTGAAATAATTAAAGAAAAGGCTCTGAATTTAACTCTATTTTTCTAATCAGCATTTGGGTTATTTTTATTAAAATCTCAACATTGTCTTAGGTGTAGCTTTTACCATTGTTTCGCTGTGCAAAGAGATTTCTGGGCAAAGCAAGTGAGAGTGAGAGGTCCAGCCAATATGAAGCTGTTGTGGGTTTTGGGGTTTATGGGGATGGTGTTGTGCAGAAGGACGGATGGTTATGCGGATGTGAATGGTACAAAAGAAGAAGACTTGCATTATACTGAGAGTAATGTCTATGGTTATGGACCTAATGGTTATGGGGTGTTCAGCAGACCCTTGATGGTGGGTCTCACTCTTATCAATGGAGCTGCTGCCAAAGGAGCAGGTTTGCCTCTATCCCTCACCTTACCTCCATGGACCATGCCTACTAGACTGCTAGTATTAATTACTAAAGAGAAACAAGAAATAAAAAGTTCTCTTTATCAGCTCTATCTATTGCATATTACGGTTTGTCTTGATGGGCATACCCCTTCCTGATATTTTATTCTTAAAGTTTGCTTCTTTCTCAAATCGTTGGATGGATTCAATGGCATGACAAGAGCATTTTATTTTTCTGTTAAAACTCATCTGTTTCTTTGAATGCTCCTGTGGCCAATTTCACAATGATAAGGAAAAGGAACTGACCGTGTTTCCTGAATGCCTTGAGTCATATGATTGGTCTTCATATAATGTATTTACCTGCTTTGTGCTCATGGTAATTATATCATGTTTGCATAAAAACCAGGGCTTATTCAAATATTTCAATTGCAGTAAACTAGAGCATGCCCTGCAGACTGTTAGTTAAATTCTTTAGTGATTTCTTGACTTCTGTATTCTCTATGTGCAGTCTGCCTAGATGGAACATTACCCGGTTACCACATCCACCGTGGATATGGGTCAGGAGCAAACAGTTGGCTCATTCAGTTGGAGGTATGTCATCGGAAGCAAACTAAGACTTGTCATGCAGTTGAAAGAGAGCACTATGATAGTTCTGTTTTTATCATCATCACAATTGAGATCATTGGGTGATTGTTCAGTTGTATTACCATCTAAAGATTCTCGCTTGCCTAAGTTATTTTGTTCATCTTTGCCTTTTGTATGGGTCTAAAGGAGATGCAGGAAATAGGCCTTATCCTGAGCTATCAGGGAAGAGACTTGGTATCACTTTGTTTCTTTTATTGGGTAGCTCACCAGTAACACGGATTGGAGCTAAGAAGAATTTCTTTCATTTTGAAGTTCAATTTCTTAGTTGTGAGGGAGACTGGGAGCCTGAGTTACCATATACAGATTAGTGCAAAGTGAAAGAATTGGATATCAGCAGCATCATACTGTGCTCCTTACATTTCTGTGGCATTTCTTATACTGGGAATTAGATGGGGAATTCCTACTTTTTGTGCTTGTCCCAACTCTTTTACTTGTTAAACTCACCTTTTGTTAAACTTCTTTTATTTACAGGGAGGAGGATGGTGTGATACAATCAGAAATTGTGTCTATCGAAAGAAAACTCGTCGTGGTTCATCAGCATATATGGAGAAGCAGATACCATTTGCAGGGATATTGAGCAACAAAGCTGGAGAAAACCCCGGTGGCATATCTGGCTGCGTCCTTATTTATCTATACATAAAGCTCTACTTGCCCTTTATATTTCTTTCTGGAGTAATAAGTAATCTGATATTCTGAATGGGACATATTTATTGCAGACTTTTACAACTGGAACAGAGTCAAGGTTCGATATTGTGATGGTGCATCTTTTGGTGGTGACAGTCAAAATGAGGTAAGTGGGAATCAATGATCACAGGCTTCTATATACTTTCTCATAGAAGATTTTTTTGTTGCTTAATTTCCAAACACCAGATGTGAGGAACTCAAATAAAATAAAGTTGATGTAGATACTGGTAGTTGTGATGTAACAAATTCTTAAGATTTCTATTATTAGACATTTGCTGCACTCAAACCAAGCAGTATTTCTTATAGCTAAAGCCAACACTCTGGAGGACCCTTTTTTATAGATTGGCCAGGTCAACCTTGCATTGCTTATGACTGAAAATATAGTTGCTTATTATTTGATGCTCAGGCAGCCCAATTGTATTTTCGAGGCCAACGCATCTGGGAAGCTGCTATGGCAGATTTGATGTCAAAGGGAATGCGCTATGCTAATCAGGTCTTTGTTACTGACTTTTTGGAGATTATATTGTTTCTTTCTTCTGCTAACGTTATACATTTTACTTTGGATTTCTAGGCTCTTCTTTCTGGATGTTCTGCTGGTGGTGTTGCAACTGTACTCCATTGTGATGAGTTTCGTGCCATGTTTCATGGAACTACTAGAGTCAAGTGCTTGAGTGATGCTGGATTATTTCTTGATGTGTAATAATCTTTTTCTTTTTATCAGTTTTTGACATGCCTTTCGAATTTTACTCGGATAATAATGGTGTTCTCTGAAATTGCAGAATTGATGTATCTGGTAGGCGCACATTGAGAAATATGTTTAGACGAGTGGTTAGCTTACAGGTATTATCCATTGTAAAATAGATTATTCTTTATCCGCCTTTTAAAATTCTAGTCCTAAGGGATAAAATCTAGGTGATTCTAATGTGCTTATTGTGAATTGAAACTGCAATGACTAATTATAGATGCCAAATTACATTCTTGCTGATCCTCAAATGTAAATGGGTACTATGGAGGCGTGTGCTGAAAGTAGGCAAACAAGTGATCTTAATTACTTTTCCAATCAGTAGATTTCTAAGTCTCCTGATCTGTGCTAAAAAGTAATATGGTAACTAGAAGAGTCAATTCACAAAATAATCAGATAGTTAGCTCAGAAAGATGGGGCTGTATCTATGTGGATGTAAGTTTGTTGGATATGATGATAGTATGAACTAGCTATGGTAATAATAAGTGGTAATAAAGCAGAAGACAGATGCAATTTGTCATTGACTGTTGAACTCCTACAATTTTTTACTGGTTTCATCTGGGGAACTTTTTATGAACATAGATATAATTATTTGCAGGGAGCATACAAGAGTCTTCCATGGAGTTGTACCAATCGCCTCAACCCGACTTTGGTAGTTTCTTTTCTCGTATTTAATCCTCAGAGAAATTCTTAAGCAAAAGAAGAAGAAAAAATTATACAATGAACCCGATTTCAGAAATGAAGTTTCCCCTTTAGTCTTAATTATTAACTATATCATTCGAATTTCAGTGCTTTTTCCCGCAGCACTTAATTGCAAGTGTCAAGACCCCCCTTTTTCTGGTCAATGCAGCTTATGATACGTGGCAGGTGAGTTAAGATTTGCCAGTGTGCATCCTTTGTATCCCCTGAGGAACTAATTTGTTCAAAGTTGAAACTATTTTAAAGTCCCTTCTACCATATGACTCTTAATATGCCTCATAAAAGGTCTCTTATGAGCTTGTATATTCTCATACTGCATGAACGACCTTATATCTTGCAGTAGAACTATATTACCTGATGACTGAATGATCAATTTGAATTTTTGTTATCCTTTAATCAGATCCAGGCCAGTTTAGCTTCACCAACAGCAGATCCTAATGGCCTTTGGCATGAATGCACAAAAAATCATGCGCGTTGTGCTGCATGGCAGATGAACTTTTTCCAAGGTAATCTCACTAGTTTTGTTAGCGTCTTTATGCTTTGTGTTCCTAATGATGATTAATTATAAGCTCAATGCTTTGTATTTCAGGTTTGATTCCAATTGTATCTTTTATGCTTTTCAATAAATCAGGTTTCCGGAATCAAATGCTCAAGGCTGTAAGTGGCTTCTCAAGGGCCAGTAAAAATGGGTTATTCATAAATTCTTGCTTTGCTCATTGCCAGACTGAGAGACAAGATACATGGTTTTCTCAAAATTCTCCCCATATTGGAAATAAGGTATGCCCTATTTTGTACTAATTATTTCATAAGTTACATAATGCACAAATTCCCTGTCATTTATTTTTCACATTATTTTTTGTTATAGACGAGTCTCTCTGTCTGTGTGGTGTACTCATGCAATCCATTATATATCTGCAGGGGATAGCAAAATCAGTCGGAAACTGGTATTTCGATCGAGTTACTATCAAGGCAATAGATTGTCCATACCCTTGTGACAAGAGCTGCCATAATCTGGTGTTTAGGTGAAGATTTATGTATCATCTATTTATGTCTTCTCTGCCGCAATTATATTGCCAAGGGCATGTAACAATCTCTGTTTAAACCCGAGTCATCGCTGTGAAGCTCGAAGAGCGATCAGCAAGTTCATCTATTGTCTTTATGAGCCAATATATAAATGTTCGCATCTTGATTATCTTTCATCAGCAATGAAGTCATTCATGTGTTGTATACAGAAAAGAAGCAACTCCTCAAATGAAGTTCATCCAAAACATAAACACGTATTTAAATAAATACATGGCAAACGGAGAAGATAAAAGTTCATATTGAAACAAGAACACATACTGATGCACAACTGCCATATGTGGTGGGGGGACTGAAGGCCCTGATTCACATTTTCGTCGAAACGGGACTCTAAAATTTCTAAATATGTTCGTCTAAAATGCCTAAAACAGCACCTTATGCTTGTCTGCTCTTACTTATCCTGCCTTTGGCTCAATGCTTTCGTCCACTTTCGGCCTTGTATTCATAAGAACCTGACGGACAGAGAATGAATTATGTCAAAATAATAAAATGCAACCACACAGAGTTCACATTTGTAAACCACAATTAGTACTAATTTAACAGTAAGAGAGAAACTTCACCTTTCGAAGCATGGCGTTTTCGTTGACGAGTGTAGAGATCTTTTCTTCCAACTTTGAATTGCTATCCTCCAATTCTTTGGCTCTTGATTCCAGTTCATTGACGTAAACCTTCTTTCTTTCCCGAGCTTGTTGAGCAGACACCCTGTTCCTTAGCAATCTGCAAACCAAATTAAATTGGACAATTTTTTTGACAAGTCACTACAAACATTTCAATGAACTTATTACTAAGCTGATATGATCAGATCGACCCATATATATTTATATCTATTTCACATCAACATTTAATTTTCTCATACCTGTACATGCCTTTATATAGTAGCAAGTTGTTTCCCAGCTATATGTGCATGCATGCAATTTGTACATACATAACACTTGTGTAAAACAAAATATAGAAGATATTAATTTGACAATATTTCATAAATAGTACCTCTTGAGTCGTCTGTACTCCTTATCAACTGGGTTTCGGCCTCTGCGGCGTTTTGCCGGAAAGCCAGACTGAGCTTCTGGGTTGTTGTTGTTGTTGTTGGTGCTGCCGGTGGCATTGGTGGTGGAAGAGGTATTATTAGAAGTGATGTTATTGAAAGGAGGAGGTAAAGCCTCCACGTCCGGAACCGTGAACATATCTTCGTCGCTCTCTTCTGGAACATTCACATCATCACCATCATCACCATCACCATCATCATCATCATCACCATCATCATCATCATCCAATGACCAAAACCAAGGAACGTCTAATTAAGACCCCAGTACATACAATACAAATATACATTCAAAATCAACAATTAATAGAAATAAAAGAAAAATGTGCAGCATTATTAATTTCCAGTCACCAAAAAAGTATCACAAAACTAATTAAAAATAGCTAACCTAGTTTGCTCTTCTTATTGTTTTGATGAACAAGAAGAGAATGAGGCCTCAGTGAAGAAGACCCAGATGGCTGTTGGTCCAAACTGGAGGGCATTATGGGGTTTTTGGCTTTACCATCTCCTGGTTTGATGGGGACTGACATGGCTTTAGCAGCTAGATAGCTCTGCTCTCTCTCTCTCTCTCTCTCTCTCTCGATGAAGAGGTTATGAATAAATTAATATTGATTTATGTGTGTGTTTGTTTGGGTTTTTGAGTGTCGAGGCAGAAAAGCAAAGCAAAGCAGTATGATGGATATGAAGACCTGTGTTGTGAGCAAAGCTTTGGCTCATGAAGGAACACGTTGATATAAACACAACCGCGCTCCACTTTTCCCCACAACAACACACAACCAACCATTTTTTCTCTTTTTCTCCAATAACAGCCAAACTAAAAAAATATTTTTATTTGCAGATGTATGTTACGCCAAGCAAGGCAGTGTGTCCGCCTCGTACTTGAGTTGATTCCGTACATTAGAGTAGTTTAGAATATTGCTTTGTAAAAGGGACACCTCAATAGAACCTCTCTGTATATCAGTTCTTTATATTGAGGGACCACATTTAGGGTACCCTACGAATATTTTTCAACGATCTAAACTATTTATTTTTTAGGTTTTCATTCATTAATCATTTTTGCAAAAAAGTAGACAAATTGAAAACTATTTAGACATCTAATTGTGTCCTATAAAATTAATGAACATGGTGCTTCAAGAAAGTACTAAAATTTCAATAATTTAATTAAGTGGTCTAATGACATCGGATTCAAATATTTTTTATAAGGATAATCTTTGAATGAATATCTACAAAATAGACAGTTTGAATTAGTGAAATACAATGCAGAGTATGCCCTATAAGAATGTGCCTCAAATAAACTTTATTTGAGATATCCCTCAATAAAAACTATATATATTCTTCCTCCTCTTTCCCTTCTTTCTCTTTTAATGTGGTACATTAATATTTTAGAACATGTTATGCTCTGGTATATAATTTTTCGAAGGCATATGTTATTGTAGTTTATGGAAGAAACTAACAACAAACAAATGAAATCATCCAAATTCCTATTAAACAATATTCCATAATCACATCTTTCACTTTCAAGTTTCAATTCAACCAACCATGGTGGGCCAAGTCCTGGTGCGCATCCACATATCCAAAACATAGTAAATAAATAGGATATGGAGCAAGTCAAAAAGTTGGAAAGCTTTGCTTTAGTTTGCTTTAACTTTACAGACGGAGAGACTCCTGGCATGTCAAAGACCACAAAATTCACAGCTCCTGGAACCATTCTCGCGTCACGCATTGCCTGCCCCTGTGCTTGCATGCTGTACATCCTTGATTCTTGGACTTGCTGCCTCACTAGTCACTACCAACCCTTTTAGAGATTCGGATGTGTTATGTCATGTAAGATAAATAAGATATCACAGCCTTAAGAACTAGTTAGAAATAAGATAAATAGCTTAGGATTTAGTTGTGTTTTGTCCAACTACATGATTTTACACTGATCCATAATTGATAGTGGTATCAATTGACCTTCTTCTTTTAGAGATTCGAATGTGTTATTTCATGTAAGATAAATAAGATAACAGCTTTCACAAATGAGAATTCGAACTTGAAATCTTTTCTATTTTCAATGTTAAATTTAGAACTAATTAGAAATAAGATAATAGCTTAGGATTTAGATATGTTTTGTCTAGTTCATGATTTTACACTGATCCATAAATTATTATTATTATTATTATTATTATTTTGGGGACAAAAAGCGATAGTGTTACCAATTGGCCCATTGGGTTGTTTCTAAAATTGAAATAAAGTCGAAGGGACTTGTCCAAATAGGAAAACAGAGTTGAATTCAAAGCACGCCCTAAGCACAATGAATGAATGGGCCCTGTATCCACAGCCAGAGAGCAATTTACAGCTATTGAGATATAGATATTCAAACTATGTGCTTGCATTGACAAACTGACTTGAGATCTAGGGCAACATGATTCATGAGCGTATTGGCGCCATAGCATATGCCAGACTTGGGAGCTCTGAGAGCTAGATGGAGAAAAACTTACATATCCAGATTTTATTTCATACCCTCCTCATTATATCCCTCTCATCACTTGACTTGAGAAAGACGGATAAAAAAATATGTGTATCGAAGTTTTTCAAAGGGACACTGACAAAACATGTTTGCCAATTGCCTGGACAACTGGACGAGTGCCTTCCAAGTCCCAATTGCAAAGGGAATGAACGTATTTGGCCTTTAGCCCACAAGAGCTACAATCTCACGTCTAAACTAAGGTCATATGCTACATGTACAAGTAGGTCAACATTAATAAGTGACACATATCAAATGCTTAATCACTTGCCTTTTCTCTTGGGCAATTATAACGTGGTTATAGAAAGATCATATATTAGATATAAAGCAGCAGGGAGGGAGAAGTGAGTGGTCCATTTTCTTGAGAAAAGAAAAGGTGGACTGGCCCCTGCCTCTCCACATGCTCTTGGGTCAGTTGACAACGTGGGGTTCTTGGCATACCCTGCTTTCTGTCTATCCTCACCCCTTCCCTCAGAGAAGCTTTTGGAACTTGCTTTTATTATCCATCCTCGCCCCAAAAACAATAATGTATTTCACTAAGTTTCTACATGTTTTGTTCTGTTATGTCACATTGGTAATGATAATTAATAATTATAAGAATCAGACGTGGGTTAGGACAATAAATTTGCCTCTTTACACACAAGTTCGATTTTCTCCCGTAACTTAAATTAGTTTAGACTATTACTTGTATCAATAATATATAATTATAAGAAAACAATCCCCATATCTATTTAGATTACAAAATCTTGATTAAATATTCCTGAAGAATACAACTCCATAGTCGGTTGATTTGTCTATCTGTTCATAAGCTGGCAAGCCAATCAACAACTTCACATTCTCTGTTGCATCCCTAAGAATATTGGTTGCTTTGCTTTCAATTCTAAAGGCGGTTGTTGATTAAGACTTTATCATATATTTTATGCTATTTGAAACACTTTAGGCTGGTCATTCTGTGGGATGGGAACTAATTAAACATCTAAATAACTGTACTTAGAGAAGAGAAAAAAGAAATCATTTAAGTAGAAGATCATGATCACTTTCTGTGATAACATGCCAAAGACTATTACTTTTTTTCTGAACCTTCAAGCCCAAGTTGGGGGAGGAAGCTTTGAACTTTCTGGTCAAAATCTAAACTTCCCAAAAACAACCAACAAGCTGTCAGCAGCAAGCCTGGTGCATGCCAAGGCCTGAATGCTAGGTAGATTTTTGATCTGTAAATTTGTGTGAATCCTCACTATTTACCAATATAAATATATTAATACACCTGAAATGATAAAGTCTGAGACTGAGAGAGGGGGGGTTGGCTTTGTGCGTGCCACCATGTACATATAGAAGAAAGGAGACTGAATAATATTTAAAGTGTTATTCGATTATGTGTTTATTTAAATATGATTAAGGCTGGGTCTTCTGGGATTAGTGTGATATGTGACGCCTTCATACATGCCTAACCAGCTCATGTGACAAACCCCTCTGTCAAGTGCTTTTCTCAAATATATATTTTTATGTATATATAAATATATAGGATGCATGCTCTTTATCCTTTCATTTCTATTTGCCTCTCTGTTTCTTGAAACTCAACTGGCAAAGTAAAGCACTATTCTTTTTCTTCTTCTTCTTCTTCTTCTTCTTCTTCTTCTTCTTGAATCTCATCCCATAGCCATCATGTCTACTGAGACTACTGTTGCATCTGTTCCTGCTGATGATCAGGTAAACCTGCTTACTTTTTACAACTGTTCTATTTCTTTCTTTAGTTAGATGTTGTGTGTGTGTGTGTGTATATATTTCATTATTTTTACCGACAGAGGAGTTGATATGTGTAGGTTTAGTGCTTGATATGTGTAGGTTTAGTGCATGATATGTATATAACTCTTTGCATGTTTGTTTAGATATGCAAGCACTTTCAAGCCACAGTTAGACTGGCTTTGTTCTTCCATGACCAAACTTGTTTCTGTGTATGAAACCTTCCAATTTTGGTAGTTTTACTTGCAACTCACTGTGCTTCAGTAGATATTGGTAGAAGAAACATATTGAGTTTTTGCTTTAAAGCTGTTTGAAGAGCGCCCCCTTCTCCGGCTATGTATGATTAGTTTGTAATATGTTTGTGTGTAATATGTTTCTGTTTTTTCTATGGAACTTAGACTCTTTAATTTATTTCTTTTGGCAGTTCAATTGTACAATTTGTCTGGCTCCAACTTTCATTTCATTTAACTCACGGATCAATGCGTAGAAAACTCGCAATATGTTAATAATTTAAGTCTCATGAGGCTTTCTTGATTTGTGGATGTTGTTTTTACCAATCTGTTAGTATGATTCGAAATTGGTTGTGTGTTCTATTCTTTGGTCATGTTATGTTGCAGCTAATATCATTTTGTTTTATGGCAGCCAATTGAGGGAAAGGTGCATGAAGAAATAACACATGCAAGCAAAGAGATTGAAAGTCTTCCATCCAAGGATGATGGAAAAAAGGATGAAAAGGAAGATCTTGTAGTTCTAGCAGAGAAATCTGATGGTTCAGAGTCTCAGTTAATTTCAAGTATGTCTGAAGAAACACCAGAGAATAACCAGACGGAGCACCCTATCGTTGTCGAGGGCCAGGTTGATCACGTTCCAGTCGAAGCAGGAGCGAAAGAGGTTGAGAGTTCTGATCAGGATCCAGAAGCATCAACCACAAAAAACTCAGCCAGTGAAGCTGTTGAAAGCCAAGCAGATGAGAGTCTAACAATTGAAAATGTTCCAGTGGAGAAAGTTGAATCAGTTGAAAATACACCAGTGGAGAAAGTAGCAACTGAAGCAGTTGAGGAAGAAGCAGAGAAGGCACAAACTGTTGAAGTAGTTGAGGATAAACCAGTGGAGATAGTAGGAATTGAAGAAGCTGAGAAAGAAGCAGAGAAGGCAGAAACTATTGAAGCAGCTGAAAACAAACCAGTGGAGGAAGTAGCAACTCAAGAAGCTGAGAAGGAAGCAGAGAAGGCGGAAACTATTGAAGCAGCTGAAAACAAAACAGTGGAGGAAGTAGCAACTGAAGAAGCTGAGAAAGAAGAAGAGAAGTCAGAAACTATTGAAGCAGCTGAAAACAAACCAGTGGAGGAAGTAGCAATTGAAGAAGCTGAGAAAGAAGCAGAGAAGGCAGAAACTATTGAAGCAGATGAGAATAAACTAGTGGAGACAATTGAAACTGCGGCAGTTGAGAAAGAAGCAGAGCAAACAAAAGCAATGGAAGCAGAAGAGAATAAACCAGAGGAGAAGCCAGCTACTGAGCCAGTTGATAAACAGATAGATGATGAGAAGCCAAAGGTTGAAGCTTCTGAGGCTGATCAATCAACTGAAGCAGCTGGTCAGGCAGTGGAGGAAACCTTGGAAACATCTCTTGTCAAAGATTCAGAAACAGTAAATGAAGTGGAGGGTAAACCACATGAACAGTTGAAAGTTTTATTGGAGATGGAAAGAAATATTGAGAAGGTACTCAAGCCTGAAGAAAATGTTGCCACTGAAAGCTCTGTCCCAGCCATTGAGGAAGCTCAAGCAAATGAAAAAGTATCTCATGTTGCTGAGAATACAGAGAAAGAAGCAGGTGTGGTTGATGAGGTTGGAAAGTTGTTGAAGGATGAGACTGAGGTGAGTGAAAATGCTGCAGTGGAAGAAGAAAAGATTGTCAAAACAGAACAAGAAACTGAGGAGAAAATTGAAAAGACTGAGGCAAAGAAAACTGAGGATGACAATAAGCTTGAAAATGTTGCAGAAGTTGCAGATAGAGAATTGGGTGAGGCTAAAGAAGTACTGGTCAAAGAAGATGTGTACAAGGACATCAAAGAGAATGAAGAGGTGGTTGTGCCTTCTGCCATTGTTGAACCTGTAGGAGAAGCCAAGACTGTGGATGATGCTAGTAAGTTGGAAAATACAGAAGAAACTGCAAATGAGTCAAAAACTGAGCCTGAGACTCTTGAGGCTTCCAAAGATCAGGAAAAGCAAGATGTTTCAGTGAAAGCAGCACAAAAGCAATCAGGTGGCATCATATCAAAGGTGAAGCAATCTATTGTGAAGGTGAAGAAAGCTATCATTGGGAAATCTCCCAGCTCAAAAGTCCCTCACCTGAAGTCAAAGCAGAAGAACCTGTCAAGTAAGTTTTGTCAAGAGAAAGATGGTTTATATATGGAGGTTTTTTTCACTGTGTAGATTCCATGCAGTGAAACCTGTGGTGTAATTGATTGATCTGGTGTTTCCTCATGTGCTTGCCTCCGGAATTGTGAGGACATACAGGAGGGCAAAGACCATGCGTTTTGTTTTGTGTGAGATTTGCTAGATTTTCTTAGCTCTTTTCATCATAGGTACAAGGTGTTACTTGTGTTTGTTTTGGTGAGTCATGTGTGTGACATGTAATTGACATTATATTGATTTGTTTATTAATTTTTTTTTAAGCTATAGATTGGTATCTCACATGTAAAATTACTTCTGGAAATGACAAAAGTTTGTTTGCCTTATTGCTATAATGATCCAAAGAAATGTTAGCAGGGATTACATCTGCGTGTTAGTAAAAACCTTACAACTTAAATAAAGTATCTAATGCATATTGATATTTTTTTTGTGACCTTCAAACACAAGACCTAAAGTGCAAGGATAACTACTTTCAATCACTTCAACTACAAGCCTCTTGTTTATGAAACATTATTTAAGTGGTATATACTTCATTGTTCGCTTATTGGTACTCAATTTAGAATTGAACGAAACAGACCCTACTACCCTAAAGAGTCATTTTATCCAATAATTAAAAGATAGGGTCTCATCTAAGGGTCTTAGATAAGACCTTCACTATATAATTTTTGAGGGAGTTATTTATGAATTGGGCTCAAGGCTTGGAGTTTTGCTTGGCCGAAGTTTAGAATGGACATTTTATGTCCAAACACAGGTGGGCTGAGCAGCTAATAATTATGGATAATTTTTTTCTTTGGGGCCCATTTCTGATTTTTTACTTGAGTGCTTCTAAATGTACCCAGAGATTTGCTTAGCGCATCCAACCTCTAATGTTTTTCTTTTTCAATTTCCCATTTAAGGGGCATTTAGCAAAGAATCTAAAATATAAAAAATAAATAAATAAAAACCAGCAATTAGCTGTTAAATTTTGAAGAGATAGGCTAACGATCCTGTTTGGGCTTGAAATATACATGCCAACGTGAAACAAGTATTGGATTCACTCTCCAAAATGGCATTGGGCTTTAGTTTACCAAAAGATGGTGAAAAGCCCATACTATTCAACTATTGGGAATCAATTTAAGCTAATTCACATTTTTGACAGTTGAGAAACAAAGTTACCACCAATGGTAATTCAATTCAAAAAAATCAAAGCTGTTTATAATAGTTTTTTTTTCCCAAAAGATCACAGTTTATTAGTGGCTAAGGTTTTGTCAGGGTAAACCCTCATCGTTGGTGGCTAAAATCCAAAGAAAATTTATGACCTTAAAAGCTGGAAAGTAAGGTGAGACTTGCTTTAGTTAAAAAGACACGGCTATTTATTGCAAAATCACTAGTTTTTTCTTTTCTTCCACTAGGATACTAGGATATTTATGGTACCAACGTTGGAACAATCTGCATTATTGCTCACTTCAGCTAGGTTGTTATAAAAGGAACGATCAGGAGGCATTCAGGAACATTGATGAATAGATGCCAAAATTGATTAATGCATTGAACTCACAGAACTTTTGCCACTTATGCATTAAATGGAGGATAGTCTAAAACTATAATATCCAGATTTCTTTAGCATAACTTTTTCTTCTATAAATACAAGAGTGTCTGCAGTGGAGAAAATCAACCAACCAATCAAACAAAAACTCAACAATCAGTCTAGATTGATCAAAAGAAATCAAAGGTCATACAATCTTGCAATTACCAAAAGCAAGCAAGCAATCTTCCTTTAGAAGCAATCTAGCTCAAGAAGAAGTTTAGAAAACCAAGAAGAAAACAAGATTTCTCTCGTAAACCAGACATAGTAAATTAGGTAGAATTCAAAAGAGAATAATTTCTCTTACAAATTTGGTTAAGAAAATTAGATAAAACAGGCAGAAGTCAGGTATTTTATTATATGAGAACTTGAACAAATTTTCCAAAGACATCTTAATGTCTTGAAGTAGTCTAGATAGCTTCCAGATAATTTAGAATCAACCAGAACATGTACCCACGTGTAGTTCTGATCACTTTCCCAGCCTCTTCAAGGCTCAACTAGTTTATAGCTTTGCCAACTTCAAACTTGGTATCGATTTGTAGCCAATCCATATTAGTTGAAGATGCTAACGTGCAATTCCAGTATATAAACATTTAGTCCAGTCAACAAAATCTAGTCCAGCCTGATCATAAGTCATCATTGCGACTATTGTTTCAAGCAGAAGTCAAAGTTAAACACCTCTAAGAAGTAGTAGATTTAGAGATTCATCTGATACTTGTGCTTCAGACAGTTCTGCTTGGATTTGTTTGTTATGTTATCCATAAATCAGTGTATTTTGCTTTGCTGACCATATTTGTCTAGATAAATTGTGAAGTCTTCACACCCAGAATCACAATCGTTTGTTTAAATTCTATTGTTTGGGGTGCTAATATATAAAGTCACTTAAATCTGTTAGGGTATTATCTACTAACCGTGGCACGCTCACATAAAGAAAGTTAATCCAAAGGGTAAACATATCACCTACAAAACTCACTGATATTGTCATTAACTTAACCATCTACAAAACCTAATATTTATGGGGTTTTATAACAAAAGACATTAGTGATGTTAGCAGTGAAATTATTCATTATATGTTGTATTTTATTTAGTAAATTTCGATGTGGAACTTTATATTCTTCAATAATAGTTCCCCATATGAGAATAAAACAGAAATGAAATTCTATAAAAATGTTATTTGAGGTGTTTTCTTCTCTTCAGTTTGTGGCATTTGTAGTATCGTTCAAAGAACATTGGGACTAGGTGTGTTTTCTCTTTAAAGGAATAGGATTTGATTTGATGGTCGTGATTTTCAGAATAAATTAGCTAAAGGTCACCTGCCCACCTAACATATAGGTACAGCACAGAGAAAACTCCACAAAGCAAGCCTAGAAAAAGGATCGTGCCCCACACCAGCGAGGCAGTAACTCAAACACCTTCCTATATTTGACTGAGAATGAAAAGGACCCAAAAAAGAAACCAGATCAAGCTCTATATGTAGTAGATTAGGACCATTCAGGAGGCACAGAATAAAGTTCAAAGAGAGAAAAAAAAGGGTTCTTCTTCTTTTTCTTTTTTTTTTAATTATATTTTTTTTGTTAAAAAAAATAAAAAATTCTTCTTCAGTATCTATCTAGCGGCCTTTATTGGGTTCATAAATTTTGAGACGTGAAAGAAAAAAATAAATAAATAGAAAACTGACATTGTAGGTGACAATGGGGGCAGTGGTAATTAGATGTTGGGAGCTAATGGTTGGTCCGGGTTGGAACTAATTGTAAGTGGGAGGAGCTAAAGCTTTCCCAAGCTTATATATGGTGGATATATGGCATATATATAATATATTATATGCTTGAGATGTACACAAAGTGATAAGATGAAGATCAATGTCATTGGAGCAAGAGAAAGATGTGTATTGGCAAAGCCACTGTGCCAGACCGAAGCAACATTGGGGGAACAACCTTTTCTTTTACCCTTCTTTCTTTTGTTGGTTTACAACCCAAATCTTTCTCCCCTCAAGTCCCTCTTTCTCCCCTTGGACCCTTACCTTTCTTCACCACCAAGCTTGCCTGCCTGTCCCCCCATTACCCCTCTCTCTCTCTCTCTCTCTTAGTCTTTTTCTCTTTCCAAACAAATAAATTTCTTACCAACTGATGTCGCTATTTGTATCACATTTTAAGTACATATCTAATACATATGAGTTTTCAAACAGATAGAATTGACATGGCCGTAGCTTTCCTCTGTTACAAATGTGATCATCAATACTGCGTGCTAAATCGGTCCCGACATTTGAAGGGGAGGGGCAGGAATCTACCTCTGTTTTGGTTTGAGATCCAGACTTATATTATGCTTCACGTCTGTGACGCTTGCCAACAGGACTCTTGTATGATGCAAACAAATTTTTTAATGCATTTAGACAAACTATATGACTTGTGGCAGATGTCCTTGGTCACATAAATAGATAACCCATGACACATTAAAAGATCACATTGTTGGAATGTTGGAACGAAACAACATAATTGGACTGTTTGTTCTCATGGAACATTGATTTCTCGTGTAATGCATTATGCATGGCAGATAAGACTTTACTCAAACCAGGAAAGAATGTTGATAACATGTTGTGATCACAAGCTCACTTATGAATTGTTGATGTCTGTGGGTTTCACTATGTGCTCAAACGCGTCAACGGTTTTATTTGAAATTTCACCATGTCATGAGCACTAGTAGGAACTATCAGGTCACGGACACTTCTCAAATTAAGGGGATGATTACAAACACATGATAACTGGTCGTGTGTGAGGAGGGCTAAACTTGAAACAATAATTTGTGAAAGCATATATATTGATTCTAAAATAATTAATTTAATCCCGCATTCTTTTTGCACGTGTATTAGAGGCCCATGTGCATGTATTAAATATTTTTGGAATAATTTTACAGACGAGAGAGAGAGAGAGAGAGAGAGAGAGAGAGAGAGAGAGAGAGGTAGGTTTATAGGCGTTGGGTGCGGAATTTAGTTGATTGCATGTTTCATAAAGTTGAGCTCATGTCTTCGCTTTTGAGAGACGTCTCGGATTAGTTCAAAAGTCTTTGAAACAATTTATCAAACACCTCATCGACCCTCCTACGACTTTTAAGACTTTGTTTTAAGTTTCAAACCTCATGTCCATCTCTGTCTCCCCAGTTTCATCCTTTCAATTGCTTTAATGTCCCTTTTAACCTCTTCCATTATCATAATTACCAATAGCAAATAGTTCAATTTCATCCGGTGTCTTCTATAGATATATAACATTCGCTCATATCAACCGTTAATGTAAGTGATCTTATATATATCAACGATTAATAATTACTTACACATCAACGTGATGTATGTACAAGTCTCTCTTATCTACTAAATTTCATGTCGAATAGCTTTTCAAAATTGCTTCTTTTTGCCAATCAAGTGTTCAAAGGGGCCAACAAAATTAAGGTCCAATTTTGCGTTAAATCACGTGAGATATGTATGTAATTTAAGGGAGGAGAGCGTGTTGCCAATGCCAACAAGATGTATTGAAGGCGGTAGATGATGATTTTATAAATTTTGTCTGATGGGTGGTGGTGGGAAAGCAATCACTTCACTTTATTACAATTATAAATATAAATAATTAATTGGTGGAGTCTATATGAGAGCAGAGGGATTAATGTGAAGGGACAAGGTGTGTGTGCATGGCTGAAGCGTGAAGGCAGAAGGCTGTCCCAAGAAGGAGACCTATTAAAACCATTTTAAATAAATCATGTTTATTAGGTGTTTAATCATAAAATATACTCCGATTAATAATAATTAAATCCTGAAAGAGAATTTAAAAAGTATAAAAAGAGAAAGAAAGAAAAAAAAGTGCAGGAGGGCAGATCATCTGCTCTCCAAAGTCTGGATTTGTAACTTTAAATATCTTCTTCTTTGTCTCCACTAGGCACTAGGCAACTCCCTTTGCTTTCTCATCTGCACTTCGTGTTTATTTATTTATTATTTTAAAAAAGGATGCTAAAAGAAACAGTTGTCTGGCCATCAAGTTTCTTTGTTTGGTTGGTCCTGTTTGTCTGGAATTTTGGATTAAGAAGGGTCTAAAATTTGTTTAACATACACAAATATTATTGGCAAAGGAGACACAACCCAAGTATGTGCCTAAGTTGTCTATAGCCCTATGGGTGCCATCATTAGTACACCCAATTCTCTCCATAACTTAATTTCATGTCAACAGAAAAACACATTGTATAGTACAATATAACTTCTGCAAAATAAAATATTACAAGTTTCTTTTGTATATAGCTCTCAGATCGAATCAAACTAATTGCAATTTAGCAGGTACGTCTCTTCGTTACCCAATCAAATTTGATTTTTTTCTTTCTTTCTTTCTTTTTGGCTACACCATAGTTCCATAGACAATCCGTCATTCTTTTAAGAAGTCACAAAAACGTACACACCAACCATGGAACACAACATTTCTCCTTGACAGCAAAAACTCAGAACATGAATTAAAAGCCTGACTAATTTCAATTTGATTGGGAGGCAACCTCTTCAAAACTTGTACAACTCTGGAAGTGGGGACATTAAATGTGATTTAATTAACACTTATCTACTCTCCACTTTATAATCAAGGAGGGCCTGCATGCAATTCGATTGCCAACATGCAGCATGATTAATGTTGATATAGAAATAAGATATGAAAAGAAAAATGCAGTAAAAATTTCTCCTTTTGAGGAGATGATCAGTAAATATCCATAAGAACAGAACAAGTACGTAAGTTTTCTTTCTCTGGTAAAATAGATTAATTAAAGTTACTTCTTTTAAGTTAATTAAATACTTCAGAACTTTTTCCACCTGTTTAGGCCCTGAGTAGGTGGTGGTTACTTTTGTTTTTCTCTATGTGTTGTTTGATTCTTGAACTAAAGAAAAAATAAATTAAATTGAACAAGGGGCTTGTATCAAGTATATAAGGGCATTTACCCCTATATCTGAGGTACTAGGTTTGATTCTTTGAGTCCTAATTTAATATTGCTTGTAATAAAGTTTGGTTTCTTAAAACTGAAGAGCAACTCCTCCTTACGACTAATGTGGTTTTGACACTAATCAAATTTTTTAAATAAAAGAAAAAGCCATGTAGGATATGCTGAGTGGGCATAGTGGGCCCACCCTGCTAGCAAAATCAATGATAAAAAAACTGACTAGAGTCTTCTTATGACTAGTTCATTTGTTTGGGAGTTGGCTCTGCCTGCCTCCCTCTCTTTTTTTTCTGGGGTAGTTTGTGTGTGTATATATATATTATACACAGAGATTCATGGCCTGAGATAGCGGCTTTTTCTCTCTGAAGTCTTAATATCTGAGTAGAAAATGGGAAGAGCTGCACATTCATCATCTTCTTCAATAGATAGCAGCAGCCATCCTGATCTTCTTCTTCCTGTGCCTGCTGGCTCATCATCTTCTTCCTCTCTTTCTCAGAAAATCAATGGCAATTATGGTAACAGTCATATCAACACAAGAACAGATTTGAGCACTGATCTAAGACTTGGCCTCAGCATCTCCCCCTCTCATCACAGTGACTTGTCTTCCACTTCAACCCCAGGGTATGCTAATATCACATTCATTGAACCAACCAATGTACAAATTATTTTATTATATTTTTTTAAGAACAAGAAGAAGGGAAAAGTTTTCTTGGGTTTTTCCCAAAATTTGTTCTTGATCAACTTTTGTGGTTGTAACTTGGTATGTATGTTTTGACTCAAAGTTGACATTTCAGGGAGGAAGCACTGATAAACTGGCCACCAATCAAATCTATCTTGAGGAGCAGACTTGCAGGAAAAGCAGACCATCCCTCCTTATTTGTGAAGGTCTACATGGAAGGCATTCCAATTGGTAGAAAACTGAATCTGTTTGCACATGATGGCTATGCTGCTTTGATTACAACTCTTAGCCTCATGTTCAAGGCCACCATTCTATGTAAGTTGTTCTTAAACACAAATTCTAGGACCTCCCATCATGAGATCAAATCAAATCATAGTTGGGTTCATTTTATTTTGGTCACAGTATTTGACTAAGAAAAGCTTCAATGCTATTTCCATCTGGAAGCAGGTCCTGAGGAAAATCATGTTCATTCAGACAAATATCATGTGCTGACTTATGAAGATAAAGAAGGAGATTGGATGCTGGTTGGAGATGTGCCTTGGGAGTAAGCTTACCAACTTTTGATTCTCCATGTTTTTCATAATTGTTTTCCTTACATTTTGTTTCTCATTTTGGGGTTGGTACACAGGATATTCTTGACAACTGTGAAAAGATTGAAGATCACCAGAGCAGACAGATGTTAGTTAATTTTTTTTGGTCATCTCAGACTCAGTTAGCAGATATACTCTGCCCTGATACAGTTTTGTCTTAGTGGTGGTTCATAACTATATACTCAAAAGAAATTCAGATTAATACATAGTTTGGGGCTGCATCCAATATTGTGTACATTATCAAATATAATAACAGTTGTATTTGTAGACTTTTTTTTTGCTTTTGTTTTCTTCGTTCCTTTTCTCTATGGAGCCAATTATTCTATAAGTAAAAGTAAAGGGAAAACAACATGAAGCTTTTGAAAAATTGCTATGAGGGTAGGGAAGGTTTGCTAATATGGGACCATAGATAATGGTCTTCATTTTTTCTTGTGTGCTTTCGCATTATTAGGTGGGATGTGGTCTTCGTGTCGATAAATTCTTAGATGAAGTGGCCCGACCACATCATCCGTACGATCATTATCACGAAACAAGAACCCTCTTTTTATTTTTTATTTTTTGAGAGAGTGATCGCACGTGTGACGTGATCAGACAAGCTACTCAAGACCTTGTCGTTCACTTCCCTTGTTTTGACAAGAAGATTTGTAGCCTTTAACTATACGTGATGATGATGATGATTATCAAACTGTGATAGATCCTCAATCAAAGACCCTTTGGGTACACGTGTTCCGGCTTGTGTTGTGTGAGCTTGTTAGACGTGCACGCCATCATGCTCATGATTCCTATGGTTTTGATTGCAGAAGAGAGATCAATTCAAAAGATAGATAAAAGTTGCAAAGCAAGCATCATAACTTTGATCCTAATAATAATGTTAACAGGTGCAAATATTGACCACCCAATTTCGTGAAACGTGGTCATGTGGTGCCTCGAAAGCAATAGGAAGCTTTTCTTCATAATCTCATCCCAGTGTATATTTTGTAGATATATATGTAGGTAGGCAGGTAGGTATATTTGCACACAAGTCAGACTGTGAAAGGAGAGAGCGAGAGAGGACGTATTTGTTTGTTTGTTTATTCTTCTTGTTATTCTTTGCAGGCCATTTCAATTAGTGCAGGCAGAAGAGTAATGTTATTAGGTGAACCAACCTCTAAGCTGCCACATGAGGAGAGAGAGAGAGAGAACCTAAATTGGTTCTTTTTTCTTTTCTTTTGGCAAATTGCAAATGGCGCACTGCTCTTTCTTATTGACTAAAATGGTATGACCACCAAGTTTAGGCAGTTTAGCTACCAAGTCATCCTCATCAATGATGATGCCATCTTGGCAATCTACAATGGGAAGGAGCTATTCCTCCTTGCTTCTTTTGTGCAAATCACAGTTAGATACATATATAATAATAACTTATTAAATGCACAAAATGAAAAAATAAATATGGACATTTGGCAATCGAAAATCTTATTCGAAAATTTTATATGAAATTTGAGATGTGAATTTTATAATAAATATGGACACGTGACAACCGAAAATCTTATTCAAAAATTTAATCATAAAATTTAATATGAAATTTGAGATGAGAATTTTATAATAAATAGTGACACGTGGCAACTGAAAATCTTATCCAAAATTTTTATCAAAATTAATCGTTTAAGTATAAAAAATAAAAAATAAATTAAAGTGAATAGTAATTGCCCTTACCCTTTCCCATAAGAGCATTTCCAACAATTAGCCCCTTGCCATGGCAAGGGGAGCCCTAGGGTAGCTACTATTCACTTGAATAGTGGCTACCTAGCCCCTCCAGAAAGTATGTTTCCAACAGTTTAGGTTTGCCATGACAAATACTATTCATTTTTTTGTTTTTTTCACAACTTTGTTTACTTAAACAATTAATTTAGATAATATGTTCGGATAAGATTTTTGGGTTCCTACGTGTCAATACTATTCATATCGGATAAGATTTTTGTTTTCAAATTTCAGATAAATTTCAAATTTCAGATAAATTCAAAATGTCATATTTCAGATTCATTTCGAAATTCAAATTTCAGATAAATTTCAAATTTCAAATTTCAGATAAGATTTTCACCCTCTAAGATTGCACCATGTGTCATATCTATCTGCCTAAATTTTTTTATAAAACCAGATGCTCAGATCATATCTCCCACACAAGATCTTCTCTACATTTCCATTTCTTAGATTTTAGATTTCATTCTCCATTTTCAATGGCAGACATGCAAGAGGTTTTGGAGAGGCAAGAGCGAGAAACTAGAGAAAGAATGTGTAGACGGGCTGCAAGCGAAAGGGCGCAGAGAGAACTAGATGAGTAACTTGGCATAGCCATTGCTTTGCTGAAGGAAGAAAACTAGAGCTGTCGTGGTTCACAAGAAGGCCGTGGCCCGAATATGGACAGACATAGACATTCTCAGGGTACATACTCCCTTTCATTGCGGACATACTCCCTTTCTTTTGCATATTCTAGTTGAATTGCCATATCGTGCTCTTGTTGTTTCATGTCCATTTCAATTCTCATAGCTTGGTGCTTTGAAAGTTCCTCCAAAAATTTAGATGCATTCTTGGTAGAATTACTCCATCTCTTCACCTTCGCCGCCTTCCTCCCAATAGGCCTTGGCTCCTTTTCGATGGGTGAGTCTTGAATCATCGGGAAATTCATAGGTGAATCCGATGTCGGTGTCTCATGAAGTGGCGTCTCGTTCAAGACTACCGTCGGACCCGTTGGAATAATTCGGAATCTCTTACAATTCTTCACCGCCTCCCAACATTGGGTATGGTTGAATACTTTTTTGCCTTGCCCAGTAGCACCATACCACATTTGTGCTTGCATAATCTATATAAAAAATTGAAAATGCAAGAAACTTTAAAAAAAAATATTGGCTTGGCAATGCAACAAATATAAGCAAAATAATGAAAATGCAAGAAATTTTAACAATTTATTGGAAATGTAAGAAATATTTAAAAAAATATAGATATTGCAAGAAACATTTAAATAAATATTGAAAATACAAGAAATATTAACAAAATATAGAAATAGCAAGAAACATTTAAATAAAAATTAATATGACATTAAAATTAATAAAACGAAAATTACAAATAATTTACCTCATTGCTAAGATTTTCCCCACTTCTATGGTTGTCCATCACTTTTGCTAAGGCATCTCTCCATTTTTCCAACTCTTTATTGAGAATTTTTCACCTACTAGATAATACCATTTTCATACGAGTTGAACCCCCCGATCTTTCACAAAATTCGGTATGAATTTTTCTCTACATATGTTGAGATTTCATCTCATTGCCCCTTACAGGACAATGACTAATTTCGACCCAATACTCACACAACAAAACATCTTCCATCATGCTCCATGCCTCTCCGGTTTCACTAGAAGAACCCATAATATGATAGAGAAAAATACAACTTGAAAGTGAAAAAAAGATTGAGTAGAAAGTGAATAATAGTAGAAAGAGAAGAAAATGTATGAGGATTTGGTGTTAAAAGTGAAGAGTATTGGTTGGTATTTATAGAAAAAAAAATTTAGTAATTTTTTTGTATTTAAAAAAAAAATTCTGATTTTTTAAAATGTTTTTGCACAAAAATTGGCTGCCGTTGGATTGGAGCAAAAATTCTGATCGAAGAGCCCAGGACGCGACAAGTGGCACATAACCGTTAGCGAAGCAATCGTGAGCATTCAAATTTTTAACGTTAGCGCGTGCGCTTGACCGCGGCTTACGCCAAGATTCGCCTAGGGTTGGAGCTCGGGCCACCCTTGTTGCTGGGTCCCACCTTGGGCCCGAGCCTCCCTTTGCTGCTGGAATGTTTTTAGCCCAAACCCCAGTCCTCCCTCAAGCCCCACCGCTGGAAATGCTCTAAAGGTGGAAACAAAATTGCAAGGCGCCACTATTCACATGAATAAGAATAACCTTACCTTGCCCTTACCCATAGGGGGGGAAGTGCTCTTAGGTCCATTAGTTTGTTAACCAGCTCGTCATGCTTATTTATCCACAACTAACTGGCGGGTATGATCGGCGTGAATAGTAACAGTCCTTCCCATAGAGATAGAAGTGCTCTTTGATCTATTAGTTTGTTAATCAACTCGTTATGCTTAGATCCACAACTAACTGGTGGGTAGGAACGGCCCAATCCAATCTGTTAGCGGGTCCTGGAAGGTCGGGTTTAAATTTACCCGCAGCTCGTCAAGCCCGTTGAAAAATGCAAGGAAGAAAGCAATAGGAGGGTTTTTTCAAAGAGGAAGAATCTCCGAGACTCGGACCGAAGAAAAGAAGAAGAATCGGGTCGGGCATGTCAGCCGCTCCGAATTAACTGAAGAAATCTAAAATTGGTTGAAGAAGGGAGGAGCCATGAAAGGTCAGGCGTCGAGTTCCTACAAAGGCGCTGTCAAGTTCAGGATGTGAGTTTCTTGCATCTTATTCTTCTTCTGTTCTTTTCCGTTTTCTCTCAAGTGTTTTGGTTTTCTTCTACGAATTATTGCCAAATTTACCTTATGTATACAAATTACAATGGACAGGCCAACAGCCCAGAATTTAGTACCGATTCGCTTGGACCTCGATGTCGATGGCCAAAAGTTCAAAGACACTTTCACTTGGAACCCATCTGGTAGAAGTTGGATTTTCTTCATTTTTAAAATTATATTTTTTTAAATTTGACTCTTGCCCAGTTTGCAGAAGTTAATTATGGGATTTGTTGTGTGGTGATTGATGGCAGACCCTGACTCCGAGATTGTGGTGTTTGCGAGAAGGACAGCAAAAGACTTGAAGCTTCCTCCGGGTTTCATTACAGTCATGGCTTCTGCCATTCAGGTTGGCACTTCAACTACGTCAAATTTTCCCACCAAAGTTTCTACTGAAAACTAAACACTGATAGCTTATGACCATGTTCTCTGATCAGTCACAGATTGCAGACTTTCGGTCGTTGGAAGGCCAAGATATGTACCCGGGCGAGAGGATTGTGCCAATTAAGGTTACCCCTTATCTTATTATAACTTGATTATCTGTACTGGCAAGTGGCAAACTTTCAATGCTTTTGGCTTATCAACAAAACTGTGATGTGTTATTCTCAGCTTGATCTTCGAGTGAACCATACTCTTATTAGGGACCAGTTTTTATGGGTGAGCTTCAACAGTCGTTTGTTTCATCTTATCTTTTCAATACCTCCTTCTCTTACACTTGGGGTTCATCCGTTTCGAGGGATTTCAGGACTTGAACAACTTTGAAAGTGATCCTGAAGAGTTTGCTAAAACATTCTGCGCAGATTTAGGTATTCAAGATCCTGAAGTGGGGGTAAGTCATCATATCAGTTTTTTAAACAAATGCAAAGGCTTTTGGTTTGTGTCAAAGTTGGAATATTGATGTCTTTTCAGTTTGCTAAAAGAAGCTATTCTCATTTTCCAGCCTGCAATTGCCTTTTCAATTAGGGAACAACTGTATGAGGTTAGATTTTGTTGCTTCTTTGAACTATTATGCGTTTATTATGCTACCTTTATATGAGTTACATTATGCAAGTCATGTGAATGAACTTTTTTATATGGATTCACTTACTGTGGTCTTTTTTGTGTTTCATCTTCTAGATTGCAGTTCAAAGTGTAGCATCAGCAAGAGAAAACAGAATAAGCAAAAAGGGACGCCGAGGGGCTGAGTATACTCCAGTCAGGTTTGTGTGTTTGACTTTTTAAAAATAAAATGAAGAATGAATAAAATTTATTTTTTGACCCCACCTTGCTGTTGAACACAATTTATTTTAGGATAGGAAGAGGGTATATGCATTGTAAAGCCTACATGATAGTATATATGTCATTAACTCTCTCTCCGAATCTCTCTCTCTCAGTAAAGCAGGTAGTACTGGATTGGACCTGGTGAAGTTATTCGGTCACAAATCTAGTGTTGTTCGGTATGTCTTCTAACTATGCTAGGTTTTGGGAATTTCTTAAATTGGAAAGCTTCATTGTTTATGCTAAAAATTCTACCATTGCTGTTCTTTGGAGTTTATGTTTGTCTTGTGGCCACTGATATTTAGGCCCCTCTTCACTCCATAGGTTTGGTTTTCTAGTTTTTCCAGTAGTGTTCAGGGACGCAATTCCCTAGGGATCTTCATTAAGGTACAGACAACTTTTAATGGCCTTCCGACAACCAAGATCATATATTTTCAGTAAATCTTCCTGGGATAGCTATACTATGAAATTACCATTTATTCAAAACACTTTTTCTTTCATGAATATTTAAAATCAATTTCCCGTGGCACATGAGATGCTACAACCTTGACCTAAGACAGAAGATATGTTGGCATACTTAATATAATTCTATGGGTTAAAATCATCTTCCATCCATTACAGATCCCAACAGCTTATCTTCTTTTAGCACAATCAAGAATAGTCTTCTGTGTTTGGTTTGCCAGAAGAACTTAAAGGTGAATGAATCTTCACGCCTTACATTTGAAATTCACTGTTAGTGTTCCAATATCAACAACTTTACTCATAATCACCAACTCACTCTTGTTTCTATCTAATTCAAGGAGAAAAATGCTTTGACAACAGGGCAATGGGCCTATGTTCTGTATCTACTTATTTCGAAAATTAAATTTTGGTTCATCTGCATATAGCTACTCTAAATCGTATCAACCACTCTGTAAATTTAACATATTAAAGTCTCCATAAACAGTGGAAAAATGAAACTTTCATTCACATATTTTACCCCCCTTCAAAGCTCTTGAAGAAACTAAAGTCAATACTTTGCTTGAATGGGTTTAAACCTGTTAGAATACATATAGATATTAAGATCCTACATGCCTCTCCAAACTCATCCTCGTAAGTGAAGGAAAAAAGTTCAAGGTTGAGCTCAATGTTACAAGTACTTCCCAATGATAGTGCCCCCTATAATATGTGTTCAATATCAAGGTTTTTGATTCCCCTCCATCTCTTCAACATCATTTATTTCATTTCAACCGTCTGATGATGATTAAATTCAGTACTGTGTGTTTAACTTTTTTCTTTTAGTTGATAGAGTTAGAAAAAAGTTAAAACTGAGATACTGATAGTGGTTTGCCACTTTGCTCCTAAATGTATCAGGAAAAGGAAGGAGTGGGATGTATACGAACCCATTGTTGATCTTCTATCTAGCGAGGAAGTGGATGCCCTTCAAGCAAAAGAAGAAAGGCTTACTCGGTGAATGAACACGACTGTGAGGGGTTTTACTTGTAGTTTGCATAGGGCACCTGTAGGTGACTAACTAGAAGTCCAAATTCTACGACTAATGAAATAGGGTACTTTAGTTGACTCGTGAGGTGACTGAATTCTCTGCATAATGAAAATTCGCCAGTCATTTTGACACTAATTCTGGTTCTCTAAGTTCATTTCTCAAAGCCTGCAAGGTGCCCCCCTACATATGAGGAAAATCTTCCCTATAACCATTGGATACACTGGATCTCTCAAATCCATTTGTCCCGTGATCGGCACGTGAAGAGTTGGATGTAAGAGGCCTATTGTGTAAAATGGTTGCAGGAATTCCCATAACTTGCATTGTGATTTTAAATGCATAAAAATGCAGTTTTGCTTGTGCCCTTGTCTCTAAAGTCAATTCTTGGTGCAATTACTTTTCCTATCATTCATTACCAGCTTTGAGATATCATCTTCATTTGTCCACTTGCCACAACAGGACAATTTGATCTTTAAAAGGAAGGAGATGAAGAAGAAGAAGACAGATTCATTCATATCCATCAAGTCTTGGTGATGGTGGTTTTAAAAAGAAGAAGACGAAGGTTGGTGGGTATTATTTATTTACCAGTGTGAAAGTAGTGACGATCCAAACCAATAATGCATGGACTTTGGAGCCTACCCATAGCTAAATTTCCTTGCTTTTGACTCCTGAATTGGAACCTATAGGGCCGTACACACAAATCAACCAATGCAAATTTATAGTCAATTTGTGTGACCCTTTGTGGAGGCACCGACTTCGAGTCTGATTGGTCCAATAAGTGATCAAATATGGGGAACTGCCTGACTGGACAATTTTGAGGACGGCCTTCTTGTACTGGGACGTACCTTTGTTTAATAGATCCAACTGGTACATTTTCTTTGCTCCATCAGTTTCCTCCAAAATTTATGCTTCACTGTTCCTAGCTCCATTATTTATTTTGGACAGATTATAAGATTAATAACAAATGCAAGGTTCACGTTATTGTTTTTTGTGTAGTTGCATGACAAATGGGTTATAAAAAGAAAAAAAAGTTTTTGACTCATCTTTTTTCTATCTCCATCAACTCTACTTATCCAAAACTTCAATGTCTTCAAATTATCCAAAACTCGAGCTTCAAAATTGTACCTGCATCAAAACCAATGTTAGAACATGGTAGACTTGTAATTTGGGGTGGGGGGGTGGGGGTGGTGGGGGTTGGATTTGAGGTTGAGGATTTGAATCACAAAAGTAGTGTGCATTTGATTGTCAGATTTTCTTTTTGTTTTTGGTGAAAATTGTCAGATATTTTTGTCATACAGGGAAAAAGATAGGAGAAAGACTTCCATGAAATGGGAAGAGCCTAACTAATAATGCTATGACATGCGTGATATCAAAACAGTGTTATACCCATTACAACTGGAATATGTTTTTCTCAAAAGGTAGATTGCAAATGAAGATGAAAACCGAGCGTTAAATAGTATTTTTGTTTTGTGTGGTAATAATAATAAACAACTTGCCATTATCTCATGTTTGGCATTGTGAGTAGATGGGAAATTTTTGGTTTGGCTTATTAAATTTGTTTTCGAGCAGTCACAAGAAGCACATCATATTTATTACAAAAGCAATGTGTTGGATTTTTATTAAACAGCTGAAAAAAGTAGTTGGGAGCTTTTTGATTTGTTCATAGAATCCCATTCACTTTGTTTGATTTGTTCTGTCAATTGCCCATAAAAAAACTTCTGACTGTTACTCTATTCGAATTAGTTCTCCAAAAAATAATCTGGACTATATTTCCTATAAAATAAAATAAAAAAGGACTATACAGTAAAACAAGTCAGTTCACCATGCAAAATTGTGACGCTGCAAGTCTTACTTGAGGACCAGGAAGAAGAGATAAGATGGTAAACTACAAAGAAACAAGAAGAAGAAGAAGCTGATTAATTTTTTTTTCTTCTAAATCTCCATTAATAAATCTCACTGTGATCTTTAATCACAGGGATTGCCTAGTTCATTCATTTAACAATTACAAACTAAAAAAACTTTCTTGTAATGGGGGCAATTTTACAATTAAGCCTCACAAATCCCCCCATCTTTTTTTTTTCTTGGTAGTTTTGAACAGCAGAACAAGTTGATCATCTAACACCTCCATTTCTACAAGTAATTAATGAGAACCAAAATGATGCAAGCTAGCATGACCCAAATGGTATACACAGATATGCTAATTGCTGAATTGGGTCTTTCTTTGTTTTCTTCCTTTTTTTTTCGGTTTTTTTGTTTTGTTTTTTGGGGATGGATATTGGCCTATTTTTTAGCCATCCATCTGTGTTAAGAAGCAGTGATGTTGCAGGCTGAGGGCTTGGACTTGTCCAGAATAGACCACATCACCTGAACATCTTCATATGAGCATGCCATCACTTCACCATGCAGAGCCATCACACTACTTTCATTCCCTGTTCATAACATCATGGAAGAACACATCACTCACTATGTTCCATATTATACTCATATACAATTGGCATCAATACACCATTATCCGATAGACTTGCTTGTCGGACTGTAAATTTGGACCACGTATTCTAATAAGAATTAGCCATATCACTGGTCCAGATTCATAATCTGACAACATAAACATCTTATTACATTGCCAATGTAAGTCTGACAAGAAACATTTCTCATATACAGAAATGAGGTAATATAAATATGTATGTACCTTGCAGCTGGGATTTCTTCTGATCTCTGCCTGGCTGCTGGTTGAAGAAAGTGCAAGCTTTCCTGAATGGAGATGTGATGGTTTTTTTCCAAGAAGCCATGTGTGCTTTTCAAAATTGGTGTTCCAATCAATGTAGAAGCTGATAATGTTGCAGAGCAGTAGCAGAGTTTAGAATATTTTGGACCCAGATGACTTGAATCTCTCAACGCCTTTTATGCAGAGATAGAGAGCTGGTGTGAACAATTTATATAGTTATATTATATATATAGGAGGTGGAGAGAAAGAGAGGGGCAAGATCCGTGAGATGGGCTTTTTGAGATTAGAGGAACATCACTCTTTTTCTTTTTTCTTTATAAAATTTTTATTTTTCTTATCTCATCTCACCAAGGTCGCCGACTGCACCAAAGCACATGGCGCACGCTCCCAAACAGACCCTTCCCTTCCCTACCCTTTAGACCCTTAACACGTGAACCCCTTTACTTTTCAGAATGTGACGTATATTATGGGATTTGCCCATCTTACTGTTTCTCTCTTCTTTCTTTGTCACATAGTAAGCTAACCAAATTGCCTTTTCACCGAGGCTTTTAGACCACATCACCTAATTGACTTTGCTCACCTTTACTGTTACATTGCATTGCATTACAGTCTTTTTGTTTGATGATGATGATTGCATTTCATGCTTATATGTCCCCCTTAGAAGTAATGCAATTTGCCAATTACTTTGCTTCTTTTTTGGCTTGTCGATTGAGAAAAACTTGGGTGAGGACATCCTCGCCGCATGATAAGATGAGTGACAATTAATGTCATGTTAAAACGTAGCATGTATATTGCAAGTTTTTATTCAAGATTTCAAATTTGTAATACATATTATAGTTTAATTGGACTCCAAGTTACCATGCGAGTTTTATCATCACTTAAATGACTTTAGTCACTTAAAACGAGATTTCCCGCAAAATATAACATGTGTTACAAATTTGTATATATGATTGAGATTCTATTATATATGTTATGTTTTGACTGTACATTTTTTGTCACTCATCTTAGTCTAGGGCAGAGAAATTCACACCCAAGTGTTTCTGCTAACATTTGTGAGTGACTGAGTGAGCCCCCAGAACCCCCCAACCAAATGCTGCAAATTCTTGGCTTAGTAATGTGAGATATTTTAAACATGATTATGGAACAGGCCTAATTATCCATTATTATTAGGCAGAAAGACTGACCAAGACAGCCAAATCTATATGCAGTCTCTGTATATTATGCTCTCATGACATATACCCAACCCAACCATGTTGTGTGCTTATAACTAATTAAACCCATTAATCTATGCTTAAATTCAGTTACTTAGATTAATGGATCCATCCGGCATCAAACCGTACTTTGATTAATATCTAATAAAACCGGATTAGTGGTGCGTTGATTTTAATCATGGGTTGACAAAAGAATTCACACATTCCATAGGCAACATGATTTAATGTCACGATATTACTCTACCATTATCAAATTGATAAATTGTGGTCTCAAGGCAGCAATATTTGCCCTATTAGCGGGCACATGATCATCTTTGCATAATGTGTTTTTCTAGCAACCCAAGAGGGTCATGTTGCTAAAACTTTAAGAAAAAGAAAAGGGGTTTTAAATTAAGTCAAGGTTTACCAATTCCTTGGACTCTCAACAACCCAATAGATTAATATTTGTTTTAGAAACTTAAAATGCTCTGTTATGTCTCTGAGCTGAGCACTTGTTCTCATGTAAAATTTTCATGCAGTGTGAAAGTGCATCCCCCCTTGGATTTTTTGCATATCTCACATGCTCACAATGGCAGTTTACCCTCTGATAAAAGATTTTTTTAATCATGGTTTATGAGTGGATCTTTTGATTAAACAATAACTGAGAAGGATGATTGGTGGGCAGTTTTCACATGTAGACAGAGCAGGCTGCATGTTTGTGCACTAAATTGATGGTCGGTTTTCGTTTTTGGATTTTTTCTGAAAACTTTTCAATGGATGGTGTTGGTTTTTGCCGATCTATGTGCCTGTCTTTTCCACTTCTTGGGGCCCTTTTTCTTCTTCTTTAAATATGCTTGTCCTTTTTTTCTCTTGGATTTTTCGTTGAAAAGACTCATAGGAAGCACAAGACGACCCACGTAATAGTTGACACAAAGATTATGATGATACTGAGTGATGGTGATGGTGGTGGTGGTGATGGGGAAGAAGTTGCATTGCAAAAGGCTTGTGAGCTCTCAGAGTATCTTAAGAGAGATGTCAAATATCAAACATCAAATTTAAATTTAATAGCTGATATGACAATTTGACATCTTATACAACTTTACACTCAACCCGATATGTCAAATTAAATTATTACTTTATTACATTTTAGTGTTGATTTATTTTTAATTAATAAGAAAAGAAAAGAAAAAATAATAAAATATTTATTTGACATCTTACTTTTGGGATATCAAAAATAACATCTCAACTTCCAAATTCATTCCACATCACTTTGACATATTGGTTGGAGGGATGTGAAATATTATTTTTAATGTTAAACGTCTATGTGGCATGTTTAACACATCGATTAGAGATGCTCTAAATTTGCAACTAAAATTGAAATTGGATTTTGCACAAGTGCAAGAAGAAAATAAGAAAGAAAAGGAGATTTTGATTATACGAACAGGCCAACCAACTAACCTGACCGAAGTTCGTGCAAGATAGTACAATTCGGGTTTGGTTTGGTTCGTTGCCTCAACTTTTAGGCCATCACCGCTCTGAGGCTCTCAGCTGCTCCACACAATCATGTGTGTGTGTCTCTCAAAGCAATGGAAAAGTGGCCCCCACATACTTTCATATTTGTAATTAGCTTCAATCATTGCCCATCCCTCTCACTTCCCACTTGGTTGGGTTGAGTTGGATTTTCATAATAATGTAAGGAGTTTGTAATTCAGATGGTTAAGAAACAGTTACTTTTACGATTGAGATCTTGTGTTTGAATTTTTTCTTTTAATATTATTTGTGAAAAAATAAAAAAATAATGCTCATGCTTGACTAATTAATTAATTGGAGCACAAGAGCGATGAGATTAAGCAATTTTTTTGGGTCATCATGTATTAAGAGTGTGATTAAATTAGTCTTATCAGATGTTGCTTATGGATATAAAACATATAGTTTATGATTCCTTGTGATAACTAGATAGAGAACAAATTTAAAACAAGAACATGTGCAAAACCTAACAACTAGAAGGATTTTATTTAATCTTCCAAAGACTCAGAGTAACTGAGCATTGATTAAATTGGATAACTATTTGTGATTAATAGCTTATTTTATGTTCTAAGTTATAACCATAAAAATTCAAAATCTAAACAAGAAAGTCTTCAACCAACAATTGAGAGAGATGTTTTTAGAGAATGTGGTATAGATGTCAGCCTCCAATGTTGTTTCTTCACCTCTATTACCTCTATTTGGCAATACTGATATGTGCATCTTGTATTTTTCTACTCTATCTTAATTAAAAAAAAATTGAGAGAGATTAAAGGGAAAACTTTAGAATTTTATGGGGGCATTGGCCCTTGACCCCAACAATCAGCCTTCAATGTACGTGATTGTTGTCATATATTGAGCTTGATTGTGCAAGATGGTCTCAAAGTTTTATATTCCTCTATTGATAAAATTATTGATATTGTACATAGTATGAATTGATCTAACAAGAGACATGAAATTTGGGTGAAATGTTGTAGTGATTTCAACATGGGAAAGAAAAATATAGACAATGATGTGCCTCATAGGCTGCCTATGAGCTTTTGCTGATTGCTATAGAATATAAAGCTCATTCGTATAGGTATATTCAAAAGGTAAATGAATCACGTTCTAGTAATTTACAAGTACCTAATGAAGAAAATTGGATGTAGCTCAACTTGTTAGTGGGTTTTTAAAAATTTTTATTCTTCAACAAAGATATGTTTTGGTGTGTATTATCCTACTTCAAGTCGTGTAATTAATTATTTGACATATATTCATGCATCATTTACTGCCAGTGGCCCCCCCAAATTTTGATATCTCCTCTATTATATTATATATAACATATAGAATTTGTAATAAACAACTTATATTCTAAGTTAAAATTCCCTCTAAAACAAATTAGATATGATTAAATTATAAATATTTAGCTCTAAACATGTAACTAGTAAATACTTACGTACTTTATATGCTTGTATTTTCTACTTCAGTCCCCCCAACTTTGCGATTCTAACTCTGCCCCTGTTTGTTGCATATTTTGAATTTACTGTTTTTAAGGGTACTTTGATTGAAATGAAAGTGAAATTTGATAAGTAATGGGCTGAGTTTCCTATTGTTTTTTGCTTTGCTACTATTATGGACCTTGGGTTTAAATTATTTGCAATTGGTTAATGGTTAAAGATGATGGGATTGATCAATTCAAAACTTTATGATTTCAATTATTTGACATCTATAAGAAGAGTGTAATGTTTGATGTGGGTCAAAATGTGCAAACTTCAATTGTAACTTCAGGTACCTTGAGCCAAGCTCTTGGTTCTATAGCTGTCCTTATTATGAGAAATTTCTCTATCCAAGGCTTGAAAAGGGTGAAGCTATCTTCTTCTTTTTCTTCTTCCACTGCTACTTCTGAGTTACAATTTTATTGATATACCAACAATAGAGGTTGATGATGATAATCAGTTTAGTGTTTTATGTTGGTGGAAAAGCAATCAATCACTATATCCTATTGTTTCCCTTATGGCTCATGATTTGCTAACTATTCCAACTTCTATTATAGTATCGAAATCATGTTTTAGTGCAGGTCATAGAGTTGTATCAGAGAAGAGGGCCAATTTGAGTCCAAATACAATAGAATCATTAATTTGCTTGAAAGACTGGGCCTTAGCAAATTTAAAGATGCAAGATGCAACACAAGATGAGCAATGCTCTGAAGAATTAATGAACAATAGAGCATCAAGACCAGATTGGATGGCAGCTAGTGAAGATGTTAAAAGTGAATGTGATGAAAATTTGACAAGTCAAAGTTGAAATGTTATGTAATTGAAAGCGCAACCCATGGGGGCTGCCCTGGACTTTTATTTTTTGGTGAAAGGCCAGCCGATCCAAGCCCAACAATTTTGAGTCAGGTTGACCCGACCCAGCCCATTAACGAGCCCTGTAGTAAGCAAGACTTTTCAAATTGCCACGTAGGTTAACAAACTTCAATTTAAAGAGTTTTGGCTAGCTACTACCATTGGAGATGCTCTAATATGGCTTAAAAGGAAGTGTTGTGGGTTTAATTTAGAACATAAACCTTGGGGCTCTTCCACATGGCTCAATTAATTGCTAAAATAAACTTGTATGTTGGAGTTTTACCAAAAATCTAAAACCACAAAGGACTTGTAACTCAAGTAGTTAAGAATGTAGGTTCGATTTCCTCTCCCTCAATATCACTTGTATTAAAAAAATATATCTCAAACAAACTTTGAAGTTTGAAGTTTGAAGCCTCTTTTTACTGCGCGATCCATTTAAAATGATGAAAGAATCTTTGGCAAGTCCAACCAGAACTGTAGAGTGTTAGACTGAATATGAATTGAACACTAAAGTAATGGGAAAAAATCGCAGAGCACTGCCCAAACTGATGGCTCTGAGTTTTAATCTGCCCTCAATCACAGGTTAATTGTAGAGTGTAGACTGATTTGTATGGGATTTATAACCCCAATAGAATTAAATATTTCACCAAACTTGAGCATCATTGTGAACCATGATTTAATATAAGCATAGCTATAGCGTTTCAATGTTTCATGCAGGTGGTCACAATTTGACCCAAATAAATAAATAAATAACAGGGACATCTTTCATAGAGAAAAGGGTAACTTTTTGTTCTTTATGCAAAGCATCAGCAGAGTGGATAAGAAGTTATATTATCCTATGGTCTTTTTGTGTGTATGCTAAATGGTAATTTCTCTGCAGGCTATATGGGTTCTGTGACCTCTTGGCCCAATGCCATGCACTCTGCATTTGTTGCATTATTGGTGAATCAACCACTTGGGTGTTTGTGGGTATATAGATTTTGATTTGGATGACCTAACCAAAAGGTTTGGGGATTCAGGTTGGGCCATGCATAGGCCCTCGAAAGTTCTAGGTATTTTTATATCAATAACTTTGTTTTTCTAAATAAAATAGTGCTGGAATCCTGTTCTAGTAAAACCATGTTCTAAATTCTTCCCATAGATCTTAACCTAGTTTGATCTCAATCACAAGTATAATGCCTATAATTTGTGATTTACATCTCTTCCTCACGATATAAATACTTGAATGGAAACTTCCCTGCTGTGTGGTAGGATGAGTGACAAACATTGTCCAGTTAAAACATAACACACAAGAACTTCATACAAGATTACTTACATCGATAGATCTCATTAAAACTGTAGTTACTTATGGGTTATTATGTTTTCATGCATTCATCTTATATATAATAAGAAAATACATTCAAGTAACTAATCACATATAGTGGAGTAGAAAGGCTTTGAAGACAATATACCGCTTTAAAGATGCACATGTTAGAACCACAAAAGGGTCTTCATAAAGGGATCTTTAGACGGTCCAAATGCATTTAGATGATTCTCCTATCATGTAGCTGCGAAAAAGAAACAGAACCCAGTGAGAGTTACTTTTAGCCTGGCATGCCATTGCCTAGCTTATCACACTGATTGTAGCTTCTTTCACCTCAATGGAAAGAGAGAGAATTCAGAAGAGGAGTTAGAATCCTTAAAGAGCAAGTAAAAATAGCAAAACAAAACACTTTTGTATTGTCTTAGACACTTTTTCAAGGTGTTTGGTTTTTTCTTGGACTAAGCCATGAGTTGGAAACCACAAGCATTAGGTTCCTGTTGCCATTTTAGTCTCTTACACCCAAAACCAGAGCTCTGTTTATTCTTTCTTTAATTGGAAATTGGCAGCACATCTCACTTAATCTCATGGTTAATAACTTAATTTCTGTGATTAAAGACTTTAAACGTAAAACGCACGGCACTGAATTTAGCTATCTTCTCATGGAAGATACCAAACAGTGCTTTGTTGTTACAAGGCATGCCAAAATTATATGTATTCCCTGCAGGTACACTATGTGGTACATATCATTGCTCACTTGGAAGTGGACAAAAATTCTTTTTTCCCTTTAGTTCTCTTATGGGAGTAGAAAAGTTGGCAACTTAAATTCATTATGATGCCAGCTTTTGATGTGGATTTTGATTTTGATTTTCACAGCTGGGGACCAAACTGATTTTGCCAAATTGACATTAATTTAGCAGTTGAAAAACTGCCTGATATTTGGATATTAAGGAAACTTCTACCCATTTTTTCCAGTTTAAGTTTTTAGATATGTGGCTTTAAGAATAGTAAAAAAAGAGGAGAAAGGGAGATATACAGAGGGAGCCAACCAAAAAGGCAAAGGAGCAAAGTTACATATAATCCAGGTGAAACTGCACCCTAATATGTATTGATTTGATGGTGAAGATGCAGCAAAAGAGGCAATATTCTCAGTTTTTTCGATCGCATGCTGCTCAAGACGAAAGAATAAACAAAGCAATTTTAACTAAAACAAGAAAAATAAAAGAGAGAGAGAGAACAAAATAGCAGTTAATTGCTTTGCTGCAGAAATACCTGACTGTCCCCGTACATGTTAATTTTCTTCAATATATTCAACATATAGTAAAATGTGTTGGCACCTGTTGCATGTATTTCTCTAGTAAAATGTGTTGGTTTAATAACTTTGAATTGTAATTGATGACAGATTGCTAATACTTCAACTGTTTGATATAAAGATTATTTTGACGGAAATATAAGCAACCAAGCAAGAAAAAAAGTTTGAAGGAGGAAACTAGGTTGTAAATTTTTATTATCTGGATTTTATTGTAACTAAGTCACAGATTACATGCACACTTCCAAGAAAAAATTACAAGAGAAGAAGGAGGGGATGGAGGAAGCATGGCAAAAAATTGAAGTACAATCAGCTGGTCTGATCAACCACTACTACATCTCAAGCTTAATTTCATCAAACAGCAAAGGTTTGGCACTCGGGATCGGAAACATGACTAGCATAGAATCTGGTAATGAAGTCAGAGGCTTTGCCGTCGATGCCAGGCTCAGCAGTCCAACCTCCTCTGTCTTCATCGCTTGGACATATTCTTCTTCTAACATAACCACCACCGTCGTCAGAGTAGGTATCGTCTCTGCTGCTACTAGAAAAGCAGGCCTTGAATATGTTGCAGAAGGAGAAGATTGAAGAGGACTTTCCCATCTTGTGCTTAATTGGTTTCTCTAGTTTTTGACAAGCAAGGTTTAAGGTTGGCTAGGCTATGAGGGTTTTTGTTACTAGTTGCAATGGCATGAAATATCTGTGTCTATTTATAGTGGAAGAAAACAAGTAGCTAGCTAGGCCTTAACATGGGGCAGGAGAGTCCAGCTAAGTTGGCTGCTGATTTAAGATGATATGGAGGGTCAGGATTCAATGATATGACTTTGTAGGAAAGGATATGATGGTTGTAAAACTAAGAGAAAGCATAAGTGTTATTGTCCTCTGCTTTTGAATTGACCCAAACAGTTCTCCTTGGTGGTACAGTACCCAACTTTTTCTTTTTCTTCTTACCATTTTTCTTTGGCCCCAAAAGATGCCCTCTAACCCTTTAAAATAATGCCTAGGGAAAACTTAGATTGGATTTGGAGGCACTTGTAATTTAAAATGTATCTCTCAGAAAGCTGATGCATGGAATTTAAAACTAGAGAAGTACTGTTACTGAAGTGAAAAAGGAAATCAGAACATGCATAGCCCCAAGGAAACCAACACAAAATCTGATCTCTCAGATTATCTTATGGTACTGTAAGGTCCATTGCACCATCAGAATTAGTAAGATTTAGAGAACCATTCACTCATTTTGCTTCCAAATCAAACATAAAAATTGAGAAATAAGACCAAGTATTTCACTGAGAGTTTAGACTTGTACTTAATCAAATTCTTGGAATGGCATAATTGGTTACCATTTTAAAAATATTTGGTAGCTTGATAAAGTCGCACCGCATACTTTGTACCTAGCTAAGAGTTCTCTTAGAGGAAATCAAAGGGAAGGGTTCAGAAAGGTCAAAGATGGAAGCAGAAAAATCAAAAGCAGGCTTTGGAATGTGCAGTGCCTTTCATTACTTAATTTTTTTAAGGTTAACTTTTCGGATAAGCATCGGCTGTTAAGGGTTGGGAGATTGCTAAGAAAGTCCCCCCACAGCCCTTCACAGCTACAAGCAAGCAGTGCATTCAAGCTGTCTAGCTTTGTGGCATCTCAAAGAAAACCCTGCACTGGAGCCAGAGTTTGGTATGCATTTCTCCTTTTCAGGGTTTTTCTATTCAAAGTTCAGGACACAAGATCTCTGCCTTTAGCCTTTAGTTTGTTTCATTAATCACTAATTAAGTATTATATGTTTTCTTGTTGTAATCACATCTGCTGTGTTATGTCTTAACTTTATGCCCTTGTGTATATAAATATATAATTAGGCAGAAGGGTTTGATGATATACATGTATGTATGATCATATCCCAAATCCAGCCATGTGGCGGACCGACAGTCACCGAATATATCATATATGTAGAGGGTTAAGTCTACAAGTTTGCAAGGCATATAATCTGTGCAAGGTAAAGACATTCCTCTCTTTATAAATTCAAAGCTACAATATTAAACTGACCAAAACCCTGTTCAATAATCACAACTAAAACTACACCATCCAACTGAAAACCAAAATATCAATCTACTTAAGACCATAATTCTACTTATGTCATTGTCTAAGTATCTGTTTCTTCAAAGGTTCCAATTACTTCCAGAGCACATGTTCTCGCTAATCTACTAGCAAAGTCTCACTAGTCAAAAAGGATTATAGAAATATTACTTTGACTACTTTGACATGTTTTCAACTGCTTCTAGCACATGAGGCAAATATTTTTAAGTAATTTCAGATTACCTTAGTCTTTGGATATTTGGGTTGGACGTTGGAATTAGAGGTGGCTTGGGGTTGGGCTACGCCTCACAAGAGAGAACTCCGTAATTTTGTGACCCATTTGGATCTGGGGATTGGACAGCAATAAACAAACTGGGCCACAAGAGCCTCCACTTGGATTATGACCCAAAAAAGGTAAAATTTACCGAAGGAGGGGTTTGAAAGAGTCATTCTATAATGAGGGTCTTATATGGTCCTTAGGTAAGACCCTTTGTCTTAATCATTGGAAAAAGAGAAAAGAATGAGAGATGGAGAAATTTACTGGGATAAGAGACAGGAAACACCACTGAGATTGCAACCCGTCACCCTACAACAAAACACCAACCAACAAAACTATAGATCCACAAATTTGGACACAAATAACCTCCCCACAAGTACAACCCCAAATCCAGTAGATGGGAAAGGGGAAAAATAAGTATGAAGGTAAGGAAAGAGAGAGGAGAAAAGAGAAGAAGCAGGAGTGGCCTCCTCCCCCCTCTCCGGAACACACAATGCAAAAGATGTTTGAGAGAGAGAGAGAGAGAGAGAGAGAGAGAATGCAGGCAAGGATTTTCTAATTTTAAATTTGAATAATTTCAAGACTTTGTTTGTTTGTTTTTTTTTTTAAAATTGTAAAAAAAATCTAGGATTAAATACATAATTTAGCCGAAAAAGCCACTAGCCACAAATGACCAATACAAACTAGCTACAAAGGGCCAACAATTAGTGCTATTATTGGTTCGGTAACCGCACCGATATCTGGCAACCGGCTACCTCCAGACCCTCATCGGAATGGTCTAAATGACAATGTGTCCAGCCTAAGTTGCGCGCATCTTTGGCGGGTCCAGTTGATTGTGGACTTACTGTGAAGTCTAATTTTTTAAGTTACTCCCAGTTTTCAAGCCCATTTTTGAAGATCTTGCCCAGTTTTTAGAAGCCTTTTGGGGCCATTTGTTTCAAGCCTTTGTTTGTATAAGTTTTAGGCCACTTAACTTTTGTCATTCAAAACTTTTGGTCGTCATGCATCATCATATCATCAAATTATGATACATAACAAGTAAAACTTAATTTTAAAAAGTTACAATCCAAATAGAAAATGAAGTGCAATGAAAATTTATTTGAAAATAAATTACAACTCAAATATGAAATGTGCAATGAAAACTTAAGTTGTTACAAACCATGGTGTCTCTCACAACTCAAAAGTAGGTAATGATGATGTGGAAGCAAATCGAGGAGCTAGTGATGTTGTAGAAGTTTGAGTACCGGCCAAATCTAGTAGTAACAAGTAAAAAAACAAACATGAATGTTAAAAAAAGAAGCTACAAACATAATTTATTTAAAACAAAATATTAGATATGTCTTACTTGCTTCAAGTGCTTCAAGTTCTTTATAGAATGCAAGTTCTTCATCCGTTGGCTCCTTGTAGAAGCAAAATTCATCCGTCCTAAGCCAATCACTAGTATACACTAATGCCTCTATTTACAGGAACCGACCTAAATTCCACTTTGGAATCTGTGTTGAACCCCGTGTGTGTCCAACACCTGACAAGTGTCGGGCATGAATGACCAAAATACCCTTCTTGGCCTAATCCCAAAAACTGCTTGAGGTTTTGACTTCTATTGGAAAACCAACTGAGTGTTAGTATTGATTTTGTGATTGGCATTCCCTAGATACCAAATAGACTAAGTATAGCTGGTAAATTAGTTGTGATAGAAGAGCAATGGAGGTTGTCAAAATTTCAAGATATGATTTGAAGGCACATATGTCAACCAACGATCTCTAAGGTAAATTATTCATTCAATCATGCATCTTGATTGTGTTATTTCAAGAATTATTTCAAACTCACAATCTAATTAACATGGTTAAAAGGACTTTTATTTAAAGAAAGATTGATTTAATTATAATATGCTTTCTAGTTTTGAATATTAAAAGTCTTTTTTGATTGGAAATCAATTAGTCTGATTTTGGAAATTAATCTGTTTGATTAGGAGCTAATTGATCTTGTTTCCAGTTTTGAAAACCATTATAAAAGCAAGGCTTGGTTTCATTCCTTAACACAACTTTCGACTACTAGAGTTTTCTTGAGTTTTCATATAAGCAAAAGAAAGTTGTTGTGCATTATTTTCCAGAAGGATAAATCATCAAGAGTAAGATTATCTTGGCGATTTGTCTTTGCATTCCTTTGCATTCATTTGCATAAGTTACAAGGTTCTCATACCTCTGGTGAGCTTGGATCGATCTCGTCAAGAATCAGATTCAACATAAGGAGAGAAGGAGAAATCCCATGAGAAGTTGAGTTATGAAGAAGTTGTTCGTTGTCTAGAGTGTCTAGGACAAGTTTGTATACTTCTTGTAATCATCGTTCTATAGTGGATTTACCTTGGACTATCAGGTCCCGTGGATTTTCCCCAGAGGTGGGATTTTACCACATAAAATACTTTCTGTGTACTCTTTGCTTCTATATTTTGCACTGTAGAGGATTGATACATCATATCAATCCCTTAGGTGTGTTTTTTGTATTACCGCATTACTCTTGACTACTCAAAATGCAGATCTTACTCTTTTGTGTTTTAAGCCATCCTATAGGTATTTTCAATTGGCATCAGAGTAGGTTGCTGAACACTCTCAGTAGGATCTAACATACCTTGGGATGGAGCATGCCGCAGGCTCAGTTGTGCATCCACCGTATTTTGATGGGAACAACTATGGTGCTTGGAAGGCTAAAATGAAGTCTTTCTTATGGTCTCTAGATGAATGTGTTTCGAATATTGTGGTTCATGGATTTTCTGAACCCACAAAAATAACTAGAAAAGGAGATGAAGAACGCACAGTTCCCAAACCTAGAGAGGAATGGACAAATGCAGAAGTCACACACAGTACCAATAACCAAAATGACAGGACCCGCCCCAAGTTCCTAGGAATCCTTAACTGATCCTGTGGTATTTTCGACATCAAACTGATGCCGGGCCCACTTGCTAACAATATCCTCTTCTCCAAATCAAAGGAAAGGAGGGTTGAGACTTTCTGCCGAAATTTCGGCAGAGTCTTCCCTGAAAACGAAATTTTCCCAAAAAAATTTAACCTGTCAAACACATTTTAAATAATCCCAATAGTAGCATGCACAATGTAAAAGCACACAATTTACATATTAGACCTCTGGCCTTACGTTCAACTCTAATATGGGCGATTGCAGAGCAATTCTAAGAATTTCAGTTTACAAACAAAAATAAAATTCAACGAAATAGAAACAAGTAAGAGTTTGTCCTACAGGAGCTCGGGGCTTGGAAGTTCAGGGCATTGTTTGGCTGCTCGGCTCAAGTCAACTACTGCCTGGGGGGCGCAAAACAGAAAACTTGTGGGTGGACAAAAATAAAGTTTTCATATAGTTAAAAACAACATACTAACCCCACCGTTTGGAAAACGATGCCGAAAACATGCAATTGTAACCCGATATATTCGTATATAGTCCATTAAAACTAAGGTAAGAACCATATTTGATAATAGTATACTAATACTCAAACTCACTCAACACCCTTCCCTTCTTCTCAAACCACTCTCACCCAAAACATGTGCCCATTGACACCGCAAGCGAGGAAGGATCCTTACTGATAAACAAGAACGAAGGTAACAATCTAACTGGGGGATTGGGCTCACCAGACGCACAATGAATCCTCAATACTCGTACGCTTGTGACAAGTCCTACGTGAGCAGACTAACCCCGCTAAGGGTCTACGAAACAACTTGTCAAGGGTGCCCGGGTTCCGACATATTCAAGTATCTCATAATTCCAAGTATCGAATCCAAGTATTCCAAAACTGGGGAGGTACATAGGGTAGTGCTAATAGCACTCCAAGCTGACATAAACTACAACCCAACTCACATTCCATAATCTCTTTCCAACAATCCCATGTACCTAACACACATCCGAGTATAGATAGTAACTCTCAAAAATAACATATATCAATTCAAAATAATCACAATTTGCAAATATCCAAATATACTTCCAATACTTTCATAATAATATTATATTTCAACATTTAAATATATAATAAACTCAATATTCAAATAACCCATTATGCATAGTCTTGCGTCTTTGAAAGTAATGATTATTAATTAAAAACAAAGTCCACTCACAGATAATCCAAAGCTGCTTGACCCTGGGAGGGGCTAAAGAAAGAAGCACCAGTCATTCATATCCATTGGTTGTTGAGATGTTGATATAAAACGAAAGCTAATACAAACAAGACATAGAAGAGGAAGAAGAAGAAGAAGAAGAAGCGAACTTCGATTGGAGTGGTATTCTAGGAGAGATGGGAAGCACGAGCTGTGCTTCCATTTCCAACTTGAACTTCATTCGTAGTCGCATCCATGCATCCTTGAGCCTTCCCCTGAAAATAATGTATAAAAGGGTCAGGCATACCTCAAAAGAATTGGAGCCAAAAATCAGGGTAAGGGAATTTGAGCAGTTCTTAACTTACCTGTTGAGTACGCTGAGCCGGCGTATCTATTGAAGAATACGAGGACTAGATCAATTAAAGTACTTCAAACGAGAACTTTAAAAATAAACTCCTAGTTTTCCTGGGATTCAAAGTGTGTGTACAACGAATGAGGAGTTCCTAAGGTCCAACTATGCATTTCGAATGGTGGAATAACCTCGGAAGATGCTCGGTCAACCGAGTGGTCAAACTTCCCAAATTTGGTCAACGGGGCCCGCGAAGCCCATGACCTCCTATCTCCTATCCGAAAGTTCCTACGGGTTCAACAAAGTTTACTAAACATGTCCTGCGATTTTGGTCCAAATCGAGTGGTCAAATCGCTCGCGATAGCAATATTGGACGGTCACAGTTTTACGTAATCTTTGAATCATTGATTCGGAATACCGGGACTCCGATTATGGATCCGCGAATCCTACATGATCCTAGAGCTACATAGATCATCATATTTGGGAATGAAGTTGATCCAACGGTCCAAACATATCAAACTCGGATAACGCCTAATATGCGTAAATTCGATCGACCGCCAAATGGTAATTAAATTCAAATCCGAGCATATCGTCATGCTCGAGACGATATGGGGAACATTTTAGAACCAAATTGGCCACCCAACCATGGCCCACCCACCACCACATGTGCCAGTAGCGAGTAGGTGGCTTGAGAAAATTCTGACAACACGAACATTTTCAAAACACCCATCAATACCCATACTTACATGATGAGGACAACTAGTGGATCAACTTTTGTTCTTGGGCCACGGCCAAAAGGTGGCCGGAGCTTGTGGAAAATTCAAGCCAAATATCGGTCAAAACTTGGTTTCAGAATGAGTTTCAAAACTTCAAAATCAATCCTAACCAACCCAACTATCAGCTAGATCACATTGAAAGGATGAGAAAGCATACCTAGACAGACAAAAAATGGTGGCTGGAATCGTAGGAAATGACACCGGAAATTTCGAAGAAATTCCGTCTTATTTCAAGCTTTTGGTGGCAAGGGCTGGGTGGGTGGAGCAAAGAGAGGGAGCTGGGCTAGTTTGTTTGGGACTGGTGCCATCTCGGATCATGGTTGGACGAGGGTGTTGTCGGCCAAAACAGTGGCAGTTAGAGGTTGTCGCACGAGAGAGAGAAAGATAAGGTTTGGGGGAAGAGAGAGAGGAGAGAGAGAGAGAGAGAGAGAGAGAGAATTTGATTGGGTTTTTAAAATCCAACCTCAAAAATATTATGGTTGTGCCACTGCACTTCCGTTGATTGTAACTTTTTCATTAAAACTCCGATTTGAGCCCATTACATGTCTACGAACCCGTATCGGCGCGCTCTATACCATGGTGCTATCCAAGTACCCAAAATCCTACTAGATTAAAAGTGACCAAAAATGACCCTTCCTCAAGGGCAAAATTGTAATTTCATGAAATTTGGTACCTGTCATTCGAAGAGGTGAGGGTACTTGGCCTACATCTGCGCCTAGGGTTCCTAAGTGTCTTCCTCGACGGTTTGACTCCTCCACAATACCTTCACTACCGGAATGGTTATAGAGTGTAACACTTGCTCATTTCTATCCAGAATTTGCACTGGTGCTCCTCATAGGTCAAAGCTTCTCTCAACTCCACAGGTTTATGTTCTAGAACATGGGAAGGATCAGGTATGTACTTCTATAACATGGATACATGAAATACGTCATGAATCCGAGATAGTTCTGGAGGTAAGGCAAGTCTGTAGGCAACGAGTTCGATGTGTTCCGTGATCTCATAAGGTCTGATATAACAAGGGGTTAACTTCTCACGTTTCCCGAACCTCATCACACATTTCTAGGGAGATAGCTTCAAGAACAGCTAATCCTCAACTTTAAATTCAAGATCTTTGGACCTGTTGTCTGCATAACTCTTCTATCGGTCTTGTGTAGTTTTAAGCTTTTCTATGATAATCTTCACATTCTTCGTTGTTTCTTGAATACTTTCTATCTTTTCCAATTTTCCCTCACCCACCTCATTCCAACATATAGGAGTTCTATACTGCCTCCCATATAAAGCTTCATACAGAGCCATTCCATTGCTTGAGTGATAACTATTATTAGAAATATGCCCTTAAAGCCAACTAATTATGTAAAAGTTAGAGTTAAGGACATGTTTGATAAAAGACATATTATGTTATCAATGAGCAAGAAAGGTTGTTTTATACATTAAATTATCCTATATTATCTTTCAATATGTAGAACAACCATAGTCCAAAGAATACACAAGTGGATATGAGAGCTATGTAATGAGATTGCATACATGGAGACTTCTCATCATCCTTAAATCCTGAATATGTTCCTGGTCATAGGAATATTGATTGGGTGTCAATATTTTGCAAAGACCAGTACACACAGTATCGTCTCTATATGTAGAGAATGACAAGGTCTGAAGTCATTAAGTGTGGAGACACATCGATATATATATATATATGTCGGTGTTTATAAAAGAATAAGTACATTAAACGCGATCCAACACATGAGTTACAGCATGGAAGTCTTTACTCACATGACAAGCTAGAACTCATAAATTGCAACGGTGCAAACTAATCCTTAAACCTGAGGCATCATAAATGTTTTGTGGCTATGTTGTTAATCTTGGAGGGCACTATATGGTCATGCTGAATTAAGCATAGCTTAAAGGTGCTCATCAGTATTCTGAATAGAGTCGTGAAAGCAAATGAATGTACAACAAGGAATCTCTACTCTCAATAAAGGAGAGAGAATACTCCAAGATATGATTGGTCAAATCTCTGTGCAGAGTAGTGGATGAGACTTGAAAGAACAAGTTTTCAAATCTTACCAGGATAATCATATAAAAGGAATGATTCACATTAGGATATTGACAATCGGATTCCATGGTCTAATCATGTGAATAAGGAGTATTGACATAAGAGAAGGATTCAATTGCATGGTCATTCCAATTTGAATAGGTTCTTTCACAACGTCTCATTTAGCTCGGATAACCCTGACTTCCTGCTAGGCGACAACCATGGTTTGTGGATGTCCTAAAAGGTTTCAATTAACCTTTATTAATAGAAAGAATTAAATTGTGGAATTTAATTTGTATATCATCTTTGAGGAGTTGAGTCAACCCACTACCTTGCTAAAGGGAACCTACGGATCTACACACCCGAAGAATGTAATTAGAGATACAAATGAGAGGAAATGAAATGAGGAGACACAAGTCAATGGTTAATAATCAAATGTCAAAGTCAACGGTCAAAAGTCAGTATGTTGACCAAAGCAATTGACCAAAGTTAAATAGTTCGACCGGGTCAATTGCGTAAGACTGTAATAATAATTTAATAGTTAAATTATAATTAAAAGATTAATTATGGAATTAATATTGACATATAGAAATATTGGATTGGGCTTTTAAATATGATTTAAAAAGAAAGAGACAAAATAGCCCAAAAGGCTATTGGGCCCAAGGGATAAGTGGCATAAGATGACATGACCCATGGACCAAATGGAGCCCCAATACCCACCCAAACCCCTTGCCTTTTTGTGTTGTCCTATATAAGCTAAGTGTTGGAGAAAACCTAGTTAGGGTTTTTGGTTTCCTACTTTGGTTGATGAGTGATCATCTTTGTATCTCATCTTCCATAAACCAAAAATTGGTCCAATCAAGATGTAGACTAGCATCCATACTTCTTGATTGCATTCTCTTCATCTCTAGGAGCATTTGGTGTGGTGAGGTAGAGGACTCCAATCTTAGAGCCTTAAGGTGAAGTGGTCAAAATCAAGAGAAACAACATGCCTTTCCAACAAAGGTGTTCATTCTTGAGAAACCAAGAAAATGTCATCAAGGGTAAAGGTCTATTCCTTTTTCCTTTTTCTATTTGTGTCCAAAGAGACTAGGCTAAGTACTTGGTTTAAAATGAAAAAGGTTCAGCTCAACTAGTATAAACAAAATGAATCTGCCATTTAGAATGTTTTTGTTGTATAGGTTATGGCTAAAGTTGATTTCTTAAGCATTAGATGCATGTTTCCTTCAAGTAGTATTAGAGCCAGGTCTAGTCTCTTTGAGCCTTTTATTTTGATTATTGGTTTTAATATGGGTTTGTTTTCAAACTTATGTGTTATATGTGTTAGATTTTCTTTTTCATGTCATTTATTCATAGGATATGGGATATAGGATGAATGAGTAGGAGTATGAAAATAAAAATCAAGAGATGGCACCAATGGGGGGTGGCACCAAGGAGGGTCTTTTTGGGTCTTGTGTGTGCCCATGTGTAAATGTTTACATAGTTGTGTTAGTCTTGAAATTCTAAGTATGGATATGATTTTTGCATGAATTTAGGATTTTTGTGTGATTTATGAAGAGTCATAAAGATTTGAAAAAGGTTCTTGAAATGTTCTTGGTGTTCATGATATGTTCATAAGAGTTCTTGTTAAGCATGCTTTTTGATCTTATTTGATACTTGACATTTGTATGTTGAATGTTAGTAAAAAATATTTTATGACATCCTATGACATTTTCATAGTATATAGTTTATGTCCCTTAACGTTTTAAAAAGAAACCAATGAAAATGAAGATGCTTTTTGGGTACATATTGACCAAGATAGGATCCAAAGGATAGTCAAACAGGGATACCTTGAATCTTTGGGTTCAGTCCCTATGCCCACTTGTGAATCATGTCTTTAAGGAAAAATGTCAAACTTGCCTTTTTCAGGAAAAAGGGAAAGAGTCACTAAGCTTCTTGAATTAATCCACACTGATGTATGTGGGTCATTTTCCACTACATCAAGTGTAACAACCCGGTCCTTAATTAATATTTAATTATTAATTTATTCCAATAAAAGATCACTATACCCTTAGAATATTTTAATAATTTAAAAGTTAACTTTTTGATTGGGAAGGAATTTGGGGATTTCAGTTATACCATTACGTAGAGCACAGTGAGATGAGTCCGTAGACACGTAGTGGGCTCAAATCGGAGTTGTAACGAAGGAGTTACAATTAAAAGAAGTTCAGTGGCATAATCGTAAATATTTCAAAGTTGAGTTCTTAAAAACCCAGATTTCTCCTATGTTGGCAAGTCGACCAGCCGACTTTAGGAGAGGATTTCTCTCTGCTACGAGCACCAATTCGAGCAAGACCGGTGCCAAACGAACCACCTCACTCCCCTCTTTCAGTCTCAGCCCATCCCAGCCTCGATCCACCATCGTAGTCGCCGGAAACCGCCACGAAACAGGGCTGTTTGGACAGTTTTTGATGGAATTTCATGGAGCTCGTTCGGACACCTCCGGCCACCAAATCGGACGAGTGAGGTATGATTTTCTAGCTATTTTTCATGCTATAGCTGCTGGTTGGGTAGGATTCCATAGATTTCAAGCGTAGATCGTTCGATTTTTAAGTTAGGTTTCAGCAGATGATAAGGTCATAATTTCACACATTTGCATGCCTTCTTTGCTTAGTAATTTTGTTTAGCTTCTCTTTATTTCGAGTCTCTTACCTATGTTTGTGTGTTTTGTAGGTTAAGACAGCAAGAGATCACATTTGATGCAATCCATGCTTGTTAAGGGCTGATTGGGATAAGAGGAATATGGGCTTAAAGACAAACCCAATTTGGGCCACACTCCTTGTCAGTCCAGTTTCGTAGGTCATCTTGCAGGCCTCATTTCAGCAACTTACACAGGTCGGATGAGGAGACATCCTTGATAGAAGTTGTTCCAATGGGTGTCTATTATAACATATCCAAATTTCAGCCCAATTGGATAAATCTGGAGCCCTTAGCACGTCAAAGACTGAACCAAGGTCACAGAAATGTCATGATTGGCTGCCATCACATCTACATCCCTAGAGCCATGTGCTCAGCATGGGCAGCCATACATGGGAGTCAAATCAGCTCAGGAACTCAGAAAGATGAACAAAAGTCAAGCTTTCCATAAAGACACCATACCAAAGCATGGGCAGCTGGAGCAAGTGGCAAGCATGGGCAGAAGGGAGCAGTTGGGAGCAGCTAAGAGAGGTGTGCTTCACCAGCCAAAGGGGAGGACGAAATTTCTCTCTATAAATAGAGAGCTGCTCACTCATTCAAGGGAGATAGGCAGACACACACATTCACTTCATCCATTACTCTCAAACACACATTCAGATTCACCACAAAGAGAGAAGAGAGCTGGAGCTGTCCTGGGAATTCCTTGCTGCCATCATCTAGTTCTTCTCCTCTCTTTATCCTATCTATGTATTTTCTTATTTTCTGTACTCATAGTTATGTCTAACTAACCCATTTAGTTAGGGCTTAGGATGAAGCCCTAGTCATGAATATTCAATGTTATGGATGATTTTATAGTTAATTGATTTCCTTGCTTTCATTACCAAGTTGTTAATCTCTAGTTTATTATGTGCTTGATGTATGTTTTCTTGGAGTAGCTAACTAAGATTTTATGCATCTAGCACAGGTTGGGAAGGGGTTTAGATTCACCAATTCTACTCTCCTTTCACAAGCAACACATGAATGGCCTAAGAATCATTCAAGGGGTTAATAACCATAGGTTGACTAGGACAGATACCATGTTCTAGGACTTGTGTGATTATCATATTCTCAAGGAGCTTAATGACTCTTGTATGCTTTATTCTAAGTAGATACCATGCTTAGGTTGCGTATTAGAGATCACGTGTTGTGTAGATACCATGCATAATCACATGCCTTAGGAGAATCATGCATCCTGCACCTAGATACCATAGGCTTGTATGCGATAATCTATTGTTGATGAAGCTTGAGTCAATTTCTATGCATTCATAACTTGGATAGGAAGACTAGTGGTAGATTCCAAGGCTCTAACACCTCTCAATCTTTGTTTCACAACTTTTTGATTGCTGCCAGTGTTTACTTTCGAGCACTTTCATTTCACGTTCTTCTTTTCATTTCAACAACAAAACCCCCATTTCGAAAGTGCGTGTGTGGTGCTAGGATTCTGTCCTAGACCTTGAGTAATTAGCAAGAGGCATTGTTGAATTCGACCTTGCCTTTAGCTAGTTAGTCAGTTTCTTTGTTCTATGTTTTTCTAGCATTCTAAGTAATTTAACTTGGAACCAAGTTACCATTCTCTATGGGATCGACCTCGTATTTACATAAGCTATACTATAAACGGTTCGTGCACTTGCGAGAATTAAAATTGCTGTTTTTAATAACTCATTTTAGTTGTTAGGAATTGAATCAACAGCAGACTTTTAGGTCATTGTTCCGGCCACTTCCAGCCAGTTTTTGGGGTAGGTCCAAGAACAAAAGTGGTTCCAAATAGAGTGTTTTACCTAGGATAGGAGTCTTGAGCCGATATGTTGAGATTTTCGGGCGAAGCGTTACCGCTGGGCAACCACGAGCCGCCACTGTGTGGCGCGTCGGCATGTTGAGGCATTATGTTCCAATGTGATCCTCTTGTTGTCACGAGCTCGTAGGAATTCATGGATATCAATTCGGATAACGTTTGAAGCCTGAACGAATCTCGCATAGTGGGTGATTCCTTGTGAGGTTTGAACTGTTGGATCGTAATCATGTTCGATATGTTGACCTAGGTAATTTCGGATCGTATAACATTTGACGGATCGTAAAACGGAGTCTCGGATACTCCGAAATGTCAGCCTTAGAGTGAGGTTTATCAGAAACAAATCCGATTCTGTTAGGAACAGAAGAAAGAACTATGTATGGCTTGATCCTCAAGAAGGGTAATGAGGCAGCCTACGATTATCAGTGCAGCCACGAGTTAGGGGCCTGGGGTTTATGTTACTTGTTTTGGGCATTTTTGGTCATTTATCACCCATACCCACCAGGTGTCAGTTTTAAATAGGATTCGGCTCGGATTTCAAAGTGGAAATTGGGTCGGGTCGTTTCAATTGGTATCTGAGCATTAGGTTAACTTCCTGTAGACATTGCATTACTTGTGCATCCTTATTTTCAGAATTGCTGGACATTTCTTATGGTTGAAAAATTTGTTGAGGTTTTCATTTGAAAAACTTGTTATGCATGTTAATATATATATATATATATATATACTTGTATGTCGAGAACTGAGGTTTAGCAAGTTGAGCATTTAATTATCTGTTCATTTATCACTTGCTTATATATTCAGTGGTTGAAAAGGAAGAATTATAACTTTTGGTTTTTATCAGATTTTGGTATATATATATATATATATATATATAGTTTAGTTGAGAGCCAATTTATTGAAAGTTTATATAAATGATGGGTTATGGTTTTCAAAACCCACCGCGAGGGTACCCCCCCAGTTGCCTTGAGACAATTTGTTATTTATGATAATGCCCCACGAGTATCGAGGACGCTTGAACCGTGTGGTGCGAAGATTGCGGCTCAGGTTGACTAATGGTCCCCTGAGACCTGCGAGGAATGCGGCTCGGATGGACTTGGTGTCTCCGGGACCTGCGAGGATTGCGGCTCAGGTTGACTAATGGTCCCCTAAGACTTGCGAGGAATGCGGCTCGGATGGACTTGGTGTCTCCGGGACCTGCGAGGATTGCAGCTCATATTGAAGTTTTATCTCTGAGACCTGCGAGGAATGCGGCTCGGTTAACTTTGTGTTTTGAGACCTGCGAGGATGGAATTGATATTAAATGAATTGACGGTATTAAAGGAATTGACGGATATCAGGAATTGACGGATCATATATGGGGGTACACCTAGGTGGAGAGGATTTAAGTTTTGAGATGCTTTTAAACTAAATTAAGGATTTTATATAGTTACCATTATTTATTTAAACATCACAGTTGTTTTACAAAGTAATAGATGGAATATATATATATATATATATACGTATTTACTTATGGACTTTATTTATTTTAGTTTAGTTTGCTTTAATTTATCTTAGTTTATTTATTTAAGTTGTTTTATTTTATTTCACGTAAGTTGTTGGCTTTCATATTTTATTATTGGATATGGTATTAAACAGTTTCAGTATTTCTAGCATATTTTGCCCCACCAGTCTTACGATTATTCGACTGTGGAGCGAGTGCGGATCGGAGTTAACTGATGTCTCTTGAGTCCAGAGGATTACAGAGCAGGATGAACTATACACTCAATGTTTTTCAGCAGAATTACTGTTTGGAAAGTCATGCATAAGTAGAAATGCAAGAGTTAGAATGTTTGAGATTGCCAGTGTATTATTGTTGTTCTGAAAGTTGAGATTGATTAACAAATTGATTTATTTGGTTGTTATGACATGAGACCTGAATATTATGATGTTTGATTGCTTGGATATGATTTAATGCATGCTGGCAGATGAGTTATATAAATATACATACTTGTTTTACAGATGAAATGTTTTTGGGGAATGTTCAGTTTACAGGAGAGATTCTGCCGACAACTTACGTGAAATAAAATAAAACTGTAAGACTTTTGTGTTTGAATTTAAATAAAACTGTAAAACTGTAAGACAACTTACAGGAGAGATTAAAATCTGTAAGATTCTCTGGCAGATGTTTTTGCGTTTGAATTTCATTTAATTTCAGCTAAAAGGGCAAATTAGTCTTTGTGCCCAGCAGAGCTGTCGGATACTCATAGGAAAAGGGATTTTAGCTAATTATCAGATTAAGGGCAGCAGAGTTTTAAGTTTATCGAAATTCAGTTAATTAGCGATCTTTTCGAGTTTTATATTTCCTTAAGCCACTGGTATTCAGATATAAATGTGTGGCCCTCAGATTTTCTTGATTGCCTTATAGATACAGTTATTGAGATGCAAATAGTAAGTGCAGTTCTAAAAGAGCAGACTTGAGAACCCGAGTAGCAGATGCGGGCCCAGTACCCTCACTTTTTCGAATGATGGGTATGTAAATTTCGAGGACGAAATTTTTATAAGGGGTAGATTGTAACAGCCCGGTCATTAATTAATATTTAATTATTAATTTATTCCAATAAAATATCACTATACCCTTAGAATATTTTAATAATTTAAAAGTTGACCTTTTGACCGGGAAGGAATTTAGGGATTTTAGTTATACCGTTGCGTAGAGCGCAGCGAGATGAGTCCATAGACACGTAGTGGGCTCAAATCGGAGTTGTAACGAAGCAGTTACGATCAAAAGAAGTTCAGTGGCATAACCGTAAATATTTTGAAGTTGAGTTCTTAAAAGCCCAGATTTCTCCTATGTCGGCAACTCGACTAGCCGCTTTAGGAGAGGATTTCTCTCAACTCCGGGCACCAATTCTAGCAAGACCGGTGCCAAACGAACCACCTCACTCCCTTCTTTCGGTCTCACCATCCCTCGATCGATGTCAGAGTCGCTGAAACCGCCACGAAACAGGGCGGTTTGGACAGCTTTTGATGTAATTTCACGAGCTCGTTCGGACACCTCCGGCCACCAAATCGGACGAGTGAGGTTTGGTTTTCTAGCTATTTTCCATGCTATAGCTGCTGGTTGGGTAGGATTTCAGAGATTTCAAGCGTAGATCGTTCGATTTTTAAGTTAGGTTTCAGCAGACTTTCGGGTCACTGCTCCGCCACTTCCGGCCAATTTTTGGGGTAGGTCGAAGAACAAAAGTGGTTCCAAATAGGGTGTTTTACCTAGGATAGGAGTTTTGGGCCGAGATGTTGAGATTTTTCGGAGAAGCGTTATTGCTTCGGGCAACCACGCCCGGTGGCGTGTGGCATCAGAGCCTTTATGTGAGGCATTGTGTCCCAATGTGATCCTCTTGTTGTCACGAGCTTATAGAAATTCGCAAATATAAATTCGATAACGCTTTGAAACCCGAACGGAGCTCACCTATTGGGTGATTCCCAGGTTTAACAGGTTTGAACCGTTGGATCGTAATCATGTTCCAAAGATGTTGACCTAGGTAATTTCAGGATCATATAGCATTTGACGAATCATAAGACGGAGTCTCTGGATACTCCAGAAATGTCAGCCCTAGAGTGAGGTTTAAAAACAAACGATTCAGAAGAAGAAAGAACTACGTGTGGCTTGATCCTTAGTAAGTGCGATTTCATGGGCATTTTGGTCATTTATCACCCACACCCACAGTGGTGGAAATTGGGTCGAGTCGTTTCATCAAGGGGTGGCTTTTCTTACTTCATTATGTTCATCGATGATTACTCTTGGTTGGGCTATGTATACGTAATACAGTATAAGTCCGAGGCCTTTGAAAAGTTCAAAGAATTCAAGAAGGAAGTTGAAAAGAAAACAGGAAAGAGTATCAAGATTCTAAGATCAGATCGAGGAAGAGAATACCTAAGTACTGAGTTTCTTGAATATCTCAAGAAACATGGCATCCTATCTCAGTGGACCCCACCTAGAACTCCACAACTTAATGGTGTCTCCGAGAGGAGAAGCCGAACATTGATTGTTATGGTCCAATCAATGATGAGTTATACTGACTTGCCAGTATCGTTTTGGGGATATGCACTTCAAATTGTAGCATACTTGCTAAACAGAGTACCTTCCAAATTCGTGCCCAAAACACCATATGAAATGTGGTTTGGGAGGAAGCCAAGTCTTAATCATCTTAAGGTATGGGGTTGTCCAGCTTATGTCAAGAAGCATGATATTGACAAGCAAGACGCTAGATCAGAAATGTGTAGATTCATTGGATATCCAAAGGAAAATACTACTTCTACCATCCAAACAAACAAAAGGTGTTTGTTGCAAGATCTGCAAGATTTCCTGAATTGATTTTGCATTGGATGGCACCTGTGTGCAAAAGGTTGAGCTCAAGGAAGGGTTTGGAGAGCCTCATGAACCTGAAGTAGAGTATGATCCAGTCGACAATCCGGTCCCTTTACCCACACTCACCCAACCTCCACAGAGGTCTGAAAGGATCAATAGAGCACCTGATAGATATCTTCGCTTACACCATGTTCTTCTCATGGGGATGACATGGAAGATCTGAAATCTACACGAAGGCAACGTTGGACATTGACTCAAAGAAATGGCAGGAAGCCATGAAGTCTGAGATGGATTCTATGTATGCCAACCAAGTTTGGACTCTGGTTGACCCACCCGAAGGTATTGTACCAATCAGAAACAAATGGGTCTTCAAGAGGAAGAAGGGCTCAAATGGCAAGGTGGAGACCTATAAAGCTAGATTAGTAGCTAAAGGCTATAGACAAAGAGAGAGAATTGACTATGAAGAAACTTTATCTCCTGTAGCAATGATAAAATCTATCCGCATACTTCTCGCCATAGCAGCATATTATGACTATGAGATATGACAAATGAATGTGAAAATGGCTTTTCTGAATGACCACCTTTAGGAAGAAATCTACATGGATCAACTTGAAGGATTCATATCTAAACATGAAGAGAAGAAAGTATGCAAACTTCATAGGTCAATCTATGGACTGAAGCAGGCTTCAAGGAGTTGGAACATTCGTTTTGATGAAGCCATTAAAGGTTATGGTTTTAGCCAAAATGAAGATGAACCTTGTTTATACTAGGAAAACAGTGGGAGAGCAGTCGTATTCCTTGTACTATATGTAGATGACATATTAATGTTTGGAAACGACATAGGCATGTTGACCTATGTGAAACTATGGTTATCAAAGACCTCCTCAATGAAGGATCTGGAAAATGCATCTTACATACTGGGTATCAAGATCTATAGGGATAGATCGAGAAAACTAAATGGATTATCTCAATCCTTGTTTGTGGATAAGGTGCTCGGGAGATTCCAAATGGAACATTCCAAGAAGGGTTTTCTACCAGTTAGACATGGTATTCACCTGTCTAAGAGCATGAGCCCTAAAACCCGAAGCAGCGATACAGATGAGCAGGATCCCATATGACTATGCAATTGGGAGTCTAATGTATGCGATGTTGTGTACGAGGCCTGATATCAGCTATGCTGTGAGCATCACAAGAAGATATCAATCAAACATAGGATCAGAACACTGGAGTGCTGTAAAGGCTGTGTTAAAGTACCTTAGAAGGACCAACAATATGTTCCTAGTCTATGGAGGAAACCCATAATTACTGGTGGAAGGATATACAGACTCAGATTTCGAATTTGATGTTGATGATTGTTGTTAAAATGTTAACTCGCAATTGTACGGGCCAATTAGTAATATAGCAAGATAAGTACGAGGTCGTACCCACGAGGATTGAGAAGTTAAAATTAGTTATGTACTTAGATTACCAAATTCAAGAAAGTAGGAGGTTAAGTCTAAAATAGAATTTAAAGCAAGAGTGATTGTAATTGTCGAACAAATGAGGCAAAACAAAATTTCAAACAAAAGCAAAGTGAGCAAATATAACAAAGAGTATTTTTGTGGGCTGGAAAACAGATTGGGAGACTAGGGCATTCGATTCACCATAACAATTCAATTCTGGGTTATAAGGAGTCAAGTGACAAGTCTAATTCGGATTCAAAGATTGATTCTAGATAAAGTATGATTAGGCCATGGTGTCTGGTCCTAACCTTGTGTTCCTAATTCCCTAACTTGATCATTTGTTGTCTAACCTAAATTAAGCATTAGGAACTCATTAACCATAGAAGAACAATTTAAACAACCAAGCATGTATCTAATCCCTGTTGTCGAATGTCCATACATACTTTTCTTATTCATAGTTCAATTCGAATCAAAACATGGTGTCTACTCTTGATTCAACGTTCTAATGGTGATCAATCATCCAAACAAGCATATTAACTGATAAGCATAATGAATAAGAACATGAATCATGAATCAAACTTGAAACTCAAAACTTCAACTTATAAACCCAGAATATTCATGTTAGGTTACATTGAAGTCCTAGTTATGAATTTAGCTACTCATAATGGAAATGAAACTTAAACAGAAATGAGAAAACATAATGAATGCAATAAGAGTGGAAAAACCCATTTATGAAGTTACTTGTGGTGTCCAAGGCTTCTCCAAGTGCTTCTCCACATCTAATGCTGCTCCAAGTGCTTCCTCACATCTAGAGTATGGCAACTAAAGAGGTGGTTTGGGATGAGTTTGGGTGAGTGGTGATGGCAGAGAAAGAGGAAATTCGTAGGGAAATGGAAGGAAGTCTTGTTGGAGCTGTTTTGGTGATTTTGGGCTGAATGGAGTGTTTGGGGAAGGATGGGAGTGTTAGAGGATGGCTGAAGTGAATTTTAGGCTGAATGGAGTGACTCCTTGAATGAGTGTGCATCACTCTATTTATAGAGTGCAACTTCGTGCTCCCCTTTGGCTGGTGAAGCACACCCATTCCTGGCTGTTCCCAATTGCGTAAGCTGCCCATTAGGTTCCCATGCTGCTTTGTCTCCCATGAGTGGCTGATTTGATGTGTAGCCCATGCCTCTAGAAATGTCAGCTGCCCATCCTTCTGAGTTTCCATGCTGTCTTGTCAGACATGGCTTAACAGCTGGCAGTTGCATTCCTGAGCATGGTGTGCATTTTGATAGGCTCACGGATTGGGGTCGACTTAATCAATTGATACATTTGAGTAGTCCACCTTAAATTTCAAACTCTCATCTTTCCAACCACAAATTATTTGGGCTAATCCAAGTTGGGAGAAAGATGTTAAGGCCGAAATGAGTTGCTAACTCAATCTGCTCATTTTTGCACCATTTTGCATCTTTTCTTATCCAAAGGCACCATTGCTACCTAAGGCCCAATGAACTGAATGATAAACAGAAAACGGATTAAAAGCACAAGTTTGACTTAATAACATAACCAAATCATAAGCTAGAAGGGTATAAAATGATATGCAATTGTGAACTGATCAATGATCGAAAATCCACTTTTGGATATGTGTTCACATTGAATGGAGGGGCAATTAGTTGGAGATGTTGCAAGCAGAGCACCATTGCGGCCTCCAGAACTGAAGCAAAGTACATAGCCGCTTCGATGATTTGGATAAGGAAGTTCATTATCTGAACTTGTTGTAGTCCCAAGCATTGAGCCACCAGTCATTTTATACTGTGACAACAATGGGCTATTGCACAAGCCAAGGAACCAAGGTCTCATCAAAGATCCAAGCACATTCATAGGCGCTATCACTTAATCAAGGAATATGGTGCTGATGGAGATATTAGCGTGCTCAAGGTTGCTTCAGCAGACAACGTAGCAGATCCACTCACAAACCCTATGAGTCAGCTTCAGCTAGACAGACACATTGAGAAGATAGGTATTAGATATATGTCAGATTGGCTTTAAAATGCAAGTGGGAGATTGTTAGAAATATGCCATTAAAGCCAACTAATTATGTAATAGTTAGAGTTAAGGACATCTTTGATAAAAGACATATTATGTTCTCAATGGGCAAGAAAGGTTATTTTATACATTAAATTATCCTATATTATCTTTCAATATTTAGAATAACCATAGTCCAAGGAATACACAAGTGATATCAAAGCTATGTAATGAGATTGCATACATGGAGACTTCTCATCATCCCTAAATCCTGAATATGTTCTTGGTTATAGGAATATTGATTGAGAGTCAATATTCCGCAAAGACCAGTACAAACAGTATCGTCTCTATATGTAGGGAATGGCAAGGTCTCAAGTCATTAAGTGTGGAGACACATCAATATGTGTGTAGGTGCTTGTAGAAGAACAAGTACATTGAACGCGATCCAACACATGAGTTACAGCATGGAAGTCTTTACTCACATGTCAAGCTGGAACTCATAAATTGCAATGGTGCAAACTAATCTTATTGGCAAATCAAACACCTACTCACATACCTAGCTATGTCACCCTTCATATGCGGCCATGAGTAGTGCTCACGTAGTGTCCGATACATCTTGGTACTACCCGCATGCATAGAATAGGCAGAACAGTGAGCCTCCTCCATGATTTGTCTCTTTAAGTCTTTGTTCTTTTGTGCACAGAGATGCGTTCTAGTTACTAAGTCTTCATCTTCTCTCACAACATAATTTGTCAGAGTACCATTCTCTACTTCCAGCCTTATTTTACAAAGTATAGGATCTTCCAATTGGGTTGCAATCACCCACTCAACTAGAATAGGCCTCACATGCAATCTAGAAAGTAGTCCACCCTGTTGATTCATTCCCAGTTCTACCCATCTTTCTACAATTCCACCAGTAATGGAAGGTAGGCCATTCTTAGGTGAGCTAGGCTTCCACAAGACTTCCTACTCAAAGCATCCACCACAACATTAGCTCGGCCAGGATGGTACTCAATCGTACAATCATATTCCTTAATCAACTCTAGCCAACGCCTTTGTGTCATGTTCAACTCTTTCTAGGTGAAAGAGTACTTGAGGCTGTTGTGATAAGTGAAGATCTAACACGTCTCTCCATACAAATAGTGTCGCTAAATTTTAAGGGCGAACACCATTGCAGCAAGTTTCAAGTCATAGGTAGGGTAATTCTGCTCGTATTTTTTGAGTTACCTTGAGGCATAAGCAATCACCTGATCATGTTGCATTAATACACATCCCAAACCTTGTAATGACGCATCACTGTAGATCCCCAAATTTCCCGTGTTATCAGGAAGGGCCAAAATAGGTGCGGTAGTTAATCGCTTCTTAAGCTCCTGAAAACTCTATTCACACTCCTCAATCCACACAAATTTAACTCATTTCCTCGTTAACCGAGTGAGAGGTGCAACTATCATAGAGAAACCTTCCACAAAACGGTGATAGTATCTTGCCAACCCTAGAAAACTCCGTACCTCCATCACATTAGTAGGTCATACCCAATTCACTACTACTTCCACCTTCCAAGGGTCCACGTAGATTCCTTCCGTTGAAATTACATGTCCAAGGAAGTCTACTATATCCTACCAGAACTGACATTTACTAAACATGGCATAAAGCTGCTTCATCCTCAAAGTCTTCAATACCAACTTTAAATGCTTCTTATGAGCCTCCAAACTCCGTGAGTATACTAAGAGGTCGTCTATGAAAACAATCACAAAGTGACCAAAGTAAGGTTCATGAGATCCATAAACACTGTTGGGGCATTAGTCAATCCAAAAGGCATCACCAAGAATTCGTAATGACCGTAACGATTCCTGAATGCCGTCTTAGGAATATCTTCTTCTCTGACTCTGAGTTGGTGGTATCCCAATCTTAGATCAATCTTGGAAAAGTACTTGGCACCCTTTAACTGATCGAACAGGTCATCAATTCGAGGCAAGGGATATCGGTTACGTACTGTCACCTTGTTCAATTGTTTGTAATTGACACACAACCTCTGATAAGTCCATAAATATACTTATTTATATACTCTTTTACTTAAGTTTTGTAGGAGAATTAGATTTAAAAAGGGCTTTGTTTGGGCCTAAAAAGAGTTCCACACGCCAGCCCACTTCTCACAAAGAAGCCCAGGAACAGGAAAACAGAAGATTGGGCCTTGACTCCAAAAGAAAAGCCCAATCCGCATCAGAGGCCCATGTCTTTTACGATGTGGCAGAATTGTAAAAAACACAAAGCAAGTCAATAAAACTGCCAAAGTAAAAATGGCAAAATTGACCACCCAGTAGACCGTTGAAATTCTAAAGAAAAAAATTGGGTTGGGCCCAACTTCTAAATTCTCACCGTTATTCTCAAAGAAGCCCAGAAACAAGTTAGCAGATTCTTCTTGGAAAGTCTATTCTCAAGAAAACCCACGTGATTACCTGACTTTGTAAAGTCAACAATATCAACTATCACAGAGAAGCTAGCAGTGAGTTAATGAAGGCGGTATAAAAGGAAGATGTCTCCAATTTCTGCCACCAAGATCAAAATCCTTTCTATATAATTCTGCAATAGGACAAAGGCCATTTCCAAGGAGTAAGCAGACTACATTTTCTAAAGAGATAAGTAGGGTGCAGGGAGTTGTTCATCTGGAAAATCAGACTAACTGTCCCGTCATATTGAACTCTTGCAAAGAGAAATTAAAGGTCAAAAGGGATTAGGTTTTCTTTCAAATAAAAAAGCAGAGAAGTGATCACCATAAAGAACTGATCGTTGATGGTTTGTCTGCCAGAATAGATAAAATTCCCCTCTTCTTTGACATTTAAAAATGAAAGATCTTGCTTTTGGAAAATCTGCTGCTCATTATTAAAAGATTAGAAATCCCACTCTAGCATTTTTCTATAAATATGAGAGGAGGTGAACAAATCAAAAGTCTGTCAAAAATCAATCAAATACAAAAACTCAAAATAATCACTTGATCTCAAAAAGCCTTCGAAACATTGAAGCAACCAAAAACTCATTGGGCCACAAGAAACAAGTCAGCTATAATCCAGAATCTCTAACTTCAGTTCAGTTTTAAGAGAAATAGTCATTTAAAGCGAGATTTCTCTCGTTATAAATTTGGTTTAGCATAAGCCAAAACAAGCAGAGTTCGGGTTTTACAAATATGAAAACCTCAACAAATTTATGGAGAGCCCTGATCAAGTAGAACGGGTACTACAAAGATGCGTTCTAGCTCAAGAATTATCAAATCCACCACTACGCCCTTCTAGACCAAGAGGTTCCAATTATGCCCCTTCAAAAAGCCTTCCAGGGCTTGAAATAGATTAAAGCTCTCCCAAACCCGAACATTGGTATCGATTTATAGCTGAAACTTGACAGTTGAAGATGTTGATAGTCCAGTCCAGGATAGACATACCTAATCCAGGCCAGATCAAAAGTAGCTATCTAGGCAGAAATTGAAGTCCAAATTTCTTTTGTCCTTTTTTAGAGTTGGTCTTTCCTTTTTGAGCTTTGTAAAAGGCAATTATGCCTGAAACAGTTTACTTTCTTATCATTTATTCGGCGAACAACCAGTTTTGTACTTGTGAAAAATTGTGAAGTCCTCACCAGTCTGAGGGAAAGAAAAGAACTTACTTGGGAGATATTCCTTACCTAAATTCACAATCGCTTGTTTAGAAATCAGTAACTTAGGTCCCAAGTTATCTATTTTGAAGAAAGTCTGCTAGGGTTTTTATTGCTAGCAGTGGCACGCTCACACACAAAAGAAAGTTGACTTGTTGACCAGTCAATGATTTTCAAGGCAATGGGGAACTTTACCCTACCATCACGGGAACAAATATAAAACGGGTGAACAATTTGGCACGGCCAGTGGGACTTCTCAGTATACATACTCCTATAAGAAACTTCTAAAACATATGAATATTGGAAGTTCTAGCCAGAATCCACTCTGTGCCATGGAAAGAGATCAAGCAGCTCTCCGAGAAGGACTTGAGTAAGAAGAAAGTGATGCTAGGCAATCAGCCCATGGTAGTACCAGGGGTAGACATTCTAGGTCCAGTTCTAGAAGGTTAAACCATATACATGAGGCTGTGTTCCGATAAGAGGCCACAACACAAAGGAGCCAGGATACTCTAAACAACATGACAACCATGATGCAATGGCAAGTCAACATGCAGTTCAGGAAGGATCGTGAGGCTATTATTGCCAGAATTCCAAACCCAGATGTTATGGTCCAGTAGCTAGACCTCCCTTATTAACCTCTACCAAGACTAGCATGGCCATACCAAGAGAACCCTTTCATCGCACAGATAGCTGGAATAGCAGGACATGGAGAAATCCAAGGACAGAGGGGATGAGCCCTTCCTCCAAGAACACAAGGCTCTGGTTCTTCCAGAATGCCCTTCACCGCCTTCAGTCCCCCAAAACTAGCAAGAACCTCCACTTATTCCCCAACCAGGGCCTTATGCGATCAGCCCTTGGCATACACCGACCAAATGTGTTGCCCTACAGCACCTAGAAGGATGGACCCCAATCCATTCCCTCCACTATTAAGAGGCAAGAGACGTAGAATAGGAATTAACCCCTTTGCCAACAATGACAGGAACAGATCGGGGGCAAATTAGAGGAATCATCCAGATTTGAAGAGGAGGAAGAACATAGGGAGGAGGTTCGCGGACCATACAGAATGGAACAAAGGATTAAACACAACCAGCCAGAGCAGGGACGAAATCCTCATCCTATCAATGCTTTGAATGACATAGGGGCACTTTAGAGAATGATTAGAGAGATGATGGAACCTGAGGCCAGAAATGGAGAAAGGCCCACTTACAAGAAGCCATATCCAGCTTATATTGATCAAATACCTCTATCCCCAGGTTTCAAGGTACCAAACTTCACCTTGTTCAACAGAGAGGACACCCATGCTTCATCATTTGAGCACATAGGCAGATTCTCTGTCCAGTGGATAGCCATAGAAAATAACCCTCTGTTAAAACTAAGACTTTTTGGGAACTCTCTCTCCGGGCAAGCCTTCACCTAGTATATTAACTTACTAGCCAATTCTGTGCAAAATTGGGAGCAAATGGAAAATGTCTTCTATGACTACTATTTTAGGATTTAGTCAAAAGTCACTATTAGTGAACAGAGTGAACATGAGCCTGCCCAAGACTTCATAACCAGGTTCAGAAATCTTAAAAAGAAATGCCGAATCCCTATGGAAGAAAGGCACTTTATTCAAATGGCTCAAACTACCCTTAAAATATCTCTGAGGAAGAGATTTGATGGGATGCTGTCTAGAGATCTAGTAGAATTGCCAGACAAAGCATCCAAATACGAGGAATTGCTCAGGGAAGAACAACAGAAGATGAATTATTCCAAAGGCACATATTACAAAACCTCATCTTCTTCAGTGCATCTAGTTGAGGTAGAAAGGGAAGTTGCAGTGGCAGAAATGGCAAAACTAAAACATCCTATTAGCTGCAAGGCTTTGACAAAGCCACCAAAGGACCAGAAGCCACCACCATTCACAGGAGGGTTTGTTCCATACAAACAAGCACAGAACAAACTATTCCTTCGATTTAACCAAGGTTGATGCTCTGTTTGATGAGATGCTGCTACAGAAGGCAATAGAGATACCCCACCGGTTGCCCAAGCCAGGGGAACTCAAGGGTAGACAATATTGCAGATGGCACAACTCTTGGAACCATTCCACCAACAGTTGTGTTGTTTTTAGGGACGTCATACAAGAAGCAATAATAGCAGGAAGACTAAAACTGGCTGAGAAACCTCTCTCAATAACAACAGATCATTTTCCCCAACCTGAAGTCAACATGGTCAACTTAAATTGGCCTGAATAGAAGAGAGGCAAACTTACAGCAAAAGCTAGCCCTAGCATAGGCAGAAGTGCCACGAGAGAGGCTAATCAAAGGCCGAAGCAACCATTTCGGCTGGGGTAGTCAGCAAGTGCAAATATGAAAGTGAGTTAGAGGTAACTCTGGATAGGTAAAGTCAGCCCACACCTAGTGTTTTTGACAGGATTGGAACATCATACCAATAGTGCTCAGTTCCGGCTCTACTTAGAGATAGAGCCAGATAGAAGGACTATCTAAGACCTACCCAACGCAATAGAAGAATAACAGAGAAGCCAAAGAAGGAAATACCAGTTAAGATGCCCGGAAATGACAAGCCCTTGGCAACTATCATAGAAGGCAGGTGATATTCTATTGGAAAAAGCGGTAGTCCAACTCTAGAACTAACCAGAACACAGAAGATGAGAGTTTAAAGGCAATACTACATCTTCCTTAAGAATAACAATGACACACAGGTACTTCTAGAGACTAGTTCTACTAGAAAAGGGAAAAATCCAGAAGTAGATCCTCAGGCAAAATAGACAACATGTCAACTAGAAGAGCTGAGGAAGACAGAGTCTTCAAGCAAACCCTCTACCCATCCTACCTCTTCCTTAGTCAATCAGCTTGAACCTTCACAATCACAAGGTCAATTCGAACCTATTCTAGTAGAAGGACAAGAAGATTAGACTGAAGAATATGAAGAGGAGCAGTTGGACTACGAACCATCTGCAGACGACTAGATTTAACTCCTCGAAACAGGTGAACAAGAAGTTTGGACAGAAGAATATGGAGAACAGATGGAGTACGAAGGAGAACTAGATGAGGAAACTGAGGCTTTTGGTGCAGAATGAGAAAGTCTGTTATAAGGAGATCTAGGCATTAACATGGTGTTTATCCTACCAGAAAAGTTCAGGGCAGTAGAAGGACAAGAAAACACTTTGGAAGGAGACATGCTCTCCTAGGAAAGTTTTGAGTGCAGATTGGAAGAAGTGGGGGAGGCGCTAGAACAGAAAACACCTACAGCCAAAGCAAGCAGAACTGCCATGAAACTAGCAGCAGAACATCTGTGTTTTTCCGAACCTACCAAAGAAATGGCCAATCATCTCAGACCTTTGTTCATAACAGCAAACTTTGGAGGTGTTCCTATTCCCAAAGTAATGGTAGTTGGAGGTGCAACAATTAATCTCCTACCTCACATGTTGCTAATGAAGATGGCCAGAACAAAGAAGGATCTAATTCAACACGCTTAATAGTCACCAACTTTGTTGGGGGCATCACTAAGACTCATGGAATACTAGATGTGGATGTCATATTAGGAACTAAGAAGCTGAAGATTGCATTTTTTGTGGTAGACACCACTTCTACCACTTACAATTAGGGGTGGCATTTTAGACCAAAAAAATGAAAAACCGCAAAAACCAACCGATAATTTACCGCAATCACGGGAAACCAAACCGCATTTGAGGTTGCGGTTACGGTATTTGATTTTCAAAACTTGCAGTTACCGCAAACCGCGACTATATTTTTTTTTAAAAATTGCATTTTGTACATAGCATTGGTGCTCAAACAACACAACGGGGTCTTTCAAATCAACTCACCACCACCAACCCTTGAGTTGTAACTTCAGTTTGTAACATTGGTGCATTGCATTTTCCTTTTAGTTTGTAACTTTAATTAACTTTGAATTGGATTTTTCCTTTGGGTTGTAACTTTAATTCATTTTGCATTGTATTTTCCTTTTGGTTTGTAACTTTAAAGGATTTGGAATTGGAATGCTTGAGAAGTTGAGGTTGTGAATGCTTGAGAAGTTTAACTTTAATTGGAATGCTTGGAATTGTAACTTTAATTTTCTTTAGGTTGTGAATGCTTGAGAAGTTGAGGAGGTTGTGAATTTATATATGCTTGAGAAGTTGAGGTTGTGAATTTATATATTTGGGTTAAAGTATGCTTGAACTCAAAAGGCTTCAAAAGAAGCATCAAAATTAGGCCTAAAATGTGGAAGAATGGATTTTTATGACACAAAAAGAACTTGCGGTTTTAAACCGCTAATTCACGGTTTCCGGTTTCAAAAATCACCATACCGCAAATAGTCGGTCTGTTTGCGGTTTGGGTGAAAATTTGCGGTTACCGAACCCCAACCACCCCTACTTACAATGCACTGCTTGGCAGAAACTGGATGCACCATAGTCTATGTGTTCCTTCCACTCTACAACCACAACCATTTCTGCCATCTGCATTATGTTTCGAGGCCAGGTATTATCATGACGACCTTGGTCCTTGGGGCATTATTTATAACTGACACTGTTTCAAAGCAACTAGGGTACTCTTGTGGTGGGTTTGAAAAACCATATCCCAAAAATATATCAATACTTTCCCTTTATTTCACAATCCATTTCCCGACCTTTATATATATATATATGCCACAATCTGATAAAAACCAAGGGCCATGATTCATCTTTTTCAACTACTGGGCACATTAGTAATCTATAAGTAACTATCTATACTCAATCTGTAACATGACCCAGATAACTCATTCTTGGTCAGGACTGGTTTACATGGCCATTTTAACACTTCTCAAAGAATATAACTACCTAAGAAGACTCACGGTCAATTGAGAGGTCAAACCGCCTAAGCTTGGTCAACCGAGCCCATTAGGCCCACGACCTCCGATCACAAATTCGGGAGTCCCTATAGGTTCAACGCACTCTTCTAAACCTACCCTGCAAGTTGGGTCCAAATCGAACGGTTAGATTGATCATGATCGCACGATCGGATGATTACAATTTATCTTGCTCTTGGAATGACGATTTTGGAGTATTCGAGACTTCGATTAACTATCCATCGAATTCTATACAATCCTGAAAATTCAAGGTACAAGATATGTGAATTTAGGTTCGATCCAACACTCCAAACATATCAAACCCGGAAATGGCACAATAGATGAAATCCGTTCAAGACTCAAACGATATCCAAATTGAAATCCGAGCATACCTACGCGCTCATGACAACTCAAGAATCGCACTGGGACACAATGCCCTCACCATACCCACGCGTCACCACATGCGTCGGCAGTGCATGGCTATCCCAAGCAATACAGTTTGCGAAAAATTCAAAATCAAGGGCCAGCCTCTCGGCTATAGATGCTACTGGACGAGTGGAGCAATTTATTCAGCTACGGTAATGTCCAATTTGGACGGCAAGTGGCCAAAATTTCATTTCAAAAACTGGTCAAAACCTAGTTATAAATTGGGTTACCATAACTAAAAATCGATCAAATCCTATCCAACCATCAGCTAGAGCTCGAAAAGTAGATGAGAAACCATATCTCACTCGTCAGAAACGGTGACTGGAGGAGGGAGAACGAGTGGCTAGAATTTTTCTCACAAAACCGGTTTTCTGTGCAAGAGGTTGGGAAGAAAGGTTGGCATCGGAAAAATGGTGAGGAAGAATGGCGGAGTTTAAAAATCCAATGTTGAAAAATTACCATTTTGCCCTTGCATAAGTTTTAATCGTATCTTTCTCAATACAACTCGGATTTGAGCCCACTGCATGTCTACAGACTCATCTCAACGTGCTCTACTTAACAATACAATTGAAATTCCCAAATTCCTTACCTGTCAAAAAGTCAACTTTTAACCTAATAAAATATTCTAGGGGCATAATGGTCTTTTATCATAATAAATTAATAATTAAAAATTAATTTAGGATCGAGTTGTTACACGGGGTGTCACAAACCCAATCCATTCCAACTGCATAAAAAGGATGACAAATTCGTGCCACCACATCTTCAAGAAGATAGATATGTGTCACCCGTTCCATATGTTCCATCGAATCCATTTCCAGACCGTGTTAAGAAAGCGAAGCAATATAAGGCTTTTAAATAGATTTATGATATTTTCACCAAAGTTGATATCAATTTGTCTTTGCTTGATGTTATTGAATAGATTCCTCCATGTGGAAAGTTCATCAAGAACTTGAAAACGCATAAGCTCAATTTTGCTCCAAATGAAGAAGTAAAGCTTAACAAGAATGTAAGTGTTGTTTTGCAAAGCAAGCTTCCACCAGAACTAGAAAATCCTGGCAGCTTTGACATTCCCAGTAACATTGGAGACAAGAAGGTTGGAAGAGCTGATAGGCTTTTTAGTACCTGCGCAAACAGGGTTAAAACTCCTACAAAACTTGCAAGAATGACAAGGTTATTGTAGTATAAATGATTCTCGCAAGGTCGTTCTCCGCAGGGATTATTAAATAACTCGTAGCAACCAAATTCTAATTAATTATTGCAAAAGAGAAAGTTGAGATGTTTGATTTGAAGACCTTAAATTAAAAGGAATTTAACTAAGAAAAATAAGGCAATATGCAAAATTAAAGCTAAGAGCAAGAGAAACAGTTGTGTTTTTAGAAATCAAATTAAGAAAGCACTAGGGATCCGCCGTCACCTTAACAATTCTATATAGTTCTCCCAATTACTTATGACCTATACGTGCATATTTCGAAGGTTAGGTACTCCTAATATATGCCTACTTGGACCCCCAACATAGAGCGTATATCACACATGCAATCTGTCTGTGGTATTCAGATCAAATCTAAACATACATGACTCATTAAGTTCTGTGAAACCTTTTGAAAAAACCATGCAACCCTTAAGACGTGGTATTCATCCTAAGTGAACTTGCACATATTAATCACAAGAAGCCTTCGTCAATTTCAGGGACCGACCTCCGACCAAAATTGCATCAAATTACTTTTCTAAACATCCTAATGGTGATCAAGCATCAAGACACTTAGATAGTTTAACCCAGTGATGAATAATTCGAAAACCTGCATGCATATAATCATAAGCAAATTGGACAGAAACTACATATTCTTGCTAAGGCTCGTGGCCTCACCCTAGCAAAAGAGAGTTAGTTACGCATGTTCACAATAAAAATAATCAAGTTCTTCCTTAAAATAATAAAGATCGAAAACACCTTGAAGTAGAAGTTCTTCCAAAATCCTAGCAAAAGTCGCGTTCAAAAGCCAAAAGAGAAGTCCCAAAATTTGCTGTGAAAAATAACTTAAATACCTCCTAAAACCTAGCTGCCCCAATCCCCACCAAGAAACTAGGTTAAAATAAAATAATACTAGGATATAAAATCCAAATTGGATTAGGAGAATCTGCTCACAATCTGCCCAGCCACATTTTGGTATCAAATCTCCTCCAAATATGGCCCAAGATAGCTTGTTTTAAAGATAAAAATATTCCAAACACTTCTCCAGAAGGCCACGAACCCATCTGAGGTCATCTTGGGCTCCAAAAACGCAATAAAAGCCCAAAACGTCACTAAAAAATTGGCGCCGTTGCCGAGGATTATTTAAAATAATTCGTTCTAATCAGATTCTGCATTAATTATTGCTGTACATACATACCGAAAATAATAATAATAATAATAATTTTTGTTTTTATTTATTTTTGCAGATCACAAAGAAGGCAAAGCAGATTACAATCTGCATGGTCAGACACGCTTCAGCTTCAAAGCAATTGTTTCCGTTTGATCCAGAACCTAAGCAATCTTTAAGGAGGAGACGCAGGGAGCAAAATTTGCTATGGGTTCCTTCACTGCAAGGGACTTTTCTGCAGTCTTTATATTCTGAGGACCTGCATAGTACAGAAACAATGGCTTTTGTTATTCCAGAGGCTGGTGATCCTTTGGGTAATTCTTTAACAGCTCATGCCACTAACATACCAGGTTGCATTACATATCCAGCAGTGGAAGAATGGTCTACATTCGAAATCAAGCATCACATGTTGAGTATTCTACCTACATTTCATGGGTTATCAACCGATGATCCTAACATGCACATTGCAGAATTTTTAATGGGATGCAAGAATATTTTGGTGAAAGGATTCTCAACTGAAACTATTAAGCTTCGTCTATTTCCTTACACATTGAAAGATCAAGCAAGGAGATGGCTCCTCACACTTCCATCTGGAAGCATTAGCACTTGGAACCAACTCAATGAAAAATTCTTAAACAAGTATTATCCAGCTTCAAAGACTCTCAACATGAGAACTCAAATTTTATCTTTTGCCCAAAAACCAAATGAAGAGTTTCATGAGGCGTGGGAACGGTTTAAAGAGTTGAATAGAAAATGTCCACATTCTGGTATTAGCAGTACGGATCAAGTGCATATATTTTTCAGAGGGTTAAATATGACAACAAAAACTCTTGTCAACGCTTCATGCGGAGGATCATACAAGGATAAAAATACACAAGAGGCTTGTTTATTATTTGAAAAAATGGCAGCAGATACACAGCAATGGGCAGTTAAGCAGCCACAATCAAGGTCTATTTTTGAGATATCTAATGGTTCTCCATATATGTCGGCATAAATTGAAAAATTTGATGCAAAATTTGACATGTTATTACAAAGAATTCCAGCTTCACAGGTTGCTGTACAGAACCTTTACCACTGTAGCATTTGCAATGTGACAACCCATGATTTTTTGATCTGTCCGCATAAAGATACTTATCCGGAATTTGCAGCAGAACAAGTTAATGCATTTAATAATTTTCAGCGTCCACGATATGACCCGTATTCAAATGTTTACAACCCGGGTTGGAGAGATCATCCTAATTTTAAGTGGGATGTAGATCAGCTGCAAGGCCACAATTTCAACAACAGTACAAAGAAATCTGCGCTTAAGGTCGCTTGGGAGGTTGCAATTGAAAAATTAGCAAATGCCACCGCTTAAGAATTCCAAAATCTGCAGCAACAATGAAAAACATAGAAAAACAAATGGGGCGATTGCATTCCAAGTTTCGAAAGAGCACTGGTACATTTCTAGCCAAACGGAACATAATCCAAGGAGGCGCATATTGTAAGGCGTTCGAGTTCTACGTTGGTAAAAGTTATGACAATAGAGGTGAAATTTGTGTTGGAAATTCGCAAGTAGCATCACAACCACAAATGATTCAGAAATTTTGCAGAATATGATATTGTTACAGATTCTATAGAGTCTATGGGCAGATCTAAAAACATGCAAAAATTGCTGCAGAAACTGCAGAACGTGTTTATGTGCCTCCAATGCCTTATCTCGAAAGGTTGAAACCCACAATTAAAGATCAACAATTGACAGATTTTATGAAGACGTTAGCCAAAGTTCAGATCAATCTGCCATTGATTGATGCAATTAAGAACATTCCATCTTATGCTAAGTTTTTAAAGGATGTTTGCACAAAGAAAAAGAAGCTCGTGGATTTTGAAAAAGTTATTCTTATAGAACAGTGCAGCGCAGTTTTATTACACAAACTGCCTCCGAAGAAACAAGACCCAGGGAGTTTTACAATTTCATGCACAATTGAAAATTCTAATTTTAAACGTGCTTTAATTGATTTGGGTGCCAATATTAATTTAATGCCTTTTTCTATTTTTCAGAGACTAGCACAAGAAGAAATCAAGCCTACATCAGTTATTCTACAACTGGCGGACCGTTCAGTTGCTTACCCTAGGGGAATTATTGAAGACCTCATTATTAAAGTGGATAATCTCTACCTTCATGCAGATTTTGTGGTCTTGGACATGGATGAAGATATGCAAACACCGATTATTTTGGGGCTTCCATTCATGGCTACTGCTCGAACCTTAATTGATGTTGAGGCTGGAACACTTACACTTAGAGTGCAAGATCAGTCCGTTGTTTTCAGTTTATTCGAAATAACCAAAAGGCCAACTGATGTGCAAGATTGTATGCATGTTGACATGTTTGACAGCTTAATGCATGCTGAAATTATGCCCCGTTTGACATCAGATCCATTGTTAAAGGGGTTGCATGGGTTGGAGAATAAAAACACTGAAGATGAAGAGGTTTTTGAGTATGTTTCAGCTTTGGAAAGTGTTCCTTTTCTACACCCCCGTTGGAGGCACGTTTTTGAGAGTTTAGGGGAACTGAAAAAACCATTGCAGCCCTCTAAAGTACAGCCACCTAAACTGGATTTAAAAGTACTACCAGGACACTTGAAATACGCTTATCTGGGTGCACATTCTTCGCTGCCAGTTATTATAGCTGCTGACTTATCATCAACAGAAGAAGAAAAATTGCTGCATATTTTAAGAAATTATCAAGATGCAATCGGTTGGACTATAGCAGACATTAAAGGGATCAGCCCTACAATTTGCATGCACCGAATTCTGATGGAAGTTGGAGTAAAGCCCACCGTTGATGCTCAACGTCGTTTGAATCCAATTATGAAAGAAGTTGTTTGTACTGAGGTTATGAAGCTTCTAGATGCTGGGATGATCTACCCCATTTCAGATAGTAAGTGGGTTAGTGCAACTCAAGTGGTGCCCAAGCGTTCTGGAATTACAGTTGTGAAGAATGACAATAATGAACTTGTGCCTACACATTTGACTACTGGGTGGCGTATGTGTGTTGATTACAGAAAGATCAATGCGGGCACTAGAAAGGATCATTTTCCATTGCCTTTCACTGATCAAATGTTGGAAAGGTTGGCTGGTCGTGCATTCTATTGTTTCTTGGATGGATATTCAGGGTACAACCAGATTCCAGTTGCACCTGAGGATCAAGAGAAGACAACCTTTACATGTCCTTTTGGGACTTTTGCATATCGAAGAATGCCCTTTGGTTTGTGCAATGCTCCTGCAACGTTTCAACGATGCATGATGAGCATATTTTCCGGATTGGTTGAACAGGTAGTTGAAGTGTTTATGGATGACTTTTCTGTTTTTGGGGATTCTTTTGATGAATGTTTGAACAATTTATCCTTAGTTCTTGACAGATGCATTAAGACAAACCTTGTTTTAAATTGGGAAAAGTGTCATTTCATGGTTAAGCAGGGGATTGTCCTAGGCCACTTGATTTCTAACAGGGGTATTGAGGTTGATAAGGCCAAAATTGATGTAATTGCAAAGCTGCCACCACCGATAGCTGTTAAAAGTGTTCAATCTTTTCTTGGTCATGCTGGGTTTTACAGACGGTATATCAAGGATTTCTCTAAGATTAACCGACCATTGTGTAATTTATTGGCTAAGGATGCTCCTTTTGTCTTTGATGATGCTTGCTTGGAGGCTTTCAACAAGTTAAAGACACTCCTCACTACAACACCCATTATTGCAGCACCTAATTGGATTTTACCTTTCGAATTGATGTGTGATGCTTCAGATTACGCAGTAGGAGCGGTTCTTGGACAGCGGAAAGATAAGCTTCCCCAAGTCATTCATTATGCTAGTCGAACTCTCAATGATGCACAGCTAAACTATGCGACCACAGAGAAGGAATTGTTGGCAGTTGTTTTTGCATTAGAAAAATTTCGGTCTTACTTAGTTGGGGCTAAGGTGATTGTTTACATAGATCATGCAGCTTTGAAGTATTTGTTGTCGAAGAAAGACGCTAAGCCTCGATTAATTCGTTGGATTCTTTTACTGCAAGAGTGTGACTTAGAAATCAGGGATAAGAAGGGTAGTGAAAATGTTGTGGCTGATCATTTGTCCAGGTTGATTGTGCCAATTTCTGCTGAAGATGACTTGCTGCCTTTAAATGAAAGTTTTCCAGATGAACAGTTGTTTGCTGCCCATATCATTTCACCATGGTTTGCTGATTTAGTTAATTATTTGGCTAGAGGGGTACTTCATCCAGATTTTACTTTCCAGCAGAAAAAGAAATTTTTGGCAGAAGCAAAGTATTATTTTTGGGATGAACCATATTTATACAAATATTGTTTCGACCAAGTTATTCGCAGGTGTATTCCAGAAGAAGAGCATGAAAGTGTTTTAAAGTTTGCACATCAGTATGCTTGTGGGGGACATTTTGGCCCTAAACGGACAGCAACTAAAATTTTGCAGAGTGGATTGTTTTGGCCTACTCTCTTCAAGGATGGTAATAGTTGGTGTCGGTCTTGTGATCGTTGTCAAAGGGTGGGTAATCAGTCCAAAAGAAACGAAATGCCACAACAAAGTATATTAGTCGTTGAATTGTTTGATGTTTGGGGTATTGATTTCATGGGACCATTCCCAATGTCCCATGGCAATCAGTATATTTTGGTGGCTGTTGAATATGTCTCTAAATGGGTCGAGGCAATTGCAGCACCAACCAATCAAGGATCAGTTGTTCTGAAATTCCTCCAGGGGGTAATTTTTCCACGATTTGGAACACCGCGTGTCATTCTAAGTGATGGGGGTAAGCACTTTGTTAATAGATCGTTTGCTACGTTCCTAGCTAAGTATGGGATCACCCATCGTGTTGCTACTCCTTATCATCCACAAACATTAGGACAGGTTGAAGTTTCAAATAGAGAAATCAAGCGAATTCTTGAAAAAACAGTTAGCGCTACTCGAAGAGACTGGAGTTTGAAATTGAGTGATGCTCTATGGGCGTACAGAATAGCATTTAAAGGCCCAATTGGGATGTCCTCATTTCGGCTGGTTTATGGTAAGGCTTGTCATTTACCTATGGAGCTAGAGCATAAGGCATTTTGGGCTATTAAAGAGTTGAATTTTTCTTATGATTCTGCTGGAGAAAAACGTAAATTGCAGATTAATGAGCTTGAGGAAATTCGTAATGATGCTTATGAGAGCTCGCGCATTTACAAAGAAAAAACCAAGGCATTTCATGACAATCAGATTCTCAGAAAGAATTTTCATCCAGGGCAAAAAGTTTTGTTATTCAGTTCAAGGTTGAAGTTGTTTCCAGGGAAGTTAAAGTCTCATTGGAATGGCCCCTATTTGGTTACTAAGGTTTATCCTCATGGGGCGGTTGATATTACAAGTGAAATTAATGGCAACACATTCAAAGTGAACGGTCACAGGCTGAAACCATATTTGGAGTCACTCTTCGATATTGCACGCGAGTCACTAACTCTGAAGGAACCAGTGATCTGACCACCAAGCTTCTGCAATGTCTAGCTACAGACTTAAAATAAAGCGCTTATTGGGAGGCAACCCAATTTTTCTATACTCTTTACTCCTTTCAATTATAAAAAAAAACTTATAAAAAAAAATATTTGTTGTTGTTTTCTTTAACTAGATGTTTTTATTTTCTTTCTACTCATAACACATCATTGATTCAATGCAGGACACAACAATCACCAGCAAACATCAAAAGCAAAAAAAAAAAAATCCTAGGTGGAATCCTGCACCCAGAACAAGTCTACACTGGGAAAGACACAACAATCAGCCACAAACATCAAAAGCAAAAAAAATCCTAGGTTGGAATCCTGCACCCAAAGCAGCAAGTCTACACTGGAATCATGCACCCAGCAAGAACAAGTCTACACTGCAATTCAGGCAATTAACAAGCGCTCACTCAAAGATGCAAGGGATTCGAAATTATACCTATGAGATGGATGGATTGGGGGTCCTCAGGGCTTTGTCCTGTTTTGTCCTTTGAGCTTGTGTGCTGACTGCCTTCTCTTGGATCTGCAACCTTCCTACACTGTGCACATGTCAAAATTATACACACATATCTATACATCAACCACAGCTCCCAAATCAGGACCTAAAACAAATTCTGGAATTAATCTTACCTTCGAATGGATATTGGATCTTGAAATCATCCTTGCATGATTAGTGGTCAAGTGGTTCTTGGGTGACTCAATGTTCTTTTTGGACGAAATCCCATTAGACAACGTCTTCTCCAGCAGCTTTTTGAAGTCACCAATCTCAACTTCAAGCTTGGCCACATGGGATTCCAATTCTTTGACAATTCAAGTGGAGCATCCCATAGCTGGTGTCATTTCAAATTTGGGTTGGGAATCAAACAGATGGCGTAATTTCAATATATATATTGAAATCATACCTACAAGATGTACCGATCTGGGGTCCTTAATGGTAGAGAATGGACTCTGGTTCGGCTTCAACTTGCTTTCGTCTTGGAACAGGTTAGCATCTGGTGACATGGATGGAGATATATCTGAAATTGAGGAGTCAAGAAATTCAAAAACCATATAAAGATTCAAGTGCATCAGATAATTCCACCCCACAGAGAGACAAGGCCCTTGCGTTCTTGAGAAAAATGAAGAAGGGCGAGAATGCGAACCTGCATTTTCTGAGCAAACCGAAGAAGTGAGAGCGTTGAGATGAATGGGTCTGCAACTTCCAGTTCTCTCGCAACCAACAGAGATGCAATTAGATCTTTCCACATGACACCCGCTGCGGCTACACCAATTATATTGTAGAAATTGCTTGGATTTGACACAAGTCTGCCCTTGTCCGTGTTGGTCGCGCCAGGCAATTCCCATCGGTCTCAAGCGTTCGAAACCTCCCAGGTGTGTTCGTTTTCTTGCTATTTTGTTCTTATTGTTTTTATTTCTTTATTTCTTTTTAATTTTTATTTATTTATTTATGTATTTTTCTCTCTTAGGGTATTTTCTTTCTTTTTGCTGTCACATCTATTTAGATTTTTAATTTTGGGAAAATTTTAGGGGTCTTGTTTAAAATTTTCGTTTTTAAGTTCATATCCATAGATTATTTTAAACATTAGAACAAATGGACATGGTGAAAATCAATCCCACAGTAGTGTCTTTTCTGTTTATTGTTGCTTAGACACTAATTCATGAATTATACTTTGAAATTTGCACATCACACCAACATGGTTTTGGAGAGTGAGATTGAAATACTTACTTTTTGTCTAAGTGTGTTTTAATTTTTGTTCTTTATAAAAATAAAGTTAGTATGTGTTATAAAGTAATAATTGCCTCACCCGAAGCTTTGCTAGTAACCGGGCCAGTCCTGCCTAATCAGTAGTGATTCTCGAGATAAACGGTAAAGTTTTGGCATGAGGCAGGGTGGTTAGTTGGTTTCGTAGCCGTTTCAGCTTGAGTTAATAAGTCCTTAGGGGTGTTCTACACCTAGTGTCCTAAAGCCTTAGTGGTTTGGGAGTCATTGACCTAAAGCTCGCTACATGGGTTGGATCGAAAGCTTAAGGGAACCAACATTGCACAACCACTACTGTTACTAAAAAAAAAAAAAAAAAGAGAAGAAAAAAAAATGTGAAGTATGAATAAAAGGGATGAGAGATAAGGGTTTTAGTCGAGTCTCCTTAACTATGATGGTTCACTTTACATCGAAGGAAGTTTGTGAATTCTTTTCTAATTGATTCTAAATAGCTTAGACTCTGTGGTGGGATTACTGGGATCTATTGAAAAGATGTTCTAGTTTTTAAAATTTCCTATGGATTGCAACTTGAAGGTGGAAATTTTGTTCTATTAAGTTTTAGCAAGGTGTTTAGTTTATTAAGTTTTTATTTTTGTTTGAGTCTTGTTTTGCTTGAGGACAACCAAAAAGCTAAGTTGGGTGGTATTTTGATAAGTCGATTTTATATTATATATTTAACCCCATTCTTAGTATATTTTGGTTAATACTTTGGAAGAATTTTGATACTTTGAATTATATTTCCAATATAGGACTTTCGATTCTCTCTGAGCAAAACATAATCAAATGAACGAATTTTGGAGTAATTCCAGTTGGAGGACGTACGTGAGTCACTTAGCTTGATCGTATCAAAATATCAGACTTTTCCACCAAGCGATGATTTCCTGGCGAATAGATGAAGGAGCAGTGCGCTGTGCTGGAAAAGTCTGATATTTTGATACGATGAAGCTAAGTGACTCACGTAAGTCCTCCAACTGGAATTACTCCAAAATTCGTTCATTTGATTATGTTTTGCTCCAGAGAGAATCGAAAGTCCTATATTGGAAATATAATTCAAAGTATCAAAATTCTTCCAAAGTATTAACCAAAATATACTAAGAATGGGGTTAAATATATAATATAAAATCGACTCATCAAGAGCCATGTTCGACTTGGAAGTAAGCATCAATCTAATGCCATATCCAGTTTATCAAAAGCTTGGCTTAGAAGGGCCGAAGAAGACTTCAGTTCGGCTTAAACTAGCTAATCATTCTATCAAATATCCAAAAGGTATTGTAGGAGATATTTTAGTTCAAGTTAATACAGTCATTCTCCTTGCTGATTTTGTAGTGATGGACATGGAGGATAACCCAAATGGAGATCGTGTTGATCTCATTCTCGTAGGACGACCATTCATGGCTACTACAAACACAATTATCAGTGTGAAAGATGGCTACTACAAACACAATTATCATTGTGTTGATCTCATTCTCCAATGATGCTATAGAAGTTGTCTTTCACAAGAAGAGGAAGATCATGTTGAACCGGCTTTTCAAGAAGTGGTAGTTGCCCTAGAAGTGTTCCAGCCATACCCAAAATCATTTAGGGCACCACTCGAGCCTCTTGGACCATTCCCCACGAAATTGGAACCATCCATTGTCACCCTAATGTCCAATATTGCACTTCCTACACATATGAAGAAGAAGAAAAGAAAAAAAACAAAGGAAGCGAAAGAAAAGGAGAAGAAGCTAGGTGAACTATCTTGCTATGCATAAGGAGATGATTGATCCAAAACTCACCAATTCATCATAAATTGCTGGATGTCTTGCCAAGACATTAACTAAGGCACTTCTTGGGAGGCAACCCATGTGTTCAAGAAGAAAGTGCTTGGTAGCGGTCGACCTGATCGCATCTAGGGGAAGTTTCTCTAAACCTTTTTCTTAAATTTTCCCCTTATTATTTACATGTTCTCAATCATCTTTATTATGCTTTAACATTGAGGACAATGTTCAATTCAAGTTTGGGGGAAGGTTTTCAATTTTCGTTCGTTTGTCACTAATATTTTTTTATATTTTACAATGTTATTCAATCAATGCTATGGAGCTGCCATTGAGGTTTTCATATTATACTTTTTCACTTTACAAAGCTTTCGCTCTTAGAATTTTGGTGGCTAAAGTACCATGCTCAAATTCTTGAAGGAAAATAATGGAGACTACCCTAGTGAGCTATATTGATCCTACTTGCCTTCTTGAGAGGGTTTAAAGTGTTTCTATTTCTCATCCCTACTGTTTCTTCAATTCACTCTAAATAATCTCATTGTCCCATTTTGATTTAATACTAAGGATGATTCTACTTTGCAAATATCATGTGTATACTCTCACTCACTCATGAACTCATTGAAGTGATGCTAGACTATGTGTGCATAAACATTCTACGTGCTTTCTTTTCACCTTACCCATATGTGTGTTCCATTAGCCCTCTTGAAGCCAAACACTTCAAGCCTTTTTCTTCTACCACCCTCATCATTTCCCTACCTGTGTAGCTATACTCTATAGCTTAGGAATATACCAAGGTGTCCCAAGATAAAGTTTGAAGCAAGGAAGTTGTTGCTAAGTACCTGAATGAAAAATGGTGTGAATATGTGCAATGAAGTTAAAAAAGAAGCATATCAAATAAGAAAGATAAAAGAGAAAATGTTTCGATATGATCTAAGTGTGAAAAATAAGTTCTAGTTGCAGCCATGTCATTCTAAATCAATGATACCTTGTAGATCAATGAAGAATGCAACCTTGGTATGTTCTTAAGTTACTTGTTTTTCCTTCCAATTCTTCCATTTCCCCTAACCTTAGCCTTTCATTACAACCTTGTGAAAGACTAGCTTATCTTTAAGGATGTATTCATGAGTGCGGGTACACGTATGTGTGTATCCCTATTCTTAGTATTTGATTCCTTTCATGAGATCTAACCAAAAAAATTTCTTCTATTTTATACACTCACTTATGCTTGCTTGAGAGAATAAAACCATAGGTTAGTGCTATCTTCGAGAATTAGAGTCGAAGCACGTTCTTTCTTTAAGGTTTGAGTGTGCTTGCTTTGAAGCCATGTGCCTTTGAGCTATAGGTTTCACTTTACCTAATTATGATTTCATAAATTTGCATATTGGCTAATTTTATAATCGTGGTGGAAAAACCTGTCAACAAGACCCGCGAGCCCACGACCTCCGATTTTTGATTCGAAAGTTTCTACAGGTTCAGCCAAATATACTAAACACGTTTTGCAAGTTCGATCTCAATCGAGAGGTCGGATAACTCGTAATCGCATGATCGGATGGTTACCGTTTATTGTAAACTTTGAATTATTGAATCGGAGCATCCTAGAAGTACCTAGATCAACGTAAGTGAAAATGGAGTCAATCCAAGGGTCTGAACATATCGAACCCAGATAACGCCTAATATGCGATATCCGATCGACAGTCAAATGATACCCAAATTCAAATCCGAGCATACAGTCGTGCTTGGGATGACATGGGAACATTTTAGGACCCAATGGCTGCCACAAAGTGGCCCACGCGCCGCCTCACGGGTTGGCAGCATGTGGGTGTCCATATTAATTCCGGCGATCGGAAAATCTCCAAACCGCCGGTCAAGAGCTATACCCACATGATCAGAACAATGAGTAGAGCAACTTTTGTTCTTAGTCGATGGCCAAAAAGTGGCCGGAGATAGCCAAAGATAGCCGGAATTAACAATCAAAAATGGTTGAAACTTTAAGCGATAAAACGAGTTCTAAAATGGAAAAATTGATCCTATCAACCCAATCATCAACTAAGTCATGTTGAAAGGATGAGAAATGAGGACGGAAAATTTTGACAAAATTGTAACTTTATGGAGCTACCGTCGGCAAAGGAGTGGTTGGGCTTGTCGAAGAAGGGGAGGAACAAGCAGAAGAGGTCGAGACGGTTCTAACGCAAGTGGTCTCGTGGCCAACAGTGGCCGGACGATGGAGATGTCGTCGGCCAAATATTAGTGACTATTTTGGTCGTGAGAGAGAGAGAGAGAGAGAAAATGAGGGGGAAAAGAAAAAAAATACATTTACGATTATGCCGCTGGGCTTCAGTAGATCATAACTTCTTTGTTATAACTCTGATTTGAGCCCACTACGTGCCTATGGACTCATCTCGACGTGCTCTATGCAGCAGTACTACTAAAATCCTCAAATTCTTTCCCGATTAAAAAGTCAACTTCATCAAAATATTCTCGGGGTAAAATTGTCTTTTAGTTGAATACTCTAATAATTAAATATGAATTTAAGATCGGGTTATTGCACATATAGTTGTGTAAACAAATATATTTCCAGTGAGCTCTCTCTATGTGAATCATAGAAATTTTCAGTCAGGAAATCAAACAAAACTCGGGCTATTTGAAAGTTTACTTGAAAAGAATATGGCCGTATACGGTTTTATGCGAAGATAGCATCAAATATGTCGGCATCATCCCAAAGTGGTGGTGATGGAGCTGAGCTCTATTTGGAAAATATAATGATTGGTCCAGTATACTTCCGCAAAATGATTTAAGTGCCTAACGAATAATCCATATAAAAATGCTTCAATACTTTCTTAGTATAAGCAAGAATCTCATTGGCATAATGCTCGATCATCAGACCGATGCAAATATTTCTTGAACTCTTTAGGAGTTTTGACCAAGTATTAATTCTTCAAGAGTTTTGATCAATTATCAACACTTCAGGAGTTATAATGTGTTGCATATCATAATTAATGTACTCACTGGGGCAATTTATTCATATTAATATTGAGTACAAAAATTTGTGCTTCAGGCACATATCCTTCAATGACTTGCTTCATGCAATTTCAATCCTTCAAGGATTTTATTTAAGAGATTACATTTCATGACACATTATATAGCTTTATATCCAGCTATTTGTTCTGCTTGTACATCTTGAGGGAATTGCTTCTGGCGACATGCTCCATGCATTTAATAACCTTTAAAAATAACATGTTGGTCTCCGTAACAAGAAGGCGTGATTGCATCTGTAAGTATGGAGAAACCCAACATTCCTTATTTCTACTAGAAACATTGTGTCATATAAATTAAGTATATTCCTTTTTGTTCCAAACACCCAAGTACAACTTCTGGGGTTAACATCTTTTGGGAGTTGTACTATGGGGTTGGTCTTTCACGTTCATTCGCATCTGTAATGTAATTGCCTATTTCCATTTTTGGCCAACCATATTGTTAACATTTAATGATAGAACATGATTCCAATCAACACAGCCCATTGATGATTAAGCAGCTACTCCAAAACCAAAAATTATCATTCATCAATTCGTGATCACACCATTCTCTTGTGTATGCGCATGCATTAATTATAGCATTTCTTTGCTTTTGGGTACCCAAGCCACTTCAAGGGCTTTTATTATCTCTTTCCAGACAGACGTCTCTTATAGGATGAATTATGTGAGAATGTGGATCTTAACCTCCAATGGAGCGTTATTCACTACAAGAAAACTAGCCTTTTGTGACCAAATTTTATGTGATGATGAAAGTTCCGTCACATTTGGCTTGTATAAGTGAGAACATTTTGCAAGTAGTCACCTAAACGTCTTGAAAGGACCTAACAAAATTTTCACTCCATCTTTGTCACATTATAATTTCAATGTCATCACAAATTACATAGCGGGAAATCTTGGCGCCCAATTTTTTACTAAGTGTGACGAATAATGCACATTTGTCACAGAGCATTAAAGTGAGGATTAATAATTTTATTTGGTGAAGATTGACAGCATCACTTACGGCCCAAAATAAAAAAATAAAAAAATAAAAACTAAACCTAACGCTTCATTCAACATAAGTAAAATGCTTTATCGTCATCTACACTAGCCCAAGAACAAAACCCAACGCTTCATCTACACTAGCTGTGCTCTCATCCACAAACCACTGGCGACGATGACCACTCCTCTCCGGTGACGACGACCACTGGTCTTCCTCTCTCTCTCTCTCTCTCTCTCTCTCTCTCTCTCTCTCTCTCTCTCTTACTCCTTCTCTGTCGCCCCCTTCGTGTGACCCATTGTCTCCCACATTCAATCACAAACAAATTCTCATTTCAATCTATTCCCCCAACAATAACCATGGCTAATTAAGTCCACCTTCCACTTGTAATCTCTCATCCACTTGAGATGTGTTCTTGGTCGAAGGAGGGCGTGGCAGCAGCAAGTGTTGGCCTGGAAATGTGTTCTTGGTGGGACAAGGCTTGGGGACCCTGAGCTCCTAACATTGAAGGCTTATAGAATCATTCAGACTGCTGATCTATTGTTGTATGATAGGTTGATGTCCAATGATGTGTTGAAATTGGTTGACTCTGGTGCTAGACTTCTCTATGTGGGCAAGACTGCTAGGTACCATAGCAGAACCTAGGTAAAGCACTAATAAATTAGCATTTCTTGTATTAACTGAAGCAACATTTCAAATTTTATTTTGATTTGCAATTGAGTTTCTAATATGGGTTCTCTCTTACTATAAAGTGAATTGGATAATTGGGTTTGTGTTAATTTGTATCTGGGTTAGAGAAGTGAATTGGGGCTTCACTTTGGGGTCTTGGGAAAGAGCTGAAGCGTTTTTTCCACCTTTCAGGAGGTGATACATGAATTGCTACTGAGTGTTGCTGAAGTTGGAGCTAATGTTGTGAGACTAAAAGGAAGGGATCCACTGGTGAGTTCCTACATTGAAGTATGATAGTTTGTTACTTGTGGTATTGTGGTGTCCTGTCAAATTTGTAGTGAAACGTATTTTTTGTCTTTAGGTGTTTGGTAGCGGTGGGGAGGAGATGGATTTTCTGCGACAACAAGGAATTGAAGTGAATGTTATTCCAAGTACAATGATAGATTAGTCTGGTAAACACTCTTATTTAGTGGAGATTTTTTATGATAATATATGAAAGGTACCAGAGAGACCAATGGTTGTACAACATGGCCATTGCTCTTGTGTTGGTCAACTAAGGGAACATACTCACCTCAGAATTCACCATTTTTTGAATTAATTCTCTGTTTTTCTTGTTCGAGAAATTAATAGTCAAAGAATCATGACAAGGATTTTATTAAAGTTAACTTCTTACTAGGATTTGAAAAGAAAATGGATGAGAAACTCTTGTTTCTTCATATTCTGGTTTGGATGAGAAAACCTTATTAGATTTTTAGTTTGTTTTAAGTTTAGATGAGAAAAATTGAGAAAATGTTAGAATAGATTTTGAGGTAGCTACAGGCAGATTACAACGTAGCCCAACTCCCTTCATAATTACAAATTCTTAACTACTACAAATACATGATAGAAGTGGTGAAAAGAAAATTAGCATATTAATCATGTGAAGTGAAAAATTATAAACAATGAAGAACAAAATAGCAGGGAATTGAAGATAAAACTAGAACTTTATTTCATAATGGAGTTTCCTCCTCAACCTTAGTCAAGGAGTTTAGGTAGACATAATTAAAAATAAAAACAAAACAAAACAAAGAAATTAAAATACATAAGAAATAAATGAGAACTATGAGAGGTGAGGAACAACTACAAGAGAGCCCAAATAGCTCTCAGTTCACTCCTCTCTATCCTTGCTCTCTTTGCCGTAAGGCTCTGTATCTGCACACCCACTTCACTTGCCGTTGTTCTCTATTTATAGAGGTTGGAGACCTTCAACTTCAGCTGCAAAATTCAAGTGTTGGCTGCCATGTTTGCTACTTTCTTCATGTGGGCTCTGCATTCGTCATTCATCTAGTTGCTTTTGCTGCAATATTCTCTTGAGTTAACTGCTACACTCCCTACAACCTGACAAAGCTAAAGTGTGGCATCCACCAGCTGCATCTCATTTGTTAGTTGTCTTTCTTTTCTTTTGTATGGCTCTTTATTTGCTACCAACCCATGTGCTGTCAGTCTTTGTTGCTGGTTTTTCATATGGCTATTTGGTTGGAGCTGCCGTTCCACTCTCCTTGCTCATCCTTTCTTGAACTTGCCTCTGTGATGCTCCCAATCTTCCTTCTTAATATCTCCAACACGCACCTTTATAAAATCATGATATTAGAATATAACGTAACAATTATAGCCCAATTGATAAGAGTTTGGGTGCTACTGCAAAGATGTTGCTACCAAATAGTTGTTGCAGGACTTGTTGCAGCTATTAGTTGGGGGATCATTAGCTGATCACAAATTTTTATTCCTTGGTGCTGGAGAGGTAAGTATGTTCCCTTAGTTGAAGATACATTTAAGGGAGTTTCACTAAAACACCCAAAATGGGGGCTTAAATTATAAAAAAACCCAAGCACTATTTAAACATATAAACACACCCAAAACCCATCATTACACACACTCAAAATCCATTTATAAACACACCCAAAAAGTTGACTTTGATGTTGATTTTGGGTGTGTTTCTATGTTTAAATAGTGCTTGGGTTTTTCTATAAATACATGTCTAGGATTGAGTTTATTTATAAATTTGTATATATTTTTAATTACTTTTGAAGAGTAATAAAGAAGGGGTAATTCTGTGTATATTCTTTGTCATTGGTGAAGTTGAAAATCGTAAAATTCTTGGGACTTAGTGGTTCTCTCTTCCAAAACGCACCTCTTCTTTATATATATTCTCCATAGGAATGCTCTTCCCTATCCTCTAACCCTAACTGATGTCCCTTATGCTAGCACTTTGTTGTTGTGTCTCACATTCTCACTTGTTTAATGGTTTCAGGCCGACACTAGCATAGCAGAACTAATAGCCCTTGAAGTTTCCGAACAAGTTTTTAGCCTAATATTTGTTTGATTTAACTTGTACAATAAAAGATCCTTAGTATCTTACCCAAGAGAAAACAAAAAAGATCCTCAGTAATTATTTATTATAAAAAGTGGTATTAGAATAAATCTTGATACATACAAAAAATTTTGGTTTTATCAAAATTTGCTGCACTGTGAAAATGATTATTGAATTATCGCAACAACTTTGGATGGCTGCGTAGATTTTAACTTTTGTTGGAATTGGGCTCCACTAGTGTTTACCAATTTCAAGTCCTTGTGTGTTTAGAACTATCTAAAACTTTGGAATTCTTATTAGTTGGTTAATAATAGGTTGATAGTTTTACTGATTTTCTATTATTTCTTCTTTTGTTTATTTGTGTCTAGCCACAGTCAATATCCTTGGAAGAACAAGTAGACCACTAATTGACAATACAGAAAGACCATGTTAAAAGGCTTTTTTCTTGTAGTGAGCTAACTTTTTAGATGGTTTAAGATGTATTTGAATTATTTGTCTGGATGGTTTGTACATGATTTTTTCTGTGTAAATGAAAGAAAAATGGATTTGTTATGTCAATTTGTTGTGTAAGCACATCTTTTTGTTATATGGAGGCCATATTTTCTGCCTATATTACCACAGGAAAGATTCTTTTGTAGCTTTTTATGCTTCGTATGTACTTCATTTTTAGGAGTGTGATTTTTATTTTTTCATGCTTCTCATTTAATCCTTTGATGGATTCTGTTTTTCATCCTTTTATTTTCCTCACCATGGTCACTTAGACATCAAACATTAATTCTATTTGTCTTCTCACTTTAATGTTAACAACGTTGTATTATGTTTACATTTTCTAGCAGTGTAGCTTCCCAACCATAAATAAGGATGTTCTTCCCCAATGGTAATTTGCCCTTTTATATCTTCTATATCCATTTTTATGACAATTTTTCTTTTTTATGACAGTTGAACTAAAAAGATCCATTATTTTTTGTTGTCGTTGAGGATCGTTTGCAATTTGGTTCAACTTTCACTACTACAAAAATCGAAATAGACGACGGGAAACCATCGTCGTCTAGAAGGTTTTCCAACCGTTGTGAAATCGACCACCATCTTTTGCAAAAAAAACGACGACGGTTAATACCTGACGTCGTTAAGGCATTCAACGTCCAAATTTATTACTAACCGACGTGTAATTACTATATAATTAGCCTAAAATGAAATCTCCGACAACATTAGACGACGATTTTATGCAAACTGAGACGTCTAAAGTGTGTTACATGTCAAGATCAAAAGAAGAACCGACGTACAGATAATTATCCATGTCCCTAAATGAAGGAAAAAAGACTTGGATAAGCTAGAAACCCTCATGGTTAATTTATACTATGTTAAACAAACAAAGCAATCGACGTCTAAAACATAAACGACGATGTTCACACAAACCAACAGACGTTTAAAGAGTATTAGATGTTATTTGTCCCTCAATAATTGTTGTAACATGACATAACCACGTCCTGCACTTGGTATCACCAACGCTTATGTAGTTATCCACGTTGCGAGACTCGTCGTTTAAATTGTACAAAGAAGGCCCTTTGACAAAGTTAGACGTCACTTTTTCTAAATAACTGACGTCTAAAAGATTTAAAATGACATAATATTACTCAATATCGACGTACAAAACTGTCACCCACGTCGGTTTTTGTCAAAGGATGACGTTATAAATAGTATTGAAGGCGTGGATAGGAACACAACCGAAGTGGATTATATATTCAACGTCCATTGCATTAAAATAAAGGACGTGGTTAATTATATCACTACGTCTAGAGATCCAGCTGCTTGACGTTGTAATTGCTTACCACGCCGGTTTTGATTACATAATGACGTGGTTGTCTTTTTAAAAGTCGGTTGTTTAACTTGCCTTGGCGTATGTATGCTCGGAGATGTCAGTTGTTTTAGACTAGCTGACGTGCAGAACATCTATCACGACAGTTAATGGAACTGAACGGCCTTTATTTTGCACTTTAGACGACGGTTTATTTTAAGCAAACCGTCTTGATTTCTTTTTCAGATGTCTATTTTTTTGTTTTACGATCTTTTTCCCTTTTTAAAACCCGATGTTGTTTTTATCTTAGACGTTTGTGTTTCCAATTTTTTTACCGGACCGTTCATACTTTACAGCTTTAACCCAGCTTTTTAATTTTTGATTTTTCTTGCCCAAAGCCTGAATAATGAAAATGTGATCAGAATTAATGTCACGTCCCAGACCCGGGAGTCGGTGGAAATCCCACGCCCGATGCGTGAGAAAATAAAAACTAAAATAAAATAAAAAGAAGCTTAAACATGGGTTTAAAATAAACTTCTGTTATAAAAATGATCCAAAATCTTACAAATTTACAATTAATAAATAAAGCTCTACTAATCTCATCTAATTCAGCCTCAATCGATTTAGTCCTCATCTTGCCCACTAATTCATCTGAAAAATTAAACAGGGTGAGGGGTGAGCAACCATAGCTCAGTGGGGACATGAGACCTTACCACAGTAGATTGATATAACTAAATTAAGTTACATGCAATCACACAGCCAAATATCCAATTATTAATAATAATGCATGAATGAATGCTCTTCATCTATTCCCGTTAATTCATATAATTGGACAAGCAGGCCTGCACGTCCCATACCATGCTTATACCACTTGGTCCCGAATGCTCATTTATATGAACTAACACCCGTCTCAGTCATCCCGTAATTCCCCTTTTGTTAGTCCGTCATCTTGTCTAACTCTCTTTCGCTAGTCCCGAATCACCCAATAAAAACCATGTGCACTGTGAGATCCCTGAGACGTGATACCTGCCAAGAGTTAGACACAACTACACAAAAAATCCTTCCCAAAAGATCCTTCCCATTACCCTCTTTTCCATCATTATTTTCTTGACCCAACAACTCCAACCAATTACCATGACATGATATAATTATGCCAATATTATTCAAATAGTTCACAATACATAAATATCCTATATCAAGAATATTATACAATATCACACATAATATAGAGCTCACGAAATTTAATTAGATCAATCCAAGTAAAGGCCCCCAAGAAATCCCTACATCGTTTCTAAAGCCAACTCCAAGTTAAGAAAACACACAAGCTACGACCTCTAACCCCTCCTGAGAATTTGATCACCACTTGCTTTCTCTTGTTTTCTTTCTTCTTCTTCTTCTTCTTCTTCTTCTCTCTCTCTCTCTCTCTTCTCTTTGCGTGCACTACTATGCAATGTCCTGTGTGGAAATGACCCCTATTTATACTACAAAAGAGGCGGCAACTAAATGGTTTCCTATTGGTTAGGGTTGCAGAGCTTATAAATTTGGATAACTATTCATTGCAATTGGCGGCAAGACAAAGGATAATGATTCAAATACTTACTAGCCGAGTAAATTTTAGATAACTCTTAAGTCTATTGACCAAGCATTTGTTGCCATCTACAAGGAGAAATAGCATCAGGTGTTTTCATGCTATGCCATAGATTGACAACAAACCAAGTCTAAATTACCTAGCTAGTAAGTGGACGTATCTCAAGCTAACTCTTTTGGCTTTATCAATATATATAAGTTATTAACTAAATATGTAACAAAATATTTAATTTCCCCAAAAAAAAAAAAATATATATATATTAAAAATACAGGGTTTCACAATTAAAATGATGTATAGAATTATTAATTAATGTCATACAATTAACTGAATAACTAATGTCGTACATTACAACAATCAATCAATCCATATATCTTCACACCCCTCTCTAATATTTTCATTCCCAAACTCACCCACTAGGTCATCAAATGTGTCAACATTTGGTTTCCCTCTAGTAAATGGCTCATACTCAATTCTAGTATCAACTAGCACATCATCACCAATAACATTATTATATTCTCTATTAGACATTGATAACACTACTGACCAACCACGATGCATTGGGTCGTCAGCATAAAATACTTGTTTGACTTGAGAAGCCATAACAAATTGGTCATTCCTATGTCCAATTTTACTCAGATCTACAAGGATAAATCCAAGTTCGTCGACTACAAGGCCCGAAGTATTATCTATCCGATCACACCTCAAGACTAGGATTCTAAACTTTTGGTAGTCAAGGTCTCAAATTTCTTGAATAGCACCATAAAAACCCATATTGGAGACAATAGGGCTTTTATCATTGGCACTAGCAAATTGCATAGTATGTGCAAGTAAATAAACTCCACTATTTTGGATAGTTCGCACATCATCTTGTGCCTTGGTGTTAAATTTAACACTGTTAATAAGATAGCTCCTATATGATGGCACTGCCATGCTTGGACCAGCTGCTAGCCACCTCAAATTTTCTGATATGCCATTATGCTCTTCCCCATTAAGTTCACTCTGAACCTGCAAATTAATCTATATATCTTAATTCAATCTAACATATAGAATGGAAGAAAATTAAAAGTTGAATATGCATGTCATTCAATAACATATATATACCTTAAAGTGGAGCCATTGAATGAAAGTGCTATTGTGCTTATCTTGCAGTCACTTTGTTCTCTTTCTAAATTTTGGATAAGTGGTCTTGATGTGGATCATATGTTCCCTACATTGACACGAAAAAATCAAGCATTATGGTTCCTTGTATATAAGATAAACATAAGGAATCATAATATTTAAAATGGCTTCATATGAAAAATAAAAGTCATACGTACTCGATATAAGGTAGGACTTCCTCCGTATTCTCCAAGACATATAAATGTGCCTGGTTTAACAAGTCTCGATCAACTAAGCTCACTATGCAACCTGATAATGGCTTCGAAACTCCTATCTTCTGGCTTCAAGGCAATCTAACTGTACTAACATCAGATAAATGCTCGGTGCAAAACTCTACAGCTTCTTCACTATATCTGCTCAGCAATGCAACCTTCTGGACGAGTACGGTTCTGAACATACCCTTTTAGCACTTTCATATACCTTTCAAACGGATACATCCATCTAAAATATACTGGGCCACATAGACGAACTTCACTGACAAGATGTACTGCTAGAAGAACCATGATATCAAAGAATGAAGGGGGAAAATACTTCTAAAGCAAATACAAAGTAACTACTACATCTTCTTCCAACTTATCTAGCTTAGAAACATCTACTGTCTTTGCACATATGGCATTGAAGAAGAAGCACAATCGAGTTATTACATACCCTGCAGGCTTCTCCAAAATAGAATGAATTGCCACAGGGAGCAATTGTTGCATCAAGGTATGACAATCATGAGACTTAAGTCCAAGAAGTCTTGACTCTTTTAAAGATACAAGATTTTTTTATATTTGAACAATAACCTTCAGGGACCTTCATACCATAGAAATAATTGCAAACCGCTCTCTTCTCTGCTCTTGACAAATTCCAATGCCTTGGAGGCAAGCGAGTATGTCTTTGTCCATACTCAAGGTTGCAAATTAGTTTTGACCCTCATGTTCAATAAATCTAACCAAGCAGTAATCCCATCTTTATTTTTTCCAGGGATCTCCAGCAATGTACCAATGATACTATTGCAAACATTCTTCTCAATATGCATAACATCTAGGACATGCCTCACATGAAGGTATTTCCAATACTCGAGATCAAAGAATTTTGATTTCTTCTTTCAACAAACTCTGTGCCCATCATTCTCACCAACACTTCCCCCATTTTTTGAGCCTCATATGTAATTAATATCTTCAACAATGTGCAACACTTCTTCTTCGTTTAATGGCTCGGGAGGCGTGCCATATTCAAGTTTCCCATTAAAAGCTGCGCGCTGCCTCCGATATGGATGATTGGATGGTAACCATTTTCTATGCCCAATGTAACAAATTTTGTGGCCATTTTTCAACCTGTGACTGGGTGTATCATCACCGCATATTGGACAAGCTTTATATTCTTTAACGACACAACCATATAAGTTTCCATAGGCAGGAAAATCATTAACTGTCCACAGCAATACACCTCTGAGTGTAAAATATTCTACTATATGTGCATCATACACTCCTCTAAGTAGACGTCTATATCATTTCCAGGCTGTTTAGGACCGAAAATGAATATGGGCAACATCATGAACTTTCGTTTCATGCATAGCCATGGTGGGAGATTATATGTAACTAAGATAACTGGCCAACAACTGTATCTGCTACTTAAAGAACTATGGGGATTGAATCCATCAGATGAGAGCCAATGTCAAGTTTCTCGGCTCTTTACCAAACTCGGGCCATTTATCGTCAACAAGTTTCCAAGACGAGGAATCCACTGGATGAGACATTTGACCGCCAACTAATTTTCTAGCAGTGTGCCAAGTCAAACTCTTTGTTGTCTTATGTGATTGAAATATCCTTTTAAACCTTGGAATTGGAGGAAAATACCACACCACCTTCGCTGGCACAACCTTTTTCAAGATTGAATATTTGCCTTCCTTCCACCTAGAGACACCACAAGTAGGATAATTAGTTGAATCTTCATAATCCTTCCTATACAAGATGCAGTCATTGGGACATGCGTGGATTTTCTCATAACTCATCCCTAAAGCAGACAATGTCTTTTTTGCCTCGTACATAGAGGAAGGTAGTGTATTTCCTTCTGGAAGCAAATCTCCTTGAAGTATCAATAATTCTGTAAAACAAACATCACTCATCCCGTGTTTTGCTTTCAAATTATATAACTTCACCAAAGCCGACAACATCGTGTACTTACTGCTACCAGGGTACAAGGGTTGATCTCCATCCCCAATCACATTGGCAAACTCATAAGGATCAAATCCAATATCACCTAAATCATTATCATCCATCCTTACTTCTTCAGAAACAAAACCGAACCTACTTTGCTCATCTTCTTCCACATTTCTACTAGCATTAGTAGTCCATTCCCAAGGTTCTCCGTGCTATGTCCAAATCTTATAGCTTTGGTCAATTCCATTAAAGTATAAGTGGTCCCTTATAATTCCAACTCCAAACAATCGAATATTTCCACATTTAACACATGGACAACGAATATGAGTTGTATTTACAAGATTTTCTACAGCAAAATTCAAAATTCCTTCCACACCTAAATCATATGCCTTAGATCTTCTATCCGCATGTATCCATGACTTATCCATCTCACACACTATAAAATCATAAATATAATAAAGTGAAAAGATCAGCAATGAAACAGTACTATATTGACAGAGAAGAGAAAAAACTGGGAAAAAAAAAAACAAAATTCCACAATAATCAAACGACGGTTTTTACAAAATAATCGTTGCGTAACATAGATTAAGACGACAACATGTTTATTTACTGTTGTCTTTAAGCAAACAACAAAATATTTGTATTCTTTTTGAAGAACAAGTCTGGGTTGTGGTCGCCTAACAACGACGGCGGTAGTAAATAAAAAGTCGACGTATAATAAAAATTTAGACGACAGTTGGTGGAAACTAACCATTGTCGTTGTATACAAAAAACCAAAGCCTAATTCTTCCATCCCCATTCCATTTCAAAGAACCCTTAATAGAATGCAAACATCAAAACATAAAAGAACCCATATATTGCTCCCAATCAAGAACCCATAGCTCCCAAAACATAAAAGAACCCATATTAAGATACCAAAGCTGAGAGAATATACAAACTAACAGAATATTTAGAGAGATCTAAGAGAATATTGAGAGAGTACTGAGAATATATTCAAACTAATAAGAGAATATTGAGAGAGAGCTGAGAGAATATACGTACATGGATATTGAGAGAGAGTTGAGAGAAAATATCAAATGCTTGAGAGAGCTCAAAGAATATACCCAATGCTTTGAGAGAGAGCGAAAACTTTAAGACAAATTTACGTTGAAGAGAAAGAAGGAAATACTTTAGGGTTAAATGGAAATTCTGAAAATTTTTTATCCTGGTCAAAAATTTCAAAGGACGGCATTTATTAAAGACGACGGTAAATACAACCCAGTGGTCATTTAATTTCAGATTTACAACGACGGTTGTGTTACATTTACGCTGTTGTAAAATGTTTTGATGTTGCTAATACAAAAACCGACGTCTAAAATATTAAATAATTACCTTTGGTATGTGTTTCCTGGGATTCAAACGCTTGTATTGACCAAAAAGAGCGAGAACAAACCGGTGTTGTTTCAATAAAACCTACACCCTAAACCATAAATTTTACAATAATTAAAAAATAAAATTCACAAGCATGAGAAAAATGAACCAAAAATTCCTATGGACTCCTTAAAACAATGCCTTCTATATTAGTAGGCTAAAATCTATATTAAAGAATTTTCAATTTTATGACCACCAATGAATCACATAATGACAGGACCCGACCCAAATTCTACTTTGGAATTCGAGCCGAACCCTGTGCGTGTCCGACATCTGGAAGGTGTCGAGCTTAAATGATTGAATTGCCCTTCCAACTAAAAATCCACTTTATTATTAGATTTACTTCTGCTGAAAATTCGGCAGAATTTCCCCAGTAATTTGCTCATTTCCCAAAAATTTCCACATGTGAAACAAGCATATATAAATAACCCATTTGCCAGGATGCATTAAATTTTATCCAAGAAAACAGCAGTATATCATTCTGGCCTCAAGCCTCAACCAATCAAAAACATCATTTTGCAAAATAAGTTCATTTCAACTTTCAGAAAATCCATAGTATATTAGCAATCTAAAGGACTCCAACTCGCGGCTGTACCTTATAGCATTAGGCTGCCTATCAAGCCACGCGTAGTTCTTTACTTGCAAAACCACTCTAGTTCTCATTTCCTGTTTCAAGCTTCCTAGCATTACTCACATGGCAATATCTATATTTAAATGAATGAATAAAAGCATTTATATGAAGTAATCATGCTTGCAAAACCATAACCATCAATTCCTCGTGACACCAATGGTGACACGTTCTGACCTGTAATCCTCGCTGGACTCAGGAGACATCTCGTCAACCTGGTCCGCAATCCTCGCTCCCACGGTTCGGATATCTCTAAGACTTGTGGGGCAAAATATGCTAGAAAAACTTAAGATATTTAATACTATATAAAATAATGCAAGATAAAGATAAATGAACATAATAAAATAAAATAAAATAAAATAAGTTCAAGATTTATAAGTTCCGAACACCCTTGTATAGAACTCATGTAAAGTTCATAAATAAATAAATATATATATATTTATATATATATATATACATCAATAACTTGATTAGAATCTATATATATTTCCATCTATCGCTTGTAAAACAAATGTGACGCTTAAGAAAATAATGATAACTATATAAAATCCTCAATTTAGTTTAAAAGCATCTCATATCTTAAATTCTCTCCACCTAGGCGTACCCCCATATCTGATCCTACAATTCCTTTAATACTGTCAATTCATATATGCTGTCAATTCCATATATCCGTCAATTCCAATAATAATCCGTCAATTCCATCTTCGCAGGTCTCGAAAACATAAAGTTAATCGAGCCGCATTCCTCGCAGGTCTCAGAGATAACATTTCAATCTGAGCCGTAATCCTCGCAAGTCCCGGAGACACCAAGTCCATTTGAGCCACATTCCTCGCAGGCCTCAGAGGACCATTTGTCACTGAGCCACAATCCTCGCACAACACAGTTCAGGCGTCCCCGAAACTCGTGGGGCATAATCATAAATAACAAACTGTTTCAAGGCAACTGGGGGGTACTCTCGCGGTGGGTTTGAAAACCATAACCCGTCATTTATATAAACTTTCAATAAATTGGTTCTCAACTAAAGTTAAAATACATATCCATATATATATATATATATATATATATACAAAATCTGATAAAAACCAAAAGCTATAATTCTTCCTTTTCAACCACTGACTATATAAGCGGGTGATAAATGAACAGATAATTAAATACTCATACTCTTCACATCTGAAAACAATAAATAAATAACTTCCAATAATTCATAACCTTCCAACACCAAAATAATATCCAATATCAACATAAAATGCTATAACGTAAACTCATAAACCAAACATAACAAAATACTTAACATAACAGTAAATTCTCAAGTATAAAATCGTTCCAATACTTCTCGAAGGATAAACTACCTCGGAAGACTCTCAGTCCACAAAGTGGTCAGTCTTCCCAACTAGGTCCACGGGACCGGCGTGGGGTCCACTACCACCTATCACATATCCAGTAGTCCCTAAAGGTCCCAATAAGCCTAGGACACATGTCCCAAGAGTTCAGTCTCTATTGAACGGTCAGATTGCTCACGATTACACGATCAGATGGTTACTATAAACCTAACCTATGATTGACGTTTCTGGAGTATTCGGGTCTCCATTTTACAATCCGTCAGATTCTAAACGATCTTGAGAATATCTAGATTAGCATATATGAAATTTCCCACGATCCAATGGTGCAAACATATTGAACCCAGAAGTCGCACAATATGCGAGATCCGATCGGGGCTCAAACGTGGTTCGAATTGAGATCCGCGAATACCCACATGCTCGTGAGGACCAGGGGATTATTCTAGGACTGAAAGTGGTCCCCACCTTGTTGCCCAAGCACGGCCACACGCGCTGACAAGACGTGGGTGGCTTGATCAATTTTCGGCGGCCGGAAAAACTTTAAACAGTCAGGCCAAACTCCTACCCTAGGTGTAACACCCTATTTGGAACCACTTTTGTTCTTGGACCTACCCCAAAAAATGGCCGGAAGTGGCCAGAATTGTGATCCCAAAACCAGCCAAACCCTAGCTCGAAACTTAACCTGCCAAACCTAGAAATTTCTCAAATCTTACCCAACCATAAGCTAAAGCACGGAAAATAGCTAGAAATCCATACCTTATTCGTCCAACTGGTGTTGCTGTTAACGGCCTAGGAGGGGTGAGGTAGGAAGAAGGCGTCGAGCGGTTCGTTTGGGACAGTGCCACCCCAAACGGTGGCGGATGCGACGGTGGTGGCCCAAAACCAAGCTAATGAATAATAATAGGGGAAGGGAGGTGCTGCTGAACGAGGGGAAGGAAAATAAATACAACCCGAGTATTGTCGCACCCGAGTCTTAGCGGCACTTTGTTGCTCTGATAACAAATTTTAAAATTCCCATTATGTCCTTTTCGTTTTAGACCTTTCCTCCTTCGTTACAACTCGGAATCGAGCGTCTGTATGTCTACGAACTCGTTTCGTCATGCTGTACGCCGTGCAATCGAAATTCACAAATTCCTTTCTGGTCAAAAAGTCAACTTTTAAACATAATAAAATATTCTAGGAGTATAATTGTCTTTTGCTAGAATAAATTAATAATTAAATATTAATTAAGGACCGGGTTGTTACACATAAACCTTAGGATTATGTTATGGAAAGTATAATAACTATTGTGCTTTGTCTCTAAATCTTTTTGACTTTTGTTAGCACTTCTAATTCTGAAATCTAAAATTAAAATTTCCAGGCATGTAGGGGGTAGATATTGTCTCAATAAGTGCATAGAATTTGTCCACATGACGTTGCCCTATAAAACATTAGACGTCGCAATGTAATCACCGCCGTGGTTAGGGAGTTACAACATCAACCTTTTTTGAATAACCGATGTGGGTATAATTTACACTGTCAATTATTATGTTGATGACGACGTTGTTTATAAATACAACGTCACATTTTAACATGCAACGGAGGTTGTATGTCTCTACAAATTTTTTCGTAGATTTCAGTTTTACAAATTAACCGACGTGTATATCAACATTAAATGACGTTTTTGAGAAAAGCCGTCGATGTTTTCTTTGCCGCTATAATAAGACAGCAGTTGATTATATATATGAGACGTGTAAATAAGAATGAGACGTCGGTTTTTGGGAATGAAGTTAAATTTTTTTAAATTTATTTTCATTTTATTTCATTCAACGACATAAATATTTTATACCAAAAAAAAAAACTAGAAACAAAAATATATTTCATTTGATTTTTTTGATGAATGTTCAATTAATTACCAAAAATATGTTTATATACATTATCAAAAAATAAAAATAAATGTAAACATTTTTAAAATAAATTATATCATTTATTTTTTTGTAATTGCTTGTTCACGAATTCTGCCTATTCCAGCCTAACTTCGTCAATATGTAACTCTTGAGTATACACAACTGGTTCCTTTTTCTTGTCAAACTGCAAATAAAGAACAAAAATCGACGTGTTACAAGTAATAAAACGACGGTTTTGAAAGTGTTAATGACAAAACTAAAAATCAGCATCAAAACTATTAACCGCCGTGGTAAATAAGTGAATACAACGGCTTTGTAAAAAAAATGACGTCGTATTTCATTTCAAACGTCGAAAAATAAGAATTGTCGTTGTGCTTCATTCTAACGACGGTGATGAAGAAAAACGACGTATAACCAAAGTTGTTTCTAAATGAATGTTGAACAGAAAAAATTAAAACGTCCTAAAATGAAAAACACAAACGACATGGTATTTCAATTAAGACAACGACTTCAAGAAAATACTGACATTGTAAATGATTTCAAGCGTTGGTTATAATATACCGTCGTTGTGTTTTTACTACAACGTCAGTATTTGAAAATACCGTCGTTATGTTTTCTCATGTCCTCGTCAACAGAGCGGTTTGGCAATGAATCCATGTAATAGACAGTCTCCTTAGGTCTCACAATTATTAACACCCAATGACCCCTACACAAAATGATCCATATATATTAAATATACTACAAAAAAAAAAATATTACAAGGGACCAAGTATAGAAGGGGACTAACCCTGGATTATAAGGCACCAAGTAAAATTGATCCCCATCTGTGTTTTTCAGGCATTCTGGGAGATGTTTTGGACAGTGAGATAATGTTCCAGATTGAGAGCTGACTTTTCCAGGGTCCACGTGGCCAACAAGGTTTACCATATTGGCCAACAGCTTCCCAAATCTGCTCCTTCAGGTCCTTAGGCAATTGAGTCCATTTCTTGTCTACAAGAGGGACTCTGGTGCGTGCCAAAACACCAATGTAACTCTGCATCTCAATAGCAGCCTTGCCATGTGGTCTGCCACTTTTATTGTACTCAACCACAAGCTTAATCTTCTGGATTTTCCTCTTCACTACACGAGTCGATTTCGTCACTTCATCAAATGTCGCAGAGCTTGGGTCTTTCTCGGAAGATGAAGTAAACCGCATCTTCTTTGCAGGATTGCTCGGAACATATTTGGATTCACCAATTTGTGCCTTTGAAACTGCAATGTCCTTTCCTTGACATTTTGACGCTTGAGCCTCCTTACTTTGAGATTTTGAAACCATGTTTAGAGATAAATACAAACTGCAAGAAAAACAATGACGGTTAGGTAAAATACAGATGTAAAATGAAAGTTCAAACGACGGCAAACAAACAGAACCATCGTGCTAATCTATAGAAACGTGGATGTGCTAATACACGTGGTCATTAACTTAAAACGACGGTAATTAAATAAATCCGTCGTCGTATTATAAGTTCATAAATAAAAAAAACCGCCAAGTTTTCTCTCTCCCACGTTCGTTTCAAATTAGGCAACGGTTTTCTCTTTCAAACGTCGTATTTATTAACACACCACGTCGGTTATTATGAACAGCCGTGCTATTGAAATAGCATGAATTTAATTACCGTCGTGGTGTGTCAACAAAAACATCAAATTCGAGAAAACTCGTCGTCCTCACATGACCTGTGAGTGGGTATAGTGCAGGAAAAAAAACGGAGTGAGAAAGTTTTCAAACCTTTGGCTTGCAAAGAAAGTTTTCTTCGGAATCAAATTTTGGAGACGAAGACGAGGAAGAACGTAAAAGTTGAGAAGGAAACTAAGAATCAAAATGCAGCTTTTCAGAAATGAGAGGGAAACCGAGAGAAAACTGAAAATTTTAGAGAGAACGTAAAAGTTTAGGTTAGGTGACCAAAAAGTTTATATAGTGTCCCAAAGAAAATACAACGATGGTAGTCATAAAAACAACCCTAGTATGTATTTACCATAACATTAAAATACCATCAAAAGACGTGGTTAGTAAAAAAGCCTTTTGACTTTTTGTATTCCGAAAACGATGTGGTTAGTTGGGCGCTACACGTCAAAAGTTTACTTTTGAAGAAGTGATATTACAAGTTACCACGTCATTTTTTTATATGGAACCAACGTTGTTTGTCTAAACCTCGTTGCCTTTAGTTTAATGACCGATGTTGTTTGTCTTAACTTCGTATGTTTAATACGCCTTCCATGTTTCAAGAACCAACGTCGATTCCTTTTGGTAAACGGCGTTAGGTTTAATATAACCGACGTGGATATGAAATTTTTTTTATAAATTGAGTTTTCTTCCATGAGTTCTTTCAGTTTCAGTTTTCAATTAGGGTTCCAACTTCTTCTTGCCCTTGGCTCTGTCTCACCTCTTAGGAAGCAATTGTTTGGATGTTGGTGATGTGTGTATGTTTGTGCCGTCGTCAAATTTTAGGAGGCAATTGTTTGGATGTTGATGTGTGTGTGCATTTGTGTATCTGAAAGACACAAACTCACACACATCATCAACTTCCAAAAAATTGTCTCTTTGAATGCAAATCTGAGGCTGCCGTCGTCAAATTTTAGGAGGCAATTGTTTGGATGTTGATGTGTTTGTGCGTTTGTGTTTCTGAAAGACAAACACACAAACATCATCAACTTCCAAAACATTGTCTCTCTAAATGCAAATTTGTGGCTCCCGTCGTGAAATTTTAGAGGCAAATTTTTGGATGTTGATGTGTATGTGCCTTTGTGTATCTCAAAGACACAAAGACACATACATCATCAACCTCTAAAATATTGTCTTTCTTTGGTTCGATTATGATGAGGAACAAAGTTCCATCTGGTAAGATTTCATAACTCTTGGGATCTCAGAAAAATCTGATTCTGTCGGCGGTTTTCTATATAAACCGTCGTGGCTATTCTCAATTATTGTCATTGAGTTGGTCTACCGTCGTAGGATACCAAAATTCAAGAAATAAATAGTAAAAAATAATATTATTAAGACGACAGTTTAGATATAAGGGTATACATATAAAGTGAATAAATACGACGTTAATTGAACAAACTAACGTGGTTGGAGTTAAAGATACCGTCGTAGTACGCTACAAGAAATAAGTTGATAAATTTATCTTTGCCATCGTTGTACATTTCTTTAATACGGCAGTATTTTGTAATATACCGTCATGGATTCTTTTGAAATTATACGGCATCAGATACGAAAACTTGGTCGTGTTTATTACGGAGTAAAAACGGCGGCTGTTTCTTTACACTGTCGTCGTTACTTTCTTCATCGGTGGATTCATACATTCTGCCATTGTTTGTTGGCTCAGAGTTTACTCTGAGGAAAACCTTTTTCAGAAGACGTCACTCTTTTAATTAGGTGTGTCGTTTTTTAAAAACAACAATTGGAATCTCCATTTTTAAGCTGTTTAAGTTAATCTTACAAGTCGGTTTTATAAAACTGTCGTCTTTTCAAACACAACGACGGTTTTCCGTTAAACCATCTTCTTTTTTTGTCGTCTTTTTCACTTTTTGTAGTAGTGTATTTTTCATCTTGGGACAACATTACTTTCAGTTGTAGAAAAATTACTTTGTAGTTATGAGAAGAAAAAAAACATGTAGTTGAGACTATTGTATATCAAACAACGTAATTATTTTGATGTAATGGAATGAAATTTGAGTTCAATTTACTTGTGAAACTTTGGGGATCTTGAATGTATTATTTTGCTATATTATACAAGAAAAGAATATAGTGGGGAATGGTAGTAATCGAGTTGAATTTAATTGAATTGAATGCTGGTCAGATTATATGTGAGACTTACATTGTCACAATTTTCATAAATATATGAGGAACAACTCCCCACAATTTTCATAAATATATGAACAAAAACTCCCCACTGACGCTTGTGAAATGTGGCCAGTACAGCTTGTCACCGATAGATACAATAAGTGACGAAAGATGCCTTGTGCAAAGGTACTATATGTGACGAAACATTCGTCACATATAGAACTAGTATGTGACGAATCTTAAATTCATCACATCAATCAATCTATGACGGGGTGTAGATGACTAACCTTGTGACGCTGAAAATGCGTCACATATTGTCAACTGTGACAAATTTACATGTTTAAGTGACGACTACTCGTCTTCACAGAAGGCCTGTTTTCTTGTAGTGATTTTATAGTAGGGCGTGGATAATCTCCATTCAGGGAGTTGGAACATTTAGAACCCATATATCTGTCATGTTGTAGGCATGCCACAGATTAATACATACATTTCAATTAATTGTCCTTTTGGGACTTTAAAGTTAAACCATATAATTTGCTACACATTAGGCGTGCACCATATTAATATTGACATATTAATGGATTGTCCTTCAGGAACTTCAATCCATATCATTTGCTACGGGGGTGCATTATATTGATCACTACTATGCCAATGTTTTGTTCTTATGGGACTTTAATCTATGTAGTTTATTATCAATGTATTCAACTTGCAATTTGTGAAATTTGCATTAATAATTCATGAATACATATCAGAATGATACAAGCCATTCTTTTGGCATGGTCATAATACAAGTCGTTCTTCTGGAACGATCTATAATACAAGTCATTCTTCTAGAATGGTCATTTGCATGGCGTTCTTCTGGAACGGCTTTATCTCCTCATTTGGTTACCTTTAAGGATGTCGTACAAATTAAAATAAGAGTACAAGCACGAAATAACACAAGTATTGCCTACATCCTTAGGTGAGAGGAACTTTACTCAAATATCATTCAAGCTCATATCAGCTCAGTAAATACAATGTAATGCTTAATGATCTAGTTATATCCTGCAAGAGAAAAAAAATCACAATTCTTCTATCGCTGTCAAAAAATATAACCCTCAGCGTTAGGTTCACTACATGGATTTGTTCTTTAGATATTCGTTCTAAAGAAACAAAATCCCTTATGTATAGGGAGTTGTAAAAAGAAATAAAAGATACAAAAAAATTGTGATATTGATTTCAAGGTAAGTAAGAAATCAGGGAAGGAAACTAGTGAGGTAACAGACAACAAACTCTCATTTCTCTTAGCCTAGAAGAACTTCAGGAGATTAGAGCACGTGGTCGTCCTTATAGTTCCCTAATCTAGCTAAAACGTGATCAGGGATAGTCTCACTTCCTGAATGGATGATCATAGATAGTCTCGCTTTTCAAGCACATCGAGTGGTCATTGATATGAAAAACAAGTGGATATTGCATTACTAGATATGGAGAAAACCGGATGTATTCTACAAAGAAGATTTCGTTAGTAACATATTTATACACAAATTAAAGGAATAGGTAGATCCGGTGAATTTCAAATTAACCACAGAAATTTGTGAGGTTCTCGAGATGCTTTTGAAAAAGTAACTTCGTCAAATCCACAAAGTAAGATCGGCTTTGATGAAAATAATCCTTGGAACCCCTAAAGTGAAAGACATTAAAAGAGGCCGCATAAAGTTTTGGAATCTAGAAAAAAAAAATTATGGGGATTCCAGAAAATATTGGGATCCTAGAAACGTCGCCACATTTCCGTCTATAGATATTGCCTCTACAAGGCCTGATCTACATTTCAACTCAACTTCCTTCCATTTTATGAAAATTCACCTTTTCTAAGACTTTCTTCTTTTAAAATGGTTTCCTTTTCTTCTTCCCCAAAGTATCTCGATTTAAATGTTGCTCCCAAAACAACTCATGATCATGATGTCAAAGTCTTGCGTCCATCCTTTGTATCCCAAAATCGTCATCTCACGATTGATGATTCTGTGATGATGAATGATACGACTGCTGTCATAGTAGCTAGGAATTTCCTTACTCATATGGATGAAATACTGTTAATAGGAAGGTCTAACAAAGAGGCTATTGATGACTCAATATGGCTTTTAGCATTCAAAGTGTTGCTTCTGTTTCTAACATGGCTGATCGTTTGCGTGCCAAGGCAAACAAGATTAAGAAGCTAAACCCTAAAAATTCGTCTCTTCTGAGAATGCTTCATGAGTCTCTATAAGAGGTTGAGAAACTTAAAGAGGAAAATAAGGCCTTGTTGAAAATGGTGAGTTCATACTCCATTGATAAGCAGACAAGGGTTGAAATGCTGCAGATTTCCATTGAAAAGATTCTGGGAGATCATGAGAGGCTCATGGCTAAGCTTAAGAGATGTCATCCTGTTCCTTTAGAGGCTTCCAGAATATAATAGAATTGTATAGCTTTTAAAAAGCTTGCTCCTTCCTTGCAAGTGAAAAGAATCTATCTGTTGTATGCTCCTTTCCTGTTATAATAATTGGGTAAATTCTTAAACTTGCACCTGTGGTTTTTACGTCTTTTCAAAATGACGGGTTGGAACCTTGTGTCTTATAGGTTCAAATAACCACATCAAATCTCTCAAATTACATATTTCAACGCATGTGAGTCCAGACCTTCTGGCCCAGGTTAAACACAACTTGAAAATTTATCTGCCTTTTTCAAATGGGCATGAAATATAAATTGAGTAAAAGCCATGATAATATTGCAATATAGTAGTGAAGAGCATTAACTACTATATACCAAAACTTCAGGTTTGGGATCTCTCGTATATTTAGATCCATGGGCTTCCGGCCCATATCATATAATATAACAAAATATGCGGGGAGCCTCAATTCGTCCTTTGAGGTTTATCCTGATATTTTCCGTTTTCATGGTGTATCCTTAACAACTGGAATTCACAATATATATTTCTTCCTTGAGGTGTCGATTGTTATGCGAAAGAAATATGTGGTGTACCACAATTTGCAATAATACCTCAAGGGTTGTCCATTTAATTGTTGGAACTTCAGGTTCTCAATATTGTTAGATTTTGAACTTTAGGCCAAAATCACATATTCTCATGGTATGGACATTTTCATAATTTCTGACATCTCATTTAATTGTTCATCCATGAGTTTAAGGAACTGCAAGTTGCTTTTTGTATATAGCGACAGTTTATTCAAAATGGTTAATATTTATGCATTTGTCACTATTCATGTATACAGTAACTATTCATCATCAAGGTACCCCATGTCCTTATTTACATATCAAGAATCAAGAATCTTCAAGCCCGATCACTTTTTTACAAATATAGTATCGAAGAGATTGCCAGCTCTCATATCATTATCATCATCAAGGATCTTTAGGTCCTGATGTAGTTGTATGATGAGAATCAAGGAACTTCTAGTCCTAATCTCTGTATGTTGTAAAACTCATTATATCACACAATTAATTCGTAAAATAAATTATTGGTGTAGACGATAATCCCACACCACACTTTAAATAAAGATAAAGGCAGTTATGTGGACGATAAACTCGCGCCACACTTTTAAATAAATATTGCCATATGTGACAGGACCCGACCCAAATTCCACTTTGGAATCTGAGCCGAACCACTGCGTGGTCGACACCTAGCGGGCGCTGAGCACAAATGACCTGGTTGCCCCTTTGGTTAAACCTTAACTTCATTTTAGCCTTGACTTCTACCAAAAATTCGGCAGAGTCTCCCCTGTAATTTGTTCATTCCCCAAAACTTACACCTGTCAAAACAAGCATATATACACAATCCAACTTCCAGCATGCATATATATACAATCAACAGTAAAGTTCGAGCCCAAGGGCAATATCAGAGCATCTATACAGATTAATTTACAAGAAGAAGAAACATTTGTAGGGTCAAGAACCCTACACCCAGCTGAAGAGATGCAGGAAGCGGAAACTGCCCTGTGGTGGCTTTCAGATGCACGTCTATGGCTTGGGGGCGCAAAACATTAAAAAGGTGAGTGGACCCAAAAACAAAGTTTAGAAAATACATAAGAACGTACTAACCCCACTGTAAAAACAATTTTACAAAGCTAATTCATTCTTTTTATCATACACATACTGAAATCAATGCACTCATATATTTATAAATATATGCCAATCATACTCATGGTCATCTTTAAACTCTTAAAAGCACTAAAATCAGTTTACAACTACCACCTAGGTGTACCCCTTTATTTCCGTCAATTCCTAATATCTGTCAATTCCTCGATAACCATCAATTCCTGATATCCGTCAATTCCCCTGGCAGGTCTCGGTGACACAAAGTCAACCCGAGCCACAAACTAGTAGGATCTGGGGACCGTAATCAACCCGATTCGCATTCCGGCTCATCATGAGTCCGGGTACCATAGAATTTGTGGGGCAACTGTCAAGCATGCTGACTAAACCAAAGGCAACTGATAAAATCCGAAGGCAACCTGGATGTCCGTGGACATCATCATATCCGAAGGCAACATATGTATATCTGGGTACCTGTGGTGGCTTAAGAGAATATATAAAGTTTCTGAAAGATCTGATGAATACTGAATTCTATTAAATCTAGAACTCTGCTGCCATTTATCTGATATTTAATTAAAATTTCATGTTCCTCTACCCTTAAAGGGTATCTCACTCGACAACATATAAATTAAAATATTTAAAAGCTAATATCAATATATAAATCACTAATATGTGAATAAAATTTATTCGATATTAAATAATGTAACTGAATTGCATAAATTCATTTATGAAAACAAAGAGTCCACTCACTGCTAGTCTGAGCTCGCTAGACCTATTGAAGGTCCCTCCTGCGAGTCAACTGGTGCCGGGTGCCTTGGCTCGACGATCAATTCCACCTCTAAAGCCCTCGAACGAAGCTTTCTGTCTCTTGAAAACTGAGTGTGGCGGCCGAAATCCGCCAGAAAATACCCCGAAATTTACTTTGGCTTGGATTTTGGCTTAATTTTCCTTAGATTTGGGGCTGCAATTTGGTATAGATGTGTAGAGGAGAGAGAGACGAAGAGAAGGGATCCAAAATCATGGCCGTAGGCGGCCGGATGTGGCCGGAATCTTCGTTGGAAGCCACGGAGGTCGTGGCTGGCCTGAACACAGGAGAGAGAGAGGTCTGATTCTGCGTGAGAGGAGAGAGAGAGATTTGGCTTTTAAAAACTGACTTTGCAAAAATTACGATTCTACCACTAGACTTCCTTTGATCGTAACTTCTTCGTTACAACTCCGATTCAAGTCCACTCCGTGTCTACGGACTCATTTCGTCGCGCACTACGCAACGGTGTAAGTGGAATGGTCAAATTCTTTCTCGGTCAAAAAGTCAACTTTTCCTTTACTAAAATATTCTAAGGGCAAAAGTGTCCTTTCCTCTTAATAATTTAATGGTTAAATATTAATTAAGGTTTGGGTTATTACAATATGGGTAACAAACCTACACCATACAGTAAATAAAATGAATGCTAAAGGCAGTTGTGTGGACGATAAACCCACACACACTTTTAAATAAATACTATCGTATGGGTAATAAACATGTACCATACAATAAATAAAGTAAATGCGAGGATAAAACCACCACCTAATATATATGAAGTATATAACATATTATATATTGTGGACAATTTAACTATGCCACTATTCAAGATATAATAAGATGGGTTTTAAAATCACACCATCATTTTTATTACGATAATATGTGTTACAAAGCGATGACAATGAAAATTATACCATCATAAAATAACAGGATGGGGTATAAAACCACACCATTCCAAATTACAGTACGAAAACATAAATAAAACAAACATGGATGAAACAACATACAAACATGGATGAAACAACATAAAAATTGTGAAAATATATAAAATAAAGTTTGCATGTCATCGTAGTAGTAAAGTGAGAGGAGATATATGACAGACAAAGAAATAACCACATAGTGTTGAGCTGGAAAAATATAGAAGTAAAGAGAAGAGACTATTATGCTGATAAATTGTTATAATAATTAAATAATCATAGTATGAAACACTGACAAAATTTTCTCCCAGATAAAACTCACTAACGCTCAGATTTCACACTCTCTCTTCTTTCCTCCCACTCTTCCTTTCTCTTCCTTTCTTTCCTCTCTTCTCCTTTGGTGTATTTTTCTAAGCAATGGAAAGCCTATTTATCAGTAAATTGGATTGCTTCCAACATCATCATTAAGCTCCTCCACTTTCTTTACAACAAAGACTTGCAGCAAATAAATAATTTTCAAACCTAATTTCCCCCAAATCAAATCTAAAGATTAATATATTGAAAAAGATACGAGAAATTACCATGAAGGAACCTAATTTCCCCCAAAATCAACTCTAAAGATTAATATATTAAAAAAGATATGGGAAATTACCATGAAGGAATGTATAAGTTTCTAAACTTCGAATTCGATTGTCATGCATACCTCATTGTTAACTTAAAGAAATCTATTTCTTGTGTTTAATGTATGATACGGAACAAAGATTTAATGGTATGATTCTCTGCTTTTGCCTTTTTGCTATTTTAATCGTCACTTGGCTCCCTTTTTATGCCATTCTAATTTTATTTTATTTTTTTTATTTTTTATTTTTTGGTCAAGAGAAACTTTCATTCAAAACGAAGGAAAGACAAAGGAGGGAAGAAACATACATAAAACCAAAGACAGGAAGAAGAACAAAGGCTAGAGACCAAACGCACAACAGCTATAGAATAACAAAGGCTAGAGACCAGAAACTATGACGCCTCAAAGGGAGCCCGTCCGTCTCGACAGATGCACTAGCACCGCGGGGGGCAAGGAAGTCTGTGAGCTTGCAACACAAAAACCAGAGAGGATGGGGGGCTGGAAGCCCAAACTTCATCACACATCCTCCTCCTAGCTCATGAGCTGCAGATCCGTTGCTCGGTTTGCCCTTCGAGGGACCCAGTGCCAAGAACAAGAATTAAAGTTGCGACATTGTCACCCAATAGCTGAGAGGATAGGATAAATCATCCACCAACCTTTCAAAATATTTCCTTTAACTGATTGAACGAGTTTCTTTGAGTTAGATTCAAAGACCACGTTTGGAAACCCCATTTCAGTCAGCTTGACCCCCTTCAAAGCAGCATGGGCTTCCACCTCAATTGCTGAAGATGCAAGTCTAGTATCGTAGCAACCATGTAATAACCCAAACCTAAAATTAGTATTTAATTATTAATTTATTGGAAGAAAAGACTAAAATGCCCTTAGAATTTTTATTAGGTCAAAGGTTGACTTTTTGACCAAGAAGGAAATTAGGGATTTCAATTATACCGTTGCGTAGAGCGTGACGAAACGAGTCCTTAGACACGTAGTGGACTCGAATCGGATTTATAACGAAGAAAATAAGGTCAAAATACACTCAAGGGAAAAAAGGTAATTTTGGAAAATGAGATTTTTTAAAACCCTCAGTTTCTCTCTCTCTCTTTCTCTCCGCACCCCACCCCGATACTTTCTCCAGCCGGTGGCTTCTCCAAGCCACCGCCGCCACACCCCACCTCCGCCTTGGGACCGGATCGAAAGGAACCGGAAGCTTTCCTCTTCCCTTCCCGCCAAGCCTAGTCGAAACCACCGGAATCCGCCGGATTTGCGAAACCCGATCGGTTTCGGGAGAAACTTTCAGGCGCTCGTTCTCCGTCATCCGGCCACCATTTCCGATGAGTGAGGTATTGGTTTCTCACCTATTTCTTGAGCTCTAGCTGCCTGTTGGATAGGAATTGGTTGATTTCACGTGTAGGAGAACGATTTCGAAACCTAGGTTTTGACAGATTTTCGAGCTTCTATTTCGGCTATTTCCGGCCACTTTTTGGGGTAGGTCCAAGAACAAAAGTGGCTCCAAATGGGGTGTTATACCTAGGATAGGAGTCTTGAGCCTAGATGTTGAGCTTTTCCGGCGATGCGTTATCGCTTTAGGCACCACGCGCGCCAGGCGTGTGGCGGCGCGTGGGCAGCAGGTGGGGACCACAGTCAGTCCTAGAATGATCTCCTAGTCCTCGCGAGCGTGTAGGATTTCGCCGAACTTAATTGGGATATTGTTTGAACCTCGAACGGATCTCGCCTATTATGCGATTTCCGGGTTCGGTAAGTTTGAACCGTTGGATCGTCGTCATTTTCCAGTATGTTAATCTAGGTATTTCCAGGATCGTATAGGATTTGACGGATCATAAAACGGAGTCCCGGATACTCCAGAAATGTCAGCCCTAGAATATGTTCTACGGATAAGTAAACCAGTTACAATTAAACAACCAGTTATAGGTCAGGAACAGAGGAAAGAACTACGTGTGGCTTGATCCTCGTAAAGGGTACGAGGCGACCTGTGCAGCCACAAATCGAGTCCTCGCTTGTGTTATCGCTGTGACATTTTGGTCATTTTGACCTCATACACAGTGTCGCTTGAAAGTTTTCACCGGATTCCAAAGTGGGAATTGGATCAGTCGTTTCAAACCACCCATAAAATTGCCAACAGAATTTCTCACTACAACTCCCAGACCCGCTTGCTAAGTACTACTAACCCAAGATGCATCAATATTTATTTTGTAAATAGAAGTGGGCGGGGGGGACCATCTAACCACCCTATTGCCATCATCAGTATCCTCCACTAAAACCACATCCCCAGGAGGACACCGCACAAGATTGAAGTCATTGATCAAATTTTGGGCAACCAGCAAAGTACGGCGAGGGCACACACTAATATCTTCAAAAACTGCAGAGCAACGGCTCTTCCAGATACTCCAGCAAGTGTAAACAATTTGGGAAATTAGCCACTTCCGATCATATCCCCAATCTTGTGAAAACTTCAAAATTTGCATCAGCCATTCACTCATAGAAGTGATACTCTGCCTGTTTATCCTGTAGTTCAAAGGGCCCCCAAACCATACAGCTTGGACCCAATTACAGAGGAGGAAAAGATGCCCTACAGACTTCGGGAACTCCCCACAAATAGGGCATAATGGGGGGGTGCCAAGGTGTCTCCTGAATAAAGCGTCCCTTGTTGGCAGGCAACCCCTAAGCATTCTCCACCAAAAATTCATTAACTTTGGAACCATTTGAGAGCCCCAAATCAACTTCCATAGAGCCTTATCTAAAACTCTTGGGCTGGAGGGCTTGATCGAAGTATCAAGGTGACCCATGTGTATCATGTTATAACCACATTTGACAGTGTAACTACCCATCTGGTTTAGAGGCCAGATAGGCCTGTCCTTTTCCCAACCATCACCCAAAGGCATGGCTCTGATAATTTTTGCATCATTTGACAAAAAGATGCCACCAATAGCTTCCAAGTTCCATTCACGAGAATGACAGTCAATAATAGTCTCAACCTTTGCCTCCAAAACCACATGGCTGTGATGGCTTGATTGCAGACCATGCTCAGAGCACCCGGGGGTCCACTTATCAGTTCAAAGATTAACACGGCTACCATCAAGAACCTGCCACCTAGCACCCCTCATGATTATAGCTCTTCCTACTAGCAAGCTAGAGCAAGCCCAAGATGACTTAGCCCCCTTAACGGCCTAGAGAAAGTCGCCATTCAGGAATATTTACTTTTTAGCAGTTGAGACCAAAAAGCTTGAGGCTCCATCACCATCCTCCACCCTTGTTTTGCCAAGAAGGCAACATTAAAATCCTTCAGGTTGCAGAAGCCCATTCCCCCTTCATTCTTAGGCATGCCAAGATCCTTCCAACTGATCCAATGAATTTAATTTGATTGTTGAGACTGTCATCACCAGAAATTTGCCAAAATACTATCAATCTCCTGACAGAAACCATTCAGGAAGAGGAAAACAGACATAGGGTAAGAATGGACAGCCTGGGCAATAGACTTAATCGAACCTCCTGCCACTTGAGAGAGTAAGCCATGCTTCCACCCCTGGATTTTCCCCAAGATTTTATCCTTTACGAAAGCTAGCGCCATCTTTTTCGATCTTCCCCATAAAGTTGGGAGCCCAAGATACTTGCCCGGATCCTCAGAGATGGTGACATTAAGAATAGCCCTCAACCTATTCTTCACCTCCAAAGGCTTGTTTGGGCTGAAGAACATATTTGATTTCTCAAAGTTAACAAGCTGACCCGAGGCCGTGCAATAAGAGTCCAAGATTCTCACAATCACTCGACAATTATCCTTTGTTGCTTTGAGAAACATAAGTGAGTCATCTGCAAAAAAGAGATGTGAGAGAGTCGGGTCACCTCTACCAAATTTCATTCCCTGGATGAAACCACAGACAATGGCTTGATTGATCATGGAAGAGAGCACATCACTAACGATAATAAACAAGTATAGAGATAAAGGATCCCTTTGTCTGAGCCCTTTAGTCGGAGTGAAATAGCTTCCCGTTTTCCCATTGACAATCACAGCAAACTCAACAGAAGATAAGCATCTCATGACCCATCCTACACATTTACTAGCAAAGCCCATCTTTAACAGCACCACTTGAACAATATCCCACTCAATCCGATCGTAAGCCTTACTCATGTCCAGCTTGAGCCCCATCTCAAAGATTTTTGTTTTCCTCCTAATAATCTTTAATGAGTGGAAAGCTTCATGAGCCACCAAGACATTATCTTGGATCTGTCTGCCTGGAATGAAAGCACATTGTTGAGACAAGATGAATTTATCCAGGAGGGGCTGTAGTCGATTTGCTAAAATCTTTGAAATAATCTTATAGGAATAGTTACATAGGGAGATAGGGCGGAACTCCATGACCCATTCCGGGTGGGGAACCTTAGGAATTAAGGCAATCTCGGTCTGTTTAACGTTTCCATAGACATGGTGTTGAAGAAGAAGCGGTTGACCAACCTGCACACATCATTTCCCACAATGCTCCAATATTTTTGGTAAAAAATTCCAGAGAAACCATCAGGTCCTGGAGATTTCAAGGCCCTCATTTGGACTCATTAGAGATCGGGGCCAAAAGAGTAGCATTGATGTCATCCGAAAAAACAGCAGGAACGAAAGCTAGAATGTCCCCCCAATCTCTTGGCCCTCGGACATGAACAAGTTTTTAAAATAATCTTCGATTATACTAAGCACATAATGTTCATCCATTTCCCAATCTCCAGAATGATTCTTTATTCTTTCAAGTCGATTCCTTCGCCTTTTTTTATTGTGCAATTATGGAAAAAGGCAGTATTTGCATCACCATGTTTCAGCCACTGAGGTTTCTCCCTCTGCTTCCAGTATAGCTCTTCGCTCCTCCAAACCTGGTTAAGACTCGTCTCCACTTCCTTGATCTTCTTGGTATTTTCCGCCCAGTCTTGTTGGAGGCTGTCTAACTCAGAGAGGAGAGTAGTGGCCATTTTCCGGTTGTTTTGAAATTTCCCATCACTCCGCTGTTTCAATTCATTTCTACAAGCTCCTAACTTTGTGTCCCATGAGAAGTGAGGGGCAGCAGGATTACAAGGCCCCCAAATCCTATCAACTACCTCTCTGCATTCAGGATCAGATGTCCAGAACGCCTCAAATTTGAACGACTTGAATCCCTTCCTAACATTGGTCTCAGTCAGAATTAGAACAAGACAATGATCAAAGCCCACAGCTGGTAAATGGATGGCGTGGGAGTTTGGCCAAGTTTCCTGCCAAGACACATTTATCAGCCCATGGTCAAGTCTTTCCTGCACAACCACTCTGTCAGCCCTAGTCCCGCTCCAAGTGAAAGACGAACCCTGAAACCCCAGGTCCAACAACTCATTTTTATCTAAAAATTCATGTAGATATCTTCTCCTGTTTTTGTCTAACCTCCTTCCACCTCTCTTTTCAAAATCCCAGAGCATATCATTGAAGTCCCCAATGCAAAGTCAGGGAGAAGCCACAGACCCCAAGACTGAATCTAACCAACCCCAACATGCCTCCTTCTCCTCCCGGTATGGAGAGACCCATAAACCCACAAAGCTCTAAATCTTACACCCGAGGGCACAATCACCCAAGAGTCAATCAGATTTTTTGAGCAAATATTTACCTCCACTTTAACCCTATTATCCCACCACAAACAGCCATTCTAATATTCATGTCTTGAAAATTAGGGTCATTGTTAGAATTATAGTTAACTTGACGGATTTAACTGTACACAACGGTTTTGATTCTACAGTCAAATCACTACCTACCGATAAATTACCAACATTAACCAAGTAGTGAATGTGTATGTCATGCCCCGAATTTTCAACAACAACAAATCTATAAGTTTAAACAGAACAACCAAAAATCTGGAACGTGAAGCTCGGAACCTTCAACAATGGTACCTAGATTTTTTTTTTTCTTTCTTGGTACCACATCACTGTTCCGAACCACAATATCAACATTGACTCAACTCTTCTGAGTCAAATATTACATTACACACTTACATAATAAAATGAACAATCATCATATTACATAATCTGCTCCTCAGAGTTTAATTTACACAGCGGAAGTCTAACACTCACCAACACTCTCACACCACACTTTGCACTCTGTGGAACCACCAACAAGCCTCCAACTCCTTATCTTAATTCTTCTGCTCACGGTCTCTACGACCTACAGGATTTTTCCTTACACCATTGAATAGTACACCGGGTTCACCACAAAACAACCCGGTAAGCTTTCTAAAGCTTGTATGAGTAAACCACATCTAGAGTATAATATGTCAATTTACACATAAGTATACAACCACATGCACTTTCATTATCATGCCACAATCCTTGTATAACCAAGGTAATCATAATCATCAATATCATCACAATCACAATTCTTTTATTTTAATTAAAGAACTGTTTCAATCACCACCTGTGACCACACCAAAACTCTTTTATTTCAAAGTAGTTTTCACACGTCCAAAACTCACCAAATGACTCCTCCCACTATATTATTATGTTCCCCAAGTTTTGGGCTAAATCCGATATCGATTGGTCTAAGAAATTGTACAATTCAGGTTCATACGAAGTTCTTTCTGTAATGGAGTGGTTGGTGTATTGCATAGTTTTAGGAAATTGATTTCACTCAAAACTCACCAAATGGCTACTCCCACCATATTATTATGTTTCCCAAGTTTTGGGTTGAATCCGACATCGCTCGGTCCAAGAAATTGGACAATTCAAATTCATACAAAGTTCCTACAAATAACCCCACGAGTGATAGCTAATTCATAGAAGTAAAACCCACCTTACTTTGGAGCACGTTGTATATTCAGGAGCTGACTATGGTACACCTCTCATCTTGACTTTTGTTTGTTTGCACTAGATTTGTTTCTCACTAGTTCTACATGTTACTCAAATTGATTATGCAGCATGCAGCCTTATTCTTTTTCTTTTGGTGTCAAATCATGATGACGATAATGTTGATTTGTTGTCGTAGATGTTTTAGGTTAGCAGATGCCGAGGTGATGACTTGTTCTCATCTCTCTCTCTCTCTCTCTCTCTCTCTCTCTCTCTCTCTCTCTCTCTCCACCAAACGGTACACGTACAAACAACGAGTGAGGGTCAAAATGAAAATGAGAGTAAATATTTTGTTACCTTTTCGTGATTGACATTAAAACCATTAGAACTTCGAGTTACTGAAAAATCCTATTTTCTTGGTGAAACCATGTTGTGATTTTTGTATAGGGGCATGGATTGTGAGGTAGGTATGAGCTGTGATATCTTTTCTGATTTACATTAATTTCAGAATCAACATGAATATCTTATTTCAACTCCCATACCAGATGGAAATCTGTGCTACAATGATCTGTTAGATGCAACTGTGCTGGTATTATTATCTCTTTATCGACATCTTGTGTTGTTTCATTAAGCTTAACTTTTTGTTATTATATATCCCTTGATTAACACCCTTACGAAATTGGTGTCAATGTTTGCACACTTGGCAGCTTTTTCAGAAGTTGTATCCAAATGAAGAATTCTTTCCCGAGACATCTGAGAATTTGGAGGATGACATTCTGATTAATCTAGAGGACTAATAGTGGTTTGCTGGACTCAAGTCAGTGTGTGTACTGTGCATCCCAACATGTTACTGAAATTATTAACACATGTGGCCTTGGTCATTGCTGAAGAGGATAGGCACAAGTGATTCTTGTATTTGTTCCATTGTTCACCATTTATTGTGACAGAGGATGAGGCTGGTACTAAATTTCTTCAAAACAAGTTTCCAAACTAAAGTCTTTATCATGAGTAATGATGAGAAAACCTTAACTCTCTGGTTAGCTAATATACTTTCTTGCTATGCACAAATCAAGAATAGGAGCGGAAGCCAGACATTTGTGCTCGTAGTTTAACAGACTAGATTGTCTTACTTTCAACTCTGAGGATTTTGTACTTTGTTTTTCACACTGTCTTGGTGGATTTAATTTTCTAGATTATTTGTATGCAAGAACCTCCACTTGGGGTGTGTTCTTACTGTTAATCTTTTGTACTTGCCCTGTTGTAATGAATTTCTGCTTGTTCTGAAAAAGAAAGAAAAAAGAAAGAAAAAAGAAAGAGGGGATCTGTGTTCGTTCTTTTGCAGATGCATGGTTCAAGTTATTAAAGAAAATGGCAATTGATGCATGTATTTCTTTCAGAGTTAGTCCCCGGGTCTTTGTCAGTGGCCTTGCTAGCTACGAAGACAAAAACCACAAATGGCTGAGAAAAAGAAAAATGTTCCACAAGTAGGCTGACCAAGGAAAGACAATTTTGTGTTGTTCAAACATTTAGCCACAAGGGCCCACAAAAGATTAGATTTTTTTGTCTTGTAACAATAACTTATCCATTTCTTTTATTCAACTATGATGTGGAGCCATCAATTTATAGGCTAAAGTAAATACTAAATTTACAACATATTGTATAGGTTACAAGCATTAAATACTAAATTTACAATATATTGTGCAGGTTACACCTTATATGATGTGGGCTCAATCCGACATCGATTGATCGAAGAAATTGGACAATCCAAGTTCGTACGAAGTTCATTATGTACAGGAGTGGTTGGTGTATTGCATAGTTTAAGCAATCAGATTTCACTCAAAACTCACCAAATGACTCCTCCCACTATATTATTATATTCCCCAAGTTTTGGGCTAAATCCGATATCGATTGGTCTAAGAAATTGTACAATTCAGGTTCGTACGAAGTTCGTTCTGTAATGGAATGGTTGGTGTATTGCATAGTTTTAGGAAATGGATTTCACTCAAAACTCACCAAATGACTACTCCCACTATATTATTATGTTCTCCAAGTTTTGGGCTGAATCCGACATCCATCGGTCCAAGAAATTGGACAATTTAGGTTGGTATGAAGTTTGTTACGTAATTGAGTGGTTGGTGTATTGCATAGTTTAAGCGATCGAATTTCACTCAAAACTCACCAAATGACTCCTCCTACCATATTATTATGTTCCCCAAGTTTTGGGCTCAATCCGATATCGATTAGTCCAACAAATTGGAAAATTCATGTTCATACAAAGTTCGTTCTGTAATCGAGTGGTTGGTGTATTGTATAGTTTGAGTTATTGGATTTCACTGAAAACTCACCAAATGACTGCTCCCACCATGTTACTATGTTCCCCAAGTTTTGGGTTCAATCTTATATCAATTGGTCCAAGAAATTGGACAATACAGGTTCGTACAAAGTTCGTTCTGTAACGGAGTGGTTGGTGTATTGCATAGTTTTAGCAATTAGATTTCACTCAAAACTCATCAAACGATTGCTCCCACCATATTATTATGTTTCCCAAATTTTGGGCTCAATCCAATATCGATTTATCCAAGAAATTGGACAATTCAAGTTTGTACGAACTTCGTTCTGTAATGGAGTTGTTGGTGTATTGCACAGTTTAAGCAATTGAATTTCACTCAAAACTCACCAAATGACTCCTCCTACCAATTTATTATGTTCGCCATGTTTTGGGCTAAATCCGATATCGATTGGTCCATGAAATTAGACAATTCAGGTTCGTACGAAGTTCTAACTGTAATGGAGTGGTTGGTGTATTGCATAGTTTTAGCAATTGGATTTCACTCAAAACTCATCAAATGATTGCTCCCATCATATTATTATGTTTCCCAAATTTCGGGCTCAATCCGATATCGATTGATCGAAGAAATTGAACAATTCAGGTTCATATGAAGTTCGTTATGTAATGGAATGGTTGGTGTATTGCATAGTTTTAGTAATTCGATTTCACTCAAAACTCACCAAATGACTCCTCCCACCATATTATTATGTTCCCCAAGTTTTGGACTCAATCCGATATCGATTGGTCCAAGAAATGAGACACTTCAAGTTCGTACAAAGGTCGTTATGTAATGGAGTGGGTGGTGTTGCATAGTTTTAGCAATTGGATTTCACTTAAAACACAACAAATGACTTCTTCCACCACAATATGACATTGCTCAAGCGGTGGGGTCAATCTGATATCGATTGGTCCAAGAAATTGGACAATTCATGTTCCTACGAAGTTCGTTCTGTAAGGGAGTGGTTGGTGTATTACATAGTTTTAGTGATTGGATTTCACTCAAAACGTACCAAATCACTACTCCCACCGTATTATGATGTTCCCCAAGTTTTGGGGTCAATCTGATTTCGATTGGTCCGAGAAATTTGATAATTCAGGTTCGTACGAACTTCAATCTATAATGGAGAGGCTGGGGTATTGCATAGTTGTAGAGATTGGATTTCACTCGAAACTCACAAACGACTCCTCCCACCATATTATGACGTTGCCCAAATTTTGGGCTCAATCTGATATCATTGTTCCAAGAAATTTGACAATTCAGGTTCGTATGAAGTTCGATCTAAAATGGAGTGGTTGGTGTATTGCATAGTTTTAGTGATTGGATATCACTCAAAATTCACCAAATGACTCCTTCCACCACATTATGATGTTGCCCAAGTTTTGGGCTCAATCCGATATCGATTGGTCCGAGAAATTAGAAAATTTAGGTTCGTACGAAGTTCGTTCTGTAACTAAGTAGTTCGTGAATTGCATAGTTTTAGTAATTGGATTTCAATCAAAACGCCCCGAATGACTCCTCCCACCATATTATTTTGTTCCCCATGTTTTGGGCTGATTCCGATATCGATTGGTCCAAGATATTAGACAATTCAGGTTCGTACAAAGTTCATCCTGTAATGGAGTGGGTGGTGTGTTGCATAGTTTTAGCAATTGGATTTCACTCAAAACTCACCAAATGACTCCACCCACAATATTATTATGTTGCCCAAGTTTTGGGCTCAATCCAATGTTGAATTATCCAAGAAATTGGACAATTCAAGTTCATACGAAGTTCGTTCCGTAATGGAGTGGTTGATGTATTGCATAGTTTAAGCAATCGGATTTCACTCAAAATTGACCAACTGACTCCTCCTACTATATTATTAAGTCCCCCAAGTTTTGGGCTAAATCCGATATCGATTGGTCCAAAAAATTGGATAATTCAGGTTCGTACGAAATTCGTTTTGTAATGGAGTGGTTGGAGTATTGCATAGTTTTAGCAATTGGATTTCGCTCAAAACTCACCAAATGACTCCTCCCACTATATTATTCTGTCCCCCAAGTTTTGGGCTGAATCCGATATCGATTGGACCAAGAAATTGGACAATTCAGTTTCGTACGAAGTTCGTTCTATAATGGAGTGGTTGGTGTTTTGAATAGTTTTAGCAATTGGATTTCACTCAAAACTCACCAAATGACTCCTCCCACCATATTATTATGTTCCTCAAGTTTTGGGCTCAATCCGATATCGATTGGTCCAAGAAATTGGACAATTCAGGTTCGTACGAACTTCGTTATGTAATTGAGTAGTTGGTGTATTGCATAATTTTAGCAATTTGATTTCGATCAAAACTCACCAAATGACTGCTCTCACCATATTTTTATGTTCCCTACGTTTTGGGCTCAATCTGCTATCAATTGGTCCAAGAAATTGGACAATTCTGCTTTACGAAGTTCGTTCTGTAATGGAGAGGTTGGTGTATTGCATAGTTTTAGCAATTGGATTTCACTCAAAAACTCACCAAATGACTGCTCCCATCATATTATTATGTTCCCTAAGTTTTGGGCACAATCCAATTTCGATTGGTCCAAGAATTTGGACAATTCAGGTTCATACAAAGTTTGATCTAAAATGGAGTGGTTATTGTGTTGCATAGTCTTAGAGATTGGATTTCATTCAAAACTCACCAAATGACTCCTCCCACCGCATTATGACATTGCCCAAGTTTTGGGCTCAATCCAATATCGATTGGTCCAAGAAATTGGACAATTCAAGTTCGTACGAAGTTCGTTCTCAGTAATGGAGTGGTTGGTGTATTGCGTCGTTTAAGCAATTGGATTTCACTCAAAAGTTACCAAATGACCGTTCCCTCCATATTATTATGTTCCCCAAGTTTTGGGCTCAATTCGATTTCAGTTGGTCCAAGAATTTAGACAATTCAGGTTTGTACGAAGTTTGTTCTGTAATCGAGTGGTTGGTGTATTGCATGGTTTAAGTGCTCGGATTTCACTCAAAACTCACCAAAGGATTCCTCCCACCATATTATTATGTTCCCCAAGTTTTGGGCTCAATTTGATATCAATTATTCCCAGAAATTGGACAATTCAAGTTCGTACGAAGTTTGATCTGTAATGGAGTGGTTGGTGTATTGTATAGTTTTAGCAATTGGATTTCACTCAAAACCTTCCAAACGACCGATCCCACCATATTGTTATGCTCCCCAAGTTTGGTGCTCAATTAGATATTAGTTGGTCCAATAAATTGGAAAATTCTGATTTGTATGAAGTTCGTTCTGTAATGGAGTGATTGGTGTATTGCATAGTTTGAGCAATTGGATTTCACTCAAAACTCACCAAATCACTGCTCCTACCATATTATTATGTTCTCCCAATTTTGGGCTCAATGCGATATCGATTGGTTGAGGAAAGTGGACAATTCAGGTTCGTATGAAAGTCGTTTTGAAATGGAGTGGTTGGTATATTACGTAGTTTTAGCAATTGGATTTCACTCAAAACTCAAATCGAATGACTGCTCCCACCATACTGTTGTGTTCCCCCAATTTTGGGGTCGCAATATCGATTGGTCAAGAAATCGACAATTCAGTTCGTACGAAGTTCGTCCTATAATGGAGTGTATGGTGTATTGCATAGTTTTTGCCATTGGATTTCCCTCAAAACTCACCAAATGACTCTCCCCACCACAATATGACGTTGCCCATGTTTTGGGCTTAATCCGATATCGATTGGTCTAAGAAATTGGACAATTCAGGTTTATACGAAGTTCGTCCTGAATGCAGTGGCAGGTGTATTGCATGGTTTTAGCAATCGGATTTCCCTCAAAACTCACCAAATGACTCCTCCCACCATATTATTATGCGCCCAAGTTCTGGGCTGAATCCGATATCGACTGGTTCATGAAATTGGACAATTCTGGTTTGTACGAAGTTCGTTTTGTAATAGTTTTAGCAATTGGATATCACTTAAAACTCACCAAATGATTGCTCCCACCATATTATTATGTTCCCCAAGTTTTTAGCTCTATCCGATATCGATTGGTCCAAGAAATTGGACAATTCAGGTTCATCTGAATTTCGTTGTAAAATGGGGGGTGGTTGGTGTATTGCACAGTTTTAGAGATTGGATTTCACTCAAAACTCACCAATTGACTCCTCCCACCATATTATGATGTTCCCCAAGTTTTGGGATGAATACGATTTCTATTGGTCCAAGACATTGGACAATTCAGATTCGTACGAAATTCGATCTAAATATAGTAGTTGGTGTATTGCATAGTTTTAGAGATTGGAGGACACTCAAAACTCACCAAATGACACCTCCTACCAAATTATGATGTTCCCCAAGTTTTGGGCTCAGTCCGATATTGTTTGGTCGAAAAAACTGGGCAACTCAAGTTCGTACGAAGTTCATTTTGTAGTGGAGTGGTTGGCGAATTACATAGGTTTAGCAATTAGATTTCACTCACAACTCACCGAATGACTGCTCCCACCATATTATTATGTTCCCAAAGTTTTTTGTTCAATTCGATATCAACTGGTCCAAGAAATTGGACAATTCAAGATCGTACAAAGTTTGTTAGAAATGGAATGGGTGGTGTATTGCAAAGTTAAGCAATCGAATTTCACTCAAAACTCACCGAATGACTGCTCCCACCATATTATTATGTTCCCAAAGTTTTTTGTTCAATTCGACATCAAATAGTCCAAGAAATTGGAGAATTCATGTTCGTATGAAGTTCGTCCTAAAATGGAGTGGTTGATGTATTGCATAGTTTTAGGAATTAGATTTCACTCAAATCACACCAAATGATTCCTCCCACCATATTATGATGTTCCCCAAGTTTTGGGGTCAATCTGCTTTCGACTGGTCCAAGAAATTGGACAACTCAGGTTCGTATGAAGTTCATTCTAAAATGGAGTGATAGATGCATTTCAAAGTTTTATGGATTGGATTTCACTCAAAGCTCACCAAATGACTTCTCCCACCATATTATGATGTTCCCAAGTTTTGGGCTAAATCCGATATCAATTGCTTCGGATTTCACAAACTTACCAAATGACTCCTCCCCCCATAATATGATATTGCCCAAGTTTTGGGCTAAATCCGATATCATTGGCCCAAAAAATTGGACATTTCAGGTTCGTACGAAGTTCGTTATGTAATGGAGTGGTTAGTGTATTGCATAATTTAAGCAATCGGATTTCACTCAAAACTCACGAAATGACTCCTCCCACCGTATTATTATGTTCCCCAAGTTTTGGGCTGAATCCTATATCGATTGGTCCAAGAAATTGGACAATCCAAGTTTTGTAATATAATGGTTGGTGTATTGCATACTTTTAGCAATTGGATTTCATTCAAAACTCACTAGATGACGGGTCCCACCATATTATTATGTTCCCCAAGTTTTTAGCGCAATCCGATATCGATTTGTCCATGAAATTGGACAATTCAGGTTCGTACGAAGTTCCTTATGTAATGGAGTGGTTGGTTATTGCATAGTTTTAGCAACTGGATTTCACTCAAAACTCACCAAATGATTCATCCCGCCACATTATTATGGCCCCCAAGTTTTGGGCTGAATCAGATATCGATTGGTGCAAGAAATTGGACCATTCAGGTTTATATGAAGTTCGTTCTAAAATGGAGTAGTTGGTGTATTGCACAGTTTCAGAGTTTGGATTTCACTCAAAACTCACCAAATGACTCCTCCCACCATATTATGATGTTCCCCAAGTTTTGGGCCCAAACCGATATCGATTGGTCTAAGAAATTGGACTATTCATGTTCGTACGAGGTTCGTTCTAAAATGGAGTGGTATGTGTATTGCAAAGTTTTAGAGATTGAATTTCATTCAAAACTCACAAAATGACTACTAACAAAATATTATGATGTTCCCCAAGTTTTGGGCTCAATCCGATATCGATTGCTCCAAGAAATGGGACAATTCAAGTTTGTACGAAGTTCGTTCTAAAATGGTGTGATTGCTGTATTGCATAGTTTTAGAAATTGGATTCCACTCAAAACTCTCCAAATGACTCCTCCCACCATATTATGATGTTCCCCAAGTTTTGGGATCAATCTGATTTTGATTGCTCCAAGAATTGGACAATTCAGGTTCATATGAAGTTCGATCTAAAATGAAGTGGTTGGTGTATTGCATAGTTCTAGAGGTTGGATTTCACTCAAAACTCACCAAATGACACCTCCTACCATTTTATGATGGTCCCCAAGTTTTGGGCTCAGTCCGATATCGTTTGGTCGAAGAAACTGGACAATTCAGGTTCGTACAAAGTTCATTCTGTAATGGAGTGGTTGATGTATTGCATAGTTTTAGAAATGACTCCTCGCACCATATTATTATGTTCCCCAAGTTTTGGGCTCAATCAGATATCGATTGGCCCAAGAAATTAGACAATTTAGGTTCCTAGAAAGTTCGTTTTGTAATGGGGTGGTTGGTGTATTGCATAGTTTTAGCAATTGGATTTCACTGAAAACTCGCCAAATGTGTCCTCCCGCCATAATATGGCGTTGCCCAAGTTTTGGGCTCAATCCGATACTGATTGGTACAAGAAATTGGACAATTCAAGTTCGTACAAAGTTTGTTCTATAATGTAGTGGTTGGTGTATTGCATACTTTAAGATATCGGATTTCACTCAATGCTCACCAAATGACACCTCCAACCACTTTATGATGTTCCCCAAGGTTTGAGCTCGATCCGATATCAATTGGTCCAAGGAATTGGACAATTCATTTCGTACGAAGTTCGTTCTAAAATGATGCGGTGGGTGTATTGCCTAGTTTTAGAGATTGGATTTCACTCAAAACTCTCCAAATGACTCCTCCCATCATATTATCATATTCCCCAAGTTTTGGGGTCAATCTGATTTTGATTGCTCTAAGAATTGGACAATTCAGGTTCATATGAAGTTCGATCTAAAATGAAGTGGTTGGTGTATTGCATAGTTTTAAAGATTGGATTTCACTCAAAACTCACAAAACGACTACTCCGACCATATTATGACTTCGCCCAAGTTTTGGGCTCAATCTGATATCGATTGCACAATTCAAGTATGTACAAAGTTCATTCTGAAATGGTGTGGTTGGTGTATTGCTTAGGTTTAGAATTGGATTTCACTCAAAACTCACCAAATGAGTCCTCCCACCATATGGTGTGGTTTCTTTTTTTCATAGTTTTAGATATTGGATTTCACTCAAAACTCTCCAAATGACTCCTCCCACCATATTATGATGTTCCCCAAATTTTGGGGTCAATCCGATTTCGATTGGTCCAAAAAAATTGGACAATTCTGGTTCTTACGAAGTTTGATCTAAAATGGATTGGTTGGTGTACGGCATAGTTTTAGAGATTGAATTTCACTGAAAACTCTCCAAATCACTCCTCCCACCATACTATGATGTTCCCCAAGTTCTGGGATCAATCCGATATTGATGGGTCGAAGAAACTGGACAATTCAGGTTCATACAAAGTTCATTCTGTAATGGAGTGGTTCGTGTATTGCATTGGATTTCTCTAAAAACTCACGAAATGGCTCCTTCCACCATAATGTGATGTTGCCCAAGTTTTGGGCTCAATCCGATATCGATTGGTCCAAGAAATTGGACAATTCAAGTTCGTACGAAGTTCGTTCTGTAATGGAGTGGTTGGTGTATTGTGTAGTTTTAGCAATCGGATTTCATTCAAAACACACCGAATGACTCATCCCACAATGTTATTATATTCCCCAAGTTTTGGGCTTTAACTGATATGGATTGGTCCAAGAAGTGGGACAATTCAGGTTCGTACGAAGTTCGTTCTAAAATGGTGTGGTTGGTGTATTGCATTGTTTTAGAGATTGGATTTGACTCAAAACTCTCCAAATGACTCCTCCCACCATATTATGACCTTGCCCAAGTTTTGGGGTAAATCCGATTTTGATTAGTCCAAGAAATTTGACAATTCAGGTTTGTACGAAGTTCGATCTAAAATGGAGTGGTTGGTGTATTGCTTAGTTTTAGAGATTGGATTTCACTCAAAACTCACCAAATGACTCCTCCCACCCTATTATGACGTTGCCCAAGTTTAGGGCTCAATCCGGTATCAATTGGTTGAAGAAATTGGACAATTCAGTTCTACGGTTCGTTCTAAAATGGAGTCGTTGGTATATTGCATAGTTTTAGATATTGGATTTTGCTCAAAACTGACCAAATGACTCCTTAAACCATATTATGATGTTCCCCAAGTTTTGGGTTCAATCTGATTATAATTGGTCCAAGAAATAGGACGATTCAGGTTCGTATGAAGTTCGATCTAAATTGGAGTGGTTCATGTATTGCATAGTTTTAGAGATTGAATTTCACTCAAAACTCGCCAATTGACTCCTTCCACTATATTATGACGTTGCCCATGTTTTGGGCTCAAACCGATATTGGACAATTCACGTTCGTACGAAGATTGTTCTCAAATGGAGTGGTTGGTGTATTGCCTAGTTTTAGAGATTCTATTTCACTCAAAACTCGCTGAATGACTCCTCCCACCATATTATGAACTATGCAATACACCAACGACTCCATTTCTGAACGAACTTCGTACGAACAAGAATTGTCCGATTTCGTGGACCAATTGATATCGGATTGAGTCCAAAACTTGGGGAACATCATAATATGGTGGGAGGAATCATTTGGCGGGTTTTGAGTGAAATACAATGGTTAAAACTATGGAATACACCAACCACTCCATTTCATAAGAAACTTCGTACGAACCTGAATTGTCCGATTACATGGAGCAATCGATATCGGATAGAGTCCAAATCTTCTGGAACATCATAATATGGTGGGAGGAGTCATTCGGTGGGTTTTGGGTGAAATCCAATCTCTAGAACTATGAAATTCACCAATGACTCCATTTCTGAACGAACTTCGTACGAACTCTGAATTGTCCGATTTCATGGACCAATCGATATCAGATTGAGTCCAAACTCGGGGAACATTAAAATATGGTGCGAGGAGTCATTTGGTGGGTTTCGAGTGAACTCTAATCTCTAGAACTACGCAATACACCAACCACTCTATTTCAGAAGGAACTTCGTACGAACAAGAATTGTCCGATTTCATGGACCAATCGATATTGGATTGAGTCCAAAACTTGGGGAACATCATAATATGGTGGGAGGAGTCATTTGGTGGGTTTAGCGGAGTCATAAGGAACTTGATGAACAATTGTCCAATTTCATGGACCAATCGATATTGGATTGAGTCCAAAACTTGGGGAACATCATAATATGGTGGGAGGAGTCATTTGGGGGGTTTTGAGTGAAATCCAATAGCTAAAACTATGCAATACTCCAACCACTCCATTTCATAAGGAACTTCGTACGAACCTGAATTGTCCGATTTCATGCAGCAATCGATATGGGATTGAGTTCAAATCTTCTGGAACATCATAATATGGTGGGAGGAGTCATTTTGTGGGTTTTGAGTGAAATTCAATCTCTAGAACTATATAATACTCCAACCACTCCATTTCATAAGTAACTTCGTACGAACCTGAATTGTCCGATTTCATGGAGCAATAAATATCTGATTCAGTCCAAATCTTCTAGAACTTCATAATATGGTGGTAAGAGTCATTTTATGGGTTTTGAGTGAAATCCAATCTCTAGAACTATGCAATACACCAACCACTCTATTTTAGAAGGAAGTTCGTACGATCCGGAATTGTCCGATTTCATGGACTAATCGATATTGGATTGAGTCCAAAACTTGGGGAACATCATAATATGGTGGGAGGAGTCATTTGGCAGGTTTTGAGTGAAATCCAATAGCTAAAACTATGCAATACACCAACGACTCCATTTCATAAGGAACTTCGTACGAACCTGAATTGTCCGATTTCATGGAACAATCGAAATCGGATTGAGTCCAAATCTTCTGGGACAACATAATATGGTGGGAGGAGTCATTTGGTGGGTTTTCACCGAACTCCAATCTCTAGAACTATGCAATACACCAACCACTCCATTTCAGAAGGAACTTCGTACGAACCTAAATTGTCCGATTTCATGGACCAATCGATATTGGATTGAGTCCAAAACTTGGGGAACATCATAATACGGTGGGAGGAGTCATTTGGTGGGTTTTGAGTGAAATCCAATAGCTAAAACTATGCAATACACCAACCACTCCAATTAATCAGGAATTTCGTACGAAACTAAATTGGCTGATTTCATGGAGCAATCGATATCGGATTGAGTCCAAATCTTCTGTAATATCATAATATGGTGGGAGGACTCATTTGGTGGGTTTTGAGTGAAATCCAATCTCTAGAACTATGAAATTCAACAATGATTCCATTTCTGAACAAAGTTCGAAACAATGGTTCGATTTCATGGACCAGTCGATATTAGATTGCGTCCAAAACTTGGGGAACACCATAATATGGTGGGAGGAGTCATTTGGTGGGTTTTGAGTGAAATCGCTACAAGAGCAATCCACCAACCACTCCATTTCATAAGGAACTTCGTACGAACCTGAATTGTTCAATTTCATGGACCAATCGATATCAAATTGAGTCCAAAACTTGGGGAACATTATAATATGGTGGGACGAGTCATTTGGTGGGTTTCGAGTAAACTCCAATCTCTAGAAGTACGCAATACACCAACCAATCCATTTCATAAGGAACTTCGTACGAACCTGAATTGTCCGATTTCATGGAGCAATCGATATCGGATTGAGTCCAAAACTTGGGGAACATCATAATATGGTGGGAGGAGTCATTTGGTGGATTTTAAGTGAAATCCAATCTCTAGAACTATAAATTACACCAACGACTCCATTTTTGAACGAACTTTGTACGAACCTGAATTGTCCGATTTCATGGACCAGTCGATATCAGATTGAGTCCAAAACATGGGGAACATTATAATATGGTGGGAGGAGTCATTTGGTGCGTTTCGAGTGAACTCCAATCTCTAGAACTATGCAATACCCCAACGACTCCATTTCTGAACGAACAAGAATTGTCCGATTTCAGGGACCAATAGATATCAGATTGAGTCCAAAACTTGGGGAACATCATAATATCGTGGGAGGAGTCATTTGGTGGGTTTTGAGCGAAATCCAATCGCTACAACTATGCAATTCCCCAACGACTCCATTTCATAACGAACTTCTTAAGAACCTGAATTGTCCGATTTCATGGAACAATCGACATCGGATTGAGTCCAAATCTTCTGGAACATCATAATATGGTGGCAGGAGTCATTTGGTGGGTTTTGAGTGAACTCCAATCTCTATTACTATGCAATACACCAACCACTCCATTTCATAAGGAACTTCGTACGAACCTAAATTGTCCGATTTCATTTCATGGACCAATCGATATTGGATTGAGTCCAAAACTTGGGGAACGTCATAATATGATGGGAGGAGTCATTTGGTGGGTTTTGAGTGAAATCCAATCTCTAGAACTACGAAATGCACCAATGACTCCATTTCTGAACGAACTACGTTCGAACCTGAATTGTCCGATTTCATGGACCAATCGATATTGGATTGAGTCCAAACCTTGGGGTACATCATAATATGGTGGGAGGAGTCATTTGGTGGGTTTTGAGTGAAATCCAATTTCTACAACTATGCAATACACCAAGCACTCCATTTCATAAGGAACTTCGTACGAACCTGAATTGTCCGATTTCATGGAGCAATTAATATCGAATTAAGTCCAAATCTTCTGAAACATCATAATATAGTGGGAGGATTCATTTGGTGGGTTTGGAGTGAACTCCAATCTCTAGAACTATGCAATACACCAACGACTCCATTTCTGAGCAAACTACGTACGAACAAGAATTGTCAGATTTCATGGACCAATCGATATCGGATTGAGTCCAAAACTTGGGGAACATCATAATATGGTGGGAGGAGTCATTTGGTGGGTTTTGAACGAAATCCAATTGCTACAACTACGCAATGCACCAACCAATCCATTTCATAAGGAAAGTCGTACGGACCTGAATTGTCCGATTTCATGGAGCAATCGATATCGGATTGAGTCCAAATCTTCTGGAACATCATAATATAGTGGGAGGAGTCGTTTGGTAGGTTTGGAGTGAACTCTAATATCTAGAACTATGCAATACACCAACGACTCCATTTCTGACCGAACTACGTACGAACAAGAATTGTTCGATTTCATGGACTAATCGATATCGGATTGTGTCCAAAACTTGGGGGACGTCATAATATGGTGGGAGGAGTCATTTGGTGGGTTTTGAGTGAAATCCAATAGCTAAAACTATGCAATACACCAACCACTCCATTTCATAGGGAACTTCGTACGAACCTGAATTGTTCGATTTCATGGAACAATCAAAATCGGATTGAGTCCAAATCTTCTGGGACAACATAATATGGTGGGAGGAGTCATTTGGGGGGGTTTTGAGTGAACTCCAATCTCTAGAACTATGCAATACACCAACCACTCCATTTCAGAAGGAACTTTGTATGAAGCTAAATTGTCCGATTTCATGGACCAATCGATATTGGATTGAGTCCAAAACTTGGGGAACATCATAATATGGTGGGAGGAGTCATTTGGTGGGTTTTGAGTGAAATCCAATTGCTACAACTATGCAATACACCAACCACTCCATTTCATAAGGAACTTCGTACGAATCTGAATTGTCCGTTTTCATGGTGCAATCGATATCGAATTGAGTCCAAATCTTCTGGAACATTATCACATGGTGGGAGGAGTCTTTTAGTTTTGAGTGAAATCCAATCTCTAGAACAATGCAATACAACATCCCTTCCATTTTTGAATGAACTTCGTACGAACCTGAATTGCCCAATTTCATGGACCAATCGATATCGGATTGTGTCCAAAACTTGGGGAACATCGTAATATGGTAGGAGGAGTCATTTGGGGAGTTTTTTGAGAAATCCAATGGCTAAAACTATTCAACACACCAACGACTCCATTTTAGAAGGGACTTTGTACGAACCTGAATTGTCCAATTTCATGGACCAATCGATATCAAATTGTGTCCAAAACATGGGGAACATTATAATATGGTGGGAGGAGTCATTTGGTGGGTTTCGAGTGAACTCCAATCTCTAGAATCGCAATACACCAACCACTCCATTTCGAAGGAATTTCTTACGAACAAGAATTGTCCGATTTCATGGACCAATCGATATCGGACTTTGTCCAAAGTTGGGGAACATCATGATATGGTGGCAGGAGTCATTTGGTGGGTTTTGAGTGAAATCCAATAGCTAAAACTATGCAATACACCAACCACTCCATTTCATAAGGAACTTTGTATGAACCTGAATTGTCCGATTTCATGGAGCAATCGATATTGGATTGAGTCCAAAATGGAGTCGTTGGTGTATTGCATAGTTCTGGAGATTGGATTTCACTCAAAACCCACCAAATGACTCCTCCCACCATATTATGATGTTCCCCAAGTTTTGGGCTCATTCTGATATCGATGGGTCCATGAAATTGGACAATTCAGGTTCGTACGAAGTTCCATCTAAAATGGAGTCGTTGGTGTGTTGCATAGTTTTAGCCATTGGATTTCTCAAAAAACTCCCCAAATGACTCCTCCTACCATATTATGATGTTCCCCACGTTTTGGACACAATCCGATATCGATTGGTCCATGAAATTGGGCAATTCAGGTTCGTACGAAGTTCATTCAAAAATGGAGTCATTGGTGTATTGCATAGTTCTAGAGATTGGATTTCACTCAAAACCCACCAAATGACTCCTCCCACCATATTATGACGTTCCTCCAGTTTTGGACTTAATCCGATATGGATTGGTCCACAAAATTTGACAAGTCAAGTTCGTACGAAGTTCCTTCTAAAATGGAGCCGTTGGTGTATTGCATAGTTTTAGCCATTGGATTTTTCCCAAAACTCACCAAATGACTCCTCCCACCATATTATGGTGTTCCCCAAGTTTTGGACTCAATCCGATATCGATTGGTCCATGAAATTGACACAGTTCGACGTTCGCTCAAAAATGGAGTCGTTGGTGTATTACATAGTTCCAGATTGGATTTCACCAAAACGCCCCAATGACTCCTCCCACCGTATTATGATGTTCCCCAAGTTTTGGACTCAATTTGATGTCGATTGGTCCATGAAATTGGACAATTCAGGTTCGTTCGAAGTTCCTCCTAAAATGGAGTCGTTGGTGTGTTGCATAGTTTTCTCCATTGGATGTAATCCAAAACTCACCAAATCACTCCTCCCACCATATTATGATGTTCCCCAAGTTTTGGACTCAATCCGATATGGATTGGTCCACGAAATTGGACAATTCAAGTTCGTACGAAGTTCCTTCTAAAATGGAGTCGTTGGTGTGTTGCATAGTTTTAGCCATTTGATTTCACCCAAAACTCACCACATGACTCCTCCCACCATATTCTGATGTTCCCCAGGTTTTGGACTCAATCCGATATCGATTGGTCCATCAAATTGGACAATTTAGGTTCGTACAAAGTTCTTCTAAATGGAGTCGTTGGAGTATTGCAAAGTTCTAGAGATTGGATTTCACTCAAAACCCACCAAATGACTCCTCCCACCATATTATGATGTTCCCCATGTTTTGGACTCAATCTAATATCGATTGATCCAATGAAATTGGACAATTTAGGTTCGTACAAGTTCCTTCTAAAATGGAGTCGTTGGTGTGTTGCATAGTTTTAGCCATTGGATTTCTCCCAAAAATCACCAAATGACTCCTCCCCATATTATGATGTTCCCCAAGTTTTGGACTCAATCCGATATCGATTGGTCCATGAAATTGGACAATTCAGTTCTTACGAAGTTCGCTTCAAAAATGGAGTCGTTGGTGTATTGCATAGTTTTAGAGATTGGATTTAACTCAAAATGCACGAAATGAATCCTCCCACCATATTACGTTGTTCCCCAAGTTTTGGACTCAATCTGATATCGATTGGTCCATAAAATTGGACAATTCAGGTTTGTATGGAGTTCCTCCTAAAATGGAGTCGTTGGTGTGTTGCACAGTTTTCGCCATTGGATGTAACCCAAAACTCACCAAATGACTCCTCCCACCATTTTATGATGTTCCCCAAGTTTTGGACTCAATCCGATATCGATTGGTCCCCGAAATTGGACAATACAGGTTCGTAAGAAGTTCGTTCAGAAATGGAGTCGTTGGTATATTGCATAGTTCTAGAGATTGGATTTCACTCAAAACCCACCAAATGACTCCTCCCACCATATTATAATGTTCCCTAAGTTTTGGACTCAATCTGATATCGATTGGTCCATGAAATTGGACAATTCAGGTTCGTACAAAGTTACTTCTAAAATGGAATCGTTGGTGTGTTGCATAGTCTTAGCCATTGGAATTCTCCCAAAACTCACCAAATGACTCCTCCCACCATATTATGATGTTCCTCCAGTTTTGGTCTCAATCCGATATGGGTTGGTCCACGAAATTGGACAATTCAAGTTCGTACGAAGTTCCTTCTAAAATGGAGTAGTTGGTGTGTTGCAAAGTGTTAGCCATTGGATTTCTCCCAAAACTCACCAAATGACTCCTCCCACCATATTCTGATGTTCCCCAAGTCTTTTACTCAATCCGATATGGATTCGTCCATGAAATTGGACAATTTAGGTTCGTACGAAGTTCATTCTGAAATGGAGTCGTTGGAGTATTGCATAGTTCTAGAGATTGGATTTCACTCAAAACCTACCAAATGACTCCTCCCACCATATTATGATGTTCCCCAAGTTTTGGACTCAATCCGATATCGATTAGCCATGAAATTAGATAATTCAGGTTCGTACGAAGTTCCTTCTAAAATGGAGTCGTTGGTGTGTTGCATAGTTTAAGCCATGGGATTTCTCCCAAAACTCACCAAATGACTCCTCCCACCATATTATGATGTTCCCCAAGTTTTGGACTCAATCCGATATCCATTGGTCCATGAAATTGGACAATTCAGGTTCGTACGAAGTTCGTTCAAAAATGGAGTCGTTGGTGTATTGCATAGTTCTAGAGATTGGATTTCACTCAAAACCCACCAAATGACTCATCCCACCATATTATGTTGTTCCCCAAGTTTTGGACTCATTCTGATATCGATTGGTCCATGAAATTGGACAATTCAGGTTCGTACGAAGTTCCTTCTAAAATGGAGTCGTTGGTGTGTTGCATAGTTTTAGCCATTGGATTTATCAAAAACTCACCAAATGACTCCTCCCATCATATTATGATGTTCCCCAAGTTTTGGACACAATCCGATATCGATTGGTCCATGAAATTGGGTAATTCAGTTCGTGAAGTTCGTTCAAAAAGGAGTCGTTGGTGTATTGCATAGTTCTTGAGATTGGATTTCACTCAAAACCCACCAAATGACTCCTCCCACCATATTATGATGTTCCTCCAGTTTTGGACTCAATCCGATATGGATTGGTCCACGAAATTGGACAATTCAAGTTCGTACAAAGTTCCTTCTAAAATGGAGCCGTTGGTGTGTTGCATAGTTTTAGCCATTGGATTTCTTCCAAAACTCTCCAAATGACTCCTCCCACCATATTATGATGTTCCCCAAGTTTTGGACTCAATCCGATATCGATTCGTCCATGAAATTGGACAATTCAGGTTCGTACGAAGTTCGTTCAAAAATGGAGTCGTTGGTGTATTGCATAGTTCCAGAGATTGGATTTCACCCAAAGCACCCCAAATGACTCCTCCCACCGTATTATGATGTTCCCCAAGTTTTGGACTCAATCTGATGTCGATTGGTCCATGAAATTGGACAATTCAGGTTGATAGGAGCGTATTTATGCGACTTTGCTATCTTATTTCTTTGCATTTACTTAGTTAATTCCCATTTATTACAGTGATTTAGCTTATTTTCGTACTATTGTAGGTCCAGATGGCAAGATTGGCAAGAAAGGGCATTTTGGAGCATTTTAGAGCAGTTTTGGACTTGGAATGGATAGCATATGCATGGGCCAAGATGGATGGACGTTTTTGAAGTTCGAATAGGCTAGGAATGTGCTAAAAAGATGGGGAAATTAATTCAAGAATCAGCTTCTGGGAAGTAAAAACCCTAACTGATTTTATTTTATTTTACCTTATCCTAATCCTATTCGACCTAAATTCCAGCTGGAAAAGGGGGGGATTAATTTCATATTAGGAAACCTAAAAACCCTAATTTCGTGGGTTTCTATTGGGCCCTATAATGCCTAAAGAAATCTGCCAAATAAAACCCTAATTTCATGGGTTTCTGCTGGGCCCTTTTACCCTAGATCTACCACATATATAAAGGAGGGGTTGCCGCAGGAAAAGGGAGTTCTTTTGGTGCCGTAGCAAGTAAAGAGAAAGGGAGAAGAAGAACTTGGCGGAACCTGCTGCATCCATTGGGTTTTTCAGAGTTCTTCCCTTGATTAGTTCAAATGTTTATTCTAGTTGCTTTTCAATTATTATGAACATGTGTAACTGAATTTCTTCTTAGTTAGAGGTGAATTCGAAGCCATGGACATATGTTTTACATGAATTGATTACTTCCAGTTATGGTTTCATAAAGTATGAATGTGATTTACTTTTCTGTTTTATTGAGGACTTATTCTTGCATGTTTATTAAGGATGCATACTTAGTTTGTATGCAGGGATTTGATGCTAGAATATAAGGGAATTTCACCTAATTGTTATGAACTTATATTCATAAGTAGTAAAAGTCATTAGTCATGATTGCGTTAAGTAAAGTCTTGGCAGGAGTATCATGCTTTTCATAGTTACAATTGCCTTGTCAAGGCTTATGATTTTCATAGAACTTAATGATCTTTGATATGTATCTCTATCATGCTGTTCATATAAGGAACTTGATAAGGATAATTTGATTGCGTCGCTGAGTCCAATTCAATGAACTTAGGAAAATCTGAGAGTTAATTAGTGCATTCACAATTAATTTGGGGCTTTGTCATTCATACTTTATAGAAAGAGTAACTGGAGATCGATTTGTGTGCGTATGTGCCATGTGTGGAGAAGAATCCACTAGCTATCCCTTAATCCATATTTCATTCACAACTTAGTTGTTTGCTGCTGTCAGTTTTACTTTATTCTAAATCATCCAAATTCCCCCCAATCATTGTTCCCTTAACTTAGTTTCCAGTTTAATAAGTCTAATTTGTGTTGATTAGCATCCCTCCTAATCCCCGGAATAGAACGATCCCTACTTACTCATACTACGATTGCATAATTTATAGGGTTTAATTTGTGCATTAGTTATTTCTCACGGCAATACACTAACCACTCCATTTCATAAGGAACTTCGTACGAATTTCAATTGTCCGATTTCATGGACCAATCGATATTGGATTGAGTCCAAAACTTGCGGAATATCATAATATGGTGGGAGGAGTCATTTGGTGTGTTTTGAGTGAAATCCAATAGCTAAAACTATGCAATACACCAATCACTCCATTTCATAAGGAATTTCTTACGAAACTAAGTTGTCTGATTTCATGGAGCAATCGATATCGGATTGAGTCCAAATCTTCTGAAAAATCATAATACGGTGGGAGGAGTCATTTGGTGGGTTTTGAGTAAACTCCAATCTCAAGAACTATGCAATACACCAACGACTCCATTTCTAAACGAACTTCGTACGAACAAAAATTGTCCGATTTCGTGGACCAATTGATATCGGATTAACTCCAAAACTTGAGGAACATCGTAATATGATGGGAGGAGTCATTTGGTGGGTTTTGAGCGAAATCTAATCTCTAGAACTATGAAATACACCAACGACTCCATTTCTGAAAGAACTTCGTACGATCCTGAATTGTCCGATTTCATGGACCAATCGATATTGGATTGAGTCCAAAATTGGGGGAACATCATAATATGGTGGGAGGAGTCATTTGGTGAGTCAAATCCAGTGGTTAAAACTATGCAATACACCAACCACTCCATTTCATAAGGAACTTCGTATGAACCTGAATTGTCCGATTTCATGGAGCAATCGATATCGGATTGAGTCCAAATTTTCTGGAACATCATAATACGGTGGGAGGAGTCATTTGGTGGGTTTTGAGTGAACTACAATCTCTAGAACTATGCAATACACCAATCACTCCATTTTAGAACGAAGTTCGTACGATCCTGAATTGTCCGATTTCATGGACCCATCGATATTGGATTGAGTCCAAAACTTGAGGAACATCATAATGTGGTAGGAGGAGTCATTTGGTGAGTCAAATCCAATGGTTAAAACTATGCAATACACCAACCACTCCAGTTCATAAGGAACTTCGTTCAAGCCTGAATTGTCCGATTTCATGGAGCCATCAATATCGAATAGAGTCCAAATCTTCTGGAACATCATAATATTGTAGGAGGAGTCATTTGGTGGGTTTTGAGTGAAATCCAATCTCGATAACTATGAAATACACCAACGACTCCATTTCTGAGCGAACTTCGTAAGATCCTGAATTGTCCGATTTCATGGACCAATCGATATTGGATTGAGTCCAAAACTTGGGGAACATCATAATATGGTGGGAGGAGTCATTTGGTGAGTCAAATCCAATGGTTAAAACTATGCAATACACCAACCACTCCATCTTATAAGGAACTTCGTACGAGCATGAATTATCCGATTTCATGAAGCCATCGATCTCGGATTGAGTCCAAATCTTCTGGAACATCATAATATGGTGGGAGGAGTCATTTGGTGGGTTTTAAGTGAAATCCAATCTCTAGAACTATGAAATACACCAACGACTCTATTTCTGAACGAACTTCGTACGAACCTGAATTGTCCGATTTCATGGACCAATCGATATTAGATTGAGTCCAAAACTTGGGGAACATCCCAATATGCTGGGAGGTGTCATTTGGTGAGTGAAATCCAATGGTTAAAACTATGCAATACACCAACCACTCCATTTTATAAGGAACTTCGTACAAGCATGAATTGTCCGATTTCATGGAGCCATCGATATCGGATTGAGTCCAAATCTTCTGGAACATCATAATATGGTGGGAGGAGTCATTTGGTGGGTTTTAAGTGAAATCCAATCTCTAGAACTATGAAATACACCAACGACTCCATTTCTGAACGAACTTCGTATGAACCTGAATTGTCCGATTTCATGGACCAATTGATATTGGATTGAGTCCAAAACTTGGGGAACATCATAATATGCTGGGAGGAGTCATTTGGTGGGTTTTGTGTCAAATCTGATTGCTAAAACTATGTAATACAACAACCACTCCATTTCATAGGGAACTTCGTACGAACCAGAATTGTCCGATTTCATGGAGCCATCAATATCGGATTGAGTCCAAATGTTCTGGAACATCATAATATGGTGGGAGGAGTCATTTGGTGGGTTTTGAGTGAAATTCAATCTCTAGAACTATGAGATACACCAACGACTCCATTTCTGAACGGACTTCGTACGTTCCTGAATTGTCTGATTTCATGGACCAATCGGTATTGGATTGAGTCCAAAACTTGAGGAACATCATAATATGGTGGGAAGAGTCATTTGGTGAGTCAAATCCAATGGTTAAAACTATGCAATACACCAACCACTCCATTTCATAAGGAACTTCATACTGGCCCGAATTGTCCGATTTCATGGAGCCATCGATATCGGATTGAGTCCAAATCTTCAGGGAACATCATAATATGGTGGGAGGAGTCATTTGGTAGGTTTTGAGTGAAATCCAATCTCTAGAACTATGAAATACACCAACGACTCCATTTCAGAACGAACCGTACGAACCTGAATTATCCGATTTCATGGAGCAATTGATATTGGATTGAGTCCAAAACTTGGGGAACATCATAATACGGCCGGAGGAGTCATTTGGTGGGTTTTGAGTGAAATCCAATCTCTAGAACTACGAAATACACCACCGTCTCCATTTCTGAACGAAGTACATACGAATCTGCATAGTCCGATTTTATGGACCACTCGATATTGGATTGAGTCCAAAACTTGGGGAACATCATAATATGGTGGGAGGAGTCATTTGGTGGGTTTTGAGTCATAACAATGGTTAAAACTATGCAAAACACCAACCACTCCATTTCATAAGAAACTTCGTACGAACCTGAATTGCCCGATTTGATGGAGCAATCGATGTCGGATTGAGTCCAAATCTTCTGGAACATCATAATATGGTGGGAGGAGTTATTCGGTGGGTTTTGAGTGAACTCCAATCTCTTGAACTATGCAATACACCAACCACTCCATTTCAGAAGGAAGTTCGTACGATCCTGAATTGTCCGATTTCTTGGACCAATCGATATTGGATTGAGTCCAAAAGTTGGGGAACATCATAATATGGTGGGAGGAGTCATTTGGTGGGTTTTGTGTCAAATCCGATGGCGAAAACTATGCAGTACTTATAACTCATATATTTATACATTTATACCATCCATTTCTAGTCTATTTGTGATGTTTTTGAGTTAAACATGTTGCATTTTACCCTATTTTGTGTGGAAACAAGTTTTGTGACCTGTATTGAAGTCCAAATAAAGAATCCAAGGCGAACCTGGCTTGTTTGAAGACTAAGAGCAGAATTGGAAAGCAATGGGGATTTCTAGCCTGATTTGGAGGTGCCAAATAAGGCAAAAACGTGCAAAATAAAGTCTGATTTATTAGGATATCTTTGGAATATCTGGCAGCCTCTTTTACTCCATAAAAACTTGCCTTTTAGCCACTTTCACAGACTCTATTTATTTTGGACGAATTTCACAACCCTAGACATCCTTCTTTTTGTTATTCTCCCCTTTCATACACACTAAAACCCTAGCCGTTCCATATATTTCCACCATCAAGACTCATTGCAAGAGGCTGTTCTTGGAGAAGTTCAACATCAGAATTGGTTCAAGGGTTTCCTCTCATGAATTTATTTTCACTCATGTTGTTTATTTTCGTTTTAATCTTTGTGAACATGATGTGTAACTAAATTCATAGCTAGGGATTTCTATGTAGCCTTGCAACATTGATCTATGTTTCTAAGTTAAAGTATTCTGTTCATCAATTTGTTTCTTGTTTCATTCACTGAATCTATTGTTAAATTTGTTTGTCAATTTTAATGTTTGATCACCATTAGGGTTGCCTACAGATTATCTAGTCAAGGTTATTGTAAACATTGTGCTTAATCTTGGTAGACATGTGAATGAATGAAGAGAATGCTATGCAAACATCCTGCCATCTATTTTCTTCGGTTCTTTAACGTTTTCTTGCATGTTAATGACTCTTAACCTGGAACCACAGTTGAACATCCCAATTAGGTTGCAGATTAGGAGAATTTGATCAAAACCACACATCATATGGCTGATCATATATATGTAAAACGAACTCTGGAAACAGGTTGGTAGTTGAATACAGTTTAACTTTATAAACATGGAATTGGTTTTGCAATGGTGAACTCGAAATCCCTGGTCTCATCCCTATTCTTCTTACATCAATATATTCTTCTTGCATTTTAAGTTATTTTTCATTTACAACACAAACTACTCTCAATTGTCAGTTTCACTTTTAGTTAGAGTTCTTTCAAAACTAGTAATTTATAGAGGTCCAATCGGTCCATGTGGTTCGACACCCTTACTTGTACCATTATACTAACCATATATTGGCACTCAGAAGGAACACAACAAAATTTTGGCGCCGTTGCCGGGGACTGATTTGATCCTCGATAATTACTTGTTCTCAAACCCTAATTTCGTTTTATTTTTGTTTCTCAGGTAGTATATGTCAAATACACTTGCTGAAATAGGCCAAAGACTTGAACGGTTAAAGAGCAACACTTTTGAGAATTCTGTATCAGCTAGTGCCCAGACTAGCCGTGTAGAAGAGGACAATTGTTCAACGAGTGTAGATTCTTTCGATAAGTCTAATTCTTATGCAGAAGAAGAGATGGCTGGCAATAACGATGACAACCGAGCTTTGGAAGATTATGCTCAACCGGTTATACCAAATTCACCTTCATGCATCTTGCTGCCTACTGAAGCTAGAAATTATGAACTCAAATCTTCACATTTTCACATGCTTCCTTCTTTTTACATGCTTCCTTATTTTTATGGTTTACCTAACGAAGATCCATTATCCCATATTAAGGAATTCTACAATGTTGTGAGTGGTTTACCTTTGTAGGGAGTGAGTGAAGCAGATCTGAGGATGAGGGTTTTTCCTTATACATTGAAAGATAGAGCAAAGAATTGGCTAATGACTTTAGCACTTGGTTCGCTCACCACTTGGGATGCCGTAGCTAAGAAGTTTCTGGAGAAGTTTTTCTTAACTCAAAAGACAGCTACATTGAGTGGGCAAATCTTTAACTTTAAACAAGATGATGGAGAACCTTTCAATGAATGTTGGGAGCGTTTCAAAGGCCTGTTGCTGCAATGTCCACATCATGGGTTACCTCTTTACTTACAAATGCAAATTTTTTATGATGGACTAACCCAAACATGTCAATCAACTGTGGATAATGCAGCAGGTGGAGCTTTGAAGAAGAAAAATGCTCAAGAGTCATATAACATTTATGAGATGTTGGGATCTAATGCTCAACACAAAGATACAAGAGGTAAACGAGTTGGAATGTATGAAATGAGTTCTAATAATGATCTTGCTTTGCAGGTGGTTAGTTTGGAAAAGAAGCTCGATTCTGTGCTCAATATGGCACCTAAGATAGCTGAGGTGTGTGTCATTTGCAACATACCAGGTCATCCTACTTATCAATGCTCAGCTAGTGAGGCTTATCCCGAATTCGTTCAAGAGCAAGTGAATCTCATGAATTCTTACAATCAGAGGCCAAGGAATGACCCGTTCTCTAATACATATAACCCTGGTTGGAGAGATTATCCCAATCTCTCATGGAAGAATAACAATCAATTTCAAAATTTCCAACCAAAGCCTGCCACTACGCTTGAAGATACGGTCAAAATGCTAGCTCAAAACACTGTTCAATTCCAGCAAACTACCAATAGTACTCTCCAACAACATTCAGCTACTCTAACCAAAATGGAGACACAATTAGGTCAGATTGCGGATGCTTTGAGTCAAAGAGAACCCGGGAAATTTCCAAGCCAACCGGTGATACTTCAAAGGAACCAAGGGCAAGCCAAAGCGGTCATAACACTTAGAAATGGTAAGGTTATTAATAATGGAGTTGGCAATGAAGTTACTCATGAATCTGATCATGTGAATGCAGGCCCCACTCAAGAAGAGAATGTGGCTGAATGAAGATCCAAGCAATGCCACTTCTTCGTATGAAGCTCCAAATTTTCACAAGGCTGAAAAACCTTACACTCCTTCAATCCCATTTCCTGGAAGACTTGCCAAAAGTAAGCAGGATAAGTCATTTAAAGAAATTTTTGATATTTTAAGTAAAGTGAATGTTAATTTACCTTTGCTTGATGTCATTAGGAATATGCCAGCATATGGGAAATTTTTCAAAGAGCTAAACACTTATAAGAGGAAGTATGGACCTAATGAGAAGGTGATGGTGTCTGAAAATGTAAGTGTTGTGCTTCAAAGAAAGCTCCCACCAAAACTCAAGGATCCGAGCAGTTTTTCTATCAATATCACCATTGGAGACAAGCTAGTTCAAAAGGCTATGCTTGACTTGGGGGCGAGCATCAATTTAATGCCTTATTCAGTGTACCTTCAATTAGGTTTGGGGGGTTTGAAGGCAACAACTATTTCATTGCAACTTGCCGATCGATCAGTGAAATATCCAAGAGGTATAGTGGAAGATATCTTAGTTCAAGTTGATAAACTAATTTTGCCTGCTGATTTTGTAGTGTTGGACATGGAAGAGGCTCCTATACATGATCGTGAGTTACCTATTTTGCTTGGGAGACCCTTTATGGCCACGGCAAAGACTATCATAGGTGTGCAAAATGGTCTCCTCACCATGATTGTGCTAGGAGAAACTGTACAATTCAAAGTGTTTGAATCTCTTTCTCACCCTTCTAGTTCACTTCATTGTTGTTCGATTGATGTGCTTGATTCACTTGTTTTCTCTAAGTTTTTGCTGGCACAATCCAATGATCCATTACAATATGTTTTGAGTCAATCTCAAGATGATTTTGATGAAGAAGTGCTCATGGAGATGGTGGCAGCCTTGGAAGCATTAAAACCATACCTCTCCACTTTTTCACCTCTTATAGAGCCATTAGGACCATCTGCCACACATCTGATCCCTTCTGTTGTTAAACCTCCAAAACTTGAGCTTAAACCACTTCCATCACATCTAAAATATGCTTACCTAGCTGAGTTTGAAACTCTCCCAGTTATCATAGCATCTCACCTCACCTCTTTGGAAGAAGATAAGCTAATTAGGGTGCTAAAAGAGTTCAAATCAGCCATTGGTTGGTCTATTGCAGATATCAAGGCAATAAGCCCTACCATGTGCATGCATCGAATTTTATTGGACGAAGGAGCGAAACCAACTCGAGAACCACAAGGAAGGCTCAATCCACACATGAAGGAAGTAGTGAGAGTTGAAGTGTTGAAGTTGCTAGATGTGGGTATCATATACCCGATTTCTGATAGCAAATGGGTCAGCGATGTTCATGTAGTGCCTAAGAGGATTGGAATCACAGTGGCAAAAAATGAGCATAAAGTGCTTGTTCAAATGAGACCTGCAGCTAGTTGGCGTGTTTGTACCGATTACAGGAAGTTGAATTCATACACTAGAAAAGATTATTTTCCTATGCCTTTTATTGATCAAATGCTTAAGCGATTAGCTGGTCACGCATATTATTGTTTTCTAAACGGATATTCAGGTTATAATCAAATTGCGATTGCTCCAGAAGATTAAGAGAAGACTACATTCACCTATCCTTTTGGCACTTTTTCATATAGGAGGATGTCGTTTGGCCTTTGCAATGCCCCAGCAACATTCCAACAATGTATGCTGGCAATCTTTTCAGATATGATTTAGAGATTTATTGAGGTATTCATGGACGATTTTTCAGTTTTTGGTTCTTCTTTTGATACTTGTCTTAACCATCTCTCTCTAGTGCTTCAAAGATGTCAGGAAACAAATTTGATTCTCAATTGGGAAAAGTGTCAATTTATGGTGAAGCAAGGTGTTGTGTTGGGGCATGTAATATCCAGCGATGGTATTGAAGTTGACAAAGCAAAAATTGACATAATCTCAAATATGGCAGCCCCTACTTCAGTGAAGGGAGTGAGAAGCTTTCTAGGACATGCTGGTTTTTATCGTCGTTTCATTAAGGATTTTTCCAAGATCACTCATCCATTGTGCAATCTTTTGGCCAAAGATGTTGTATTTCACTTTGATAAAGATTGTATGAATGCATTTAATACCTTGAAACGTGAACTAACCTCTGCTCCTATCATTATGGCACCAGATTGGTCTTTGCCTTTTGAGCTAATGTGTGATGCCTCTGACTATGCTATTGGTGCTGTTTTAGGTCAAAGAGTAAATAAGCTGCCACACGTAATCTACTATGCAAGTCGGACATTAAACGATACTCAACTCAATTACTCTACAACTGAGAAGGAGTTGCTTGCTGTTGTTTTCGCTTTAGAGAAATTTCGTTCATATCTTGTTGGCTCTAAAGTTATTGTTTACTCTGATCATGCAGCTCTTAGGTTTTTGTTGACCAAGAAAGATGCTAAACCACGTTTGATCAGATGGATACTCTTGTTACAAGAGTTTGACCTAGAAATTTGAGACAAGAAAGGGAGTGAAAATGTTGTTGCTTGATCACTTGTCGCGCCTTGTTGATGAAAACCATGGAGATGGACAAATTTTGCCTCTCAACGAATCATTCCCGGATGAAAAACTCTTTGTCATCCAAGATAAAGAGCCATGGTATGCTGATTTTGTCAATTATCTTGCTTCTGGTGTAATTAGAGATGATTTGACTTTTTAGGAGAGAAAGAAGTTCTTTTCAATGGTGAAACACTACATGTGAGATGAGCCATATTTGTTCAAGTATTGCCCTGACCAAATCATTCGAAGATGTGTTCGGAGAGTGAGCAGCAAAGCATACTAACATTCAGTCATGCATTGGCATGCGGAGGTCATTTCAGTGCCAAAAAGACAGCTTTAAAGGTTTTACAATCTGCTTTGTTTTGGCCTACATTATTTAAAGATGCTTTTGATTTTTGCTCTAAGTGTGATAGGTGTCAGAAAATGGGGAGCATCAGTCGCAGGAATGAAATGCCATTAAACAACATTTTGGTGGTAGAGCTATGTGATGTGTGTTGAATTGACTAAATGGGACCATTCCCATCTTCTTTTGGATACATATACATACTAGTGGCGGTAGATTATGTATCAAAGTGGGTTGAGGCAACAGCTACATGAACTAATGATCACAAAGTTGTTTTGAATTTTCTCAAAGATAGGATTTTCACTAGGTTTGGAACTCCAAGAGCTATCATTAGCGATGGTGGCAGTCACTTCTGCAACAAACCTTTCGAGGCATTGATGAAGAAGTACAACATCACACATAAAGTGGCAACTCCATACCATCCTCAAACCTCTGGCCAAGTGGAAATCAGCAATAGAGAAATAAAGAACATTTTGATGAAAACCGTCAGCCCTACAAGGAAGGATTGGTCACTAAGGTTGAATGATGCACTTTGGGCGTATCGAACAGCATACAAGACCCCAATTGGAATGAGCCCTTATCGACTAGTGTTTGGAAAGGCATGTCATTTGCCAATGGAGCTCGAGCACCGTGCATATTGGGCCATAAAGAAGTTCAATTTTGATATCAAAGAAGCTGGTACAGTGAGGAAGCTCCAACTCAATGAGTTGGAAGAGCTCATAAATGAATCATATGAGAATGCAAGGATCGACAAAGAACGAACCAAGCTCTACCATGACAAAGCAATTCTTAGGAAGGAGTTTCAACCAGGTATGAAAGTACTTTTGTATGACTCTCGTTTGCGACTTTTTCCAGGTAAATTGAAGTCTAGATGGGTTGGACCATTCAAAGTGCTTCAAGTATTTCTCCATAGAGCTATGGAGATATAAAACATCAAGAATGGGATCCGTTTTAAGGTCAATGGACAGCGTTTGAAGCCTTATTTGGAGAATGTTACACAGGAGCAGGTTTATGTAGTTATGGATTCTCTCGAGTTTATGACAACTTAGACACACTACCATGTCTTGCCTAGACATTAAATAAAGCGCTTGCTAGGAGGCAACCTAGTTGGGTTTGTGTTCTTTCCTTTTATTTGTGCTAGTTTTTAGTTTTTATTTTATTTCATTCCATGCACACTGCCAATTTGCATTGCATCCATTCCATTCTTTTTTTTTAAAGCATCGAGGACAATGCTTAGTTTAGGTTTGGGGGTGTGGGATTTTGGTTTGTTTTTTAGTTCTGGTTAAAGTTTGCTTTTGCTTACTAATGTGAATGTATATGAGGGCTATGGTTTACAATGAGGACTACTGTCTTGTCATGGAAAAGTTCATATCATTATTTTTTTTTTTCAAAGCTGTTACTCTTGGAATCATGGTGGTTAAAGTATCATGCTCAAATTCGGGAAGAAGAATTGTGGAGACTACCCTAGTGAGTGATTTTGAGCCTATTTCCTTCTTCGAGAGGTTTAAAGTGTTTGTACTCCTATCTTTTTGCTTCAACTTCATTTCAAATGATCTCATTATTTTTGTTTGATTGAACGCTAAGAGTTGTTCTCTTTCGCGGATACCATGTGTTTGGTAACACTCATGAATGAACTCATTGAGATGATGTTAGGCTATGCATGTCTTAACCACCAAAAGGCCTAATTTCTTACCTTTATGTGTGTGCCATTACCCCATTTTGAAGCCAACCATTTTTAGCCATTTTCTTTTCTCATATTTTTTCCCCCATATCCCTTTATCTCAATATGAGATATTTAGCCCAATATAGCTATACCCTATAGTTTGGGGAATACCAAAGTGATGAAGACAAAGATAATTCAAGCTCTACATCAAGAAAGTGGTGTGTACCGAGATATGTGTGCTGGAATTGAAGAAAAAAGAAAGAAAAAGAGAAAAGAAAAAAAAAATCAAAGAGGATCTAATTTCTAAATCCTTCCATTATCGCACAGGTCCTGGATGCCACGAACAAACAACAAAGATCAATTCAAGAGGAGAGCTTGCTGCTTTCACAAGGAAGACACTTTGGTATGTCCCAAGCTTTAGTATTTCCTATCCTTTCTTTCGTAGCCCCTGACCTAAGCCTTACATTACAAACCTTGTAAAAGACCTAGCTGATCTTTGAGGATGTATTCATGGGTGCTGCTAAGTATGCGTGCTATCCATATTCTTAGTGTTTGATTCCTTTCATGAGATCTGTCCAGAAATTGTGCTTTTATTTCATATTTCATATGTGAGGATTTTGATTTCCTTTTATATAACTTCACTCACATATGGTTGAGGAGAGACCACACCTAAGGATCTGAGTGAAAATTTGAGTGATATCTGTGAGGACTAGAGTTGAGGCAATTTCTATCTTTGGCATTTGAGTATGGTGTCTTTGAAGTCATGGGACATGGAGTAATTATTTCTTTTTACACTATACTTATGATATGAATCTTTGAAGTGGCAGACTAGTGGTTCAAATGTATGACTAAGCTTTCATTGGTTCTTATTAGTTTGCTATAAGTATGCTTTATCCAATTTGCTTGCAAGTATGCAGATGTTTGTGGGTGTCATCACTGTAAACCCTCAGGAGACACAACTCCTCCTACTAGGGACACTTAGGGGTTTAAAGGCTTGTTGCACATGCTCAGTGCAATTGTTTAGCCAGCGAAAGTGGTCTAGTTAGATTTTATTGTCCTGTGTGTTTCTAGTTTCAGTTTTGCTCGAGGACTAGCAAAAATCAGGTTCGGGGGTATTTGATAACTCATATATTTATACATTTATACCATCCATTTCTAGTATATTTGTCATGTTTTTGAGTTAAACATGTTGCTTTTTACCCTATTTTGTGTTAGTATGCAGTTGCATCTACTTTAGGATCAAGTTGAAGGCAAAAGAAATGAAAACATGTCGTTTTTGGAGCTGGTCCTTATTCAAACGTGGAAACAAGTTTTGTGACCTGTTTTGAAGTCCAAATAAAGAATCTAAGGCGAACCTGGCTTGTTTGAAGACTAAGAGCAGAATGGGAAAGCAATGGAGATTTCTAGCCTGATTTGGAGGTGCCAAATAAGGCAAAAACGTGCAAAATAAAGTCTGATTTATTAGGATCTCTTTGGAATATCTGGCAGCCTCTTTTTCCCCATAAAAACTTGTCTTTTAGCCACTTTCACAGACCCTATTTATTTTGGACGAATTTCAGAACCCTAGACATCCTTCTTTTTGTTATTCTCCCCTTTCATACACACTATAACCCTAGCCGTTCCATATATTTCCACCATCAGGACTCATCGCAGGAGGCCGCTCTTGGAGAAGTTCAACATCAGAATTGGTTCAAGGGTTTCCTCTTATGAATTTATTTTCACTCATGTTGTTTCTTTTTGTTTTAATCTTTGTGAACATGATGTGTAACTAAATTCATAGCTAGGGATTTCGATGTAGCCTTGCAACATTGATCCATTTTTCTAAGTTAAAGTATTCAGTTCATCAATCTGTTTCTTGTTTCATTCACTGAATCTATTGTTAAATTTGTTTGTCAATTTTAATGTTTGATCACCATTAAGGTTGCCTACGGATTATCTGGTCAATGTTATTCTAAAACATCATGCTTAATCTTGGTAGACATGTGAATGAATGAAGAGAATGCTATGCAAACATCCTGCCATGTGTTTTCTTCGGTTCTTTAACGTTTTCTTGCATGTTAATGACTCTTAACTTGGAACCAAAGTTGAACATCCCAATTAGGTTGCAGATTAGGAGAATTTGATCAAAACCACACATCATATGGCTGATCATATATGTAAAACGAACTCTGGAAACAAGTTGGTAGTTGAATACGGTTTACCTTTGTAAACATGGAATTGGTTTTGCAGTGGTGAATTTGAAATTCCTGGTCTCATCCCTATTCTTTCTACATCAACTTCTCCTTCACGGCCACATTTTTCTTACACTTTAAGTTATTTTTCATTTACAACACAAACTACTCTCAATTTGTCACTATTACTTTTAGTTAGGGTTCTTTCAAAACTAGTAATTTATAGAGGTCCAATCGGTCCCTGTGGTTCGACACCCTTACTTGTACCATTATACTAACCATACATTGGCACTCGGAAGGAACACAACACGGACTGAGTCCAAAACTTGGGGAACATCATAATATGGTGGGAGGAGTCATTTGGTGGGTCTTGAGTCAAATCTGATGTCTAAAACTAGGCAATACACCAACTACTCCATTTCATAAGGAACTTCGTATGAACCTGACTTGTCCGATTTCATGGAGCAATCGATATTGGATTGAGTCCAAAACTTGGAGAACATCATAATACGGTGGGAGGAGTCATTTGGTGGGTTTTGAGTCAAATCCAATGGTTAAAACAATGCAATAAACCAACCACTCCATTTCATAAGTAACTTCGTACGAACCTGAATTGTCTGATTTCATGGAGCAATCGATATCGGATTACGTCCAAAACTTGGGGAACATCATAATATGGTGGGTGGAGTCATTTGGTGGGTTTTGAGTGAAATCCAATCTCTAGAACTATGAAATAAACCAACGACTCCATTTCTGAATGAACTTCGTACGAAATTGAATTCTCCGATTTCAAGGACCAATCGATATCAGATTGAGTCCAAAACTGGGCGAACATTATAATATGGTGGGAGGAGTCATTTGGTGGGTTTCGAGTCAACTCCAATCTCTAGAACTATGCAATACACTAACGACTCCATTTCTGAACGAACTTCGTACGAACAGGAATTGACCGATTTCAAGGACCAATCGATATCGGATTGAATCCAAAACTTGGGGAACATCATAATGTGGTGGGAGGAGTCATTTGGTGGGTTTTGAGTGAAATCCAATAGCTAAAACTATGGAATACACCAACCACTCCATTTCATAAGGAACTTCGTACGAACCAGAATTGTCCAATTTCATGCACCAATCGATATTGGATTGAGTCCAAAACTTGGGGAACATCATAATGTGGTGGGAGGAGTCATTTGGTGGGTTTTGAGTCAAATCTGAAGTCTAAAACTAGGCGATACACCAACAACTCCATTTCATAAGGAACTTCGTACGAACTTGAATTGTCCGATTTCATGGAGCAATCGATAACGGATTGAGTCTAAAGCTTGGGGAACATCATAATATGGTGGGAGGAGTCATTTGGTGGGTTTTGAGTCAAATCCAATCTCTAGAACTATGAAACACACCATTGACTCCATTTCAGAATGAACTTCGTACGAACTTGAATTCCGATTTTAAGGACCAATCGATACCAGGTTTGAGTCCAAAACTGGGGGAACATTATAATATGGTGGGAGGAGACATTTGGTGAGTTTTGAGTAAACTACAATCTCTAGAACTATGCAATACACCAATGACTCCATTTCTGAACGAACTTCATACGAACAGGAATTGTCCGATTTCATGGAGCAATCGATATCGGATTGAGTCCAAAACTTGGGGAACATCATAATATGGTGGGAGGAGTCATTTGGTGGGTTTTGAGTGAAATCCAATGGCCAAAACTAGGCGATACACCAACAACACCATTTCATAAGGAACTTCGTACGAACCTGAATTGTCCGATTTCATGGAGCAATCGATATCGGATTGAGTCCAAAGCTTGGGGAACATAATAATATGGTGGGAGAAGTCATTTGGTGGGTTTTGAGTGAAATCCAATCTTTAGAACTATGAAACACACCAACGACTCCACTTCCGAACGAACTTCGTGAATTGTCCGATTTCAGGACCAATCGATATCGATTGAGTCCAAAAATGGGGAACATTATAACACGGTGGAGGAGTCATTTGGTGGGTTTCGAGTGAACTCCAAGCTCTAGAACTATGCAACACCAACGACTCCATTTCGAACGAACTTCGTCGAACAGGAATTGTCCGATTTCATGGAGCAATCGATATCGGATTGAGTCCAAAACTTGGGGACCATCATAATATGGTGGGAGGAGTCATTTGGTGGGTTTTGAGAGAAATCCAATCGCTAAAACTATGTAATACAACAACCACTCCATTTCATAAGGAACTTCGTACGAACCTGAATTGTCCAATTTCATGGACCAATCGATATTGAATTGAGTCCAAAACTTGGGGAACATCATAATATGGTGGGAGGAGTCATTTGGTGGGTTAAGAGTCAAATCAGATGTCAAAAACTAGGAAATACACCAACCACTCGATTTCATAAAGAACTTCGTGCGAGCCTGAATTGCCCGATTTCATGGAGCAATCGATATCGGATTGAGTCCAAAAGTTGGGGAACATCATAATATGGTGGGAGGAGTCATTTGGTGGGTTTCGAGTCAACTCCAATCTCTAGAACTATGCAATACACCAACGACTCCATATTGGATTGCGTCCAAAACTTGGGGAACCTCAAAATATGGTGGGAGGAGTCATTTGGTGGGTTTTGAGTGAAATCCAATAGCTAAAACTATGCAATACACCAACCACTCCATTTCATAAGGAACTTTGTACGAACCTGAATTGTCCAATTTGATGCACCAATCGATATTGATTGAGTCCAAAACTTGGGGAACATCATAATATGGTGGGAGGAGTCATTTGGTGGGTTTTGAGTCAAATCTGAAGTCTAAAACTAGGCGATACACCAACAACTCCATTTCATAAGGAACTTCGTACGAACTTGAATTGTCCGATTTCATGGAGCAATCGATAACGGATTGAGTCCAAAGCTTGGGGAACATCATAATATGGTGGGAGGAGTCATTTGGTGGGTTTTGAGTGAAATCCAATCTCTAGAACTATGAAACACACCAACGACTCCACTTCCGAACGAACTTCGTACGACGTCAATTGTCCGATTTCAAGTACCAATCGATATCAGATTGAGTCCAAAACTGGGGGAACATTATAATATGGTGGGAGGAGTCATTTGGTAGGTTTCGAGTGAACTCCAAGCTCTAGAACTATGCAGTACACCAACGACTCCATTTCGAACGAACTTCGTACGAACAGGAATTGTCCAATTTCATGGAGCAATCGATATCGGATTGCGTCCAAAACTTGGGGACCATCATAATATGGTGGGAGGAGTCATTTGGTGGGTTTTGAGTGAAATCCAATTGCTAAAACTATGCAATACACCAACCATTCCATTTCATAAGGAACTTCGTATGAACCTGAATTGTCCAATTTCATGGACCAATCGATATTGAATTGAGTCCAAAACTTGGGGAACATCATAATATGGTGGGACGAGTCATTTGGTGGGTTAAGAGTCAAATCTGATGTCAAAAACTAGGCAATACACAAACCACTCCATTTCATAAGGAACTTCGTGCGAACCTGAATTGCCCGATTTTATGGAGCAATCGGTATCGGATTGAGTCCAAAAGTTGGGGAACAACATAATATGGTGGGAGCAGTCATTTCGTGGGTTTTGAGCCAAATCCAATCTCTAGAACTATGAAATACACCCACAGCTCCATTTCTGAACGAACTTCGTACGAACTTGGATTGTTCGATTTCAAGTACCAATCGATATCAAATTGAGTCCAAAACTTGAGGAACATTATAATATGGTGGGAGGAGTCATTTGGTGGGTTTCCAGTGAACTCCAATCTCTAGAACTTTGCAATACACCAACGACTCCATTTCTGAACGGACTTCGTAAGAATAAGAATTGTCCGATTTCATGGAGCAATCGATATCGGATTGAGTCCAAAACTTGAGGAACATCATAATACGGTGGGAGGAGTCATTTGGTGGGTTTTGAGTGAAATCCTATAACTAAAACTGTGCAATACACCAACCACTCCATTGGAACTGAACTGAATTGTCAATTTCATACAATCGATATTGGATAGAGTCCAAAACATGGGGAACATCATAATATGGTGGGAGGAGTCATTTGGTCCGGTTTTGAGTCAAATCTGATGTCTAAAACTAGGCGATACACCAAGAACTCCATTTCATAAGGAACTTCGTACAAACCTTAATTGTCCGATTTCATGGAGCAATCGATATCGGATTGAGTCCAAAACTTGGGGAACAAGGTAATATGGTGGGAGGAGTCATTTCGTGGGTTTGAGTGAAATCTAATAGCTAAAACTATGCAATAGCATTTCATAACGAACTTCGCTGAATTGTCCAATTTCATGGACCAATCGATATTGAATTGAGTCCAAAACTTGGGGAACATCAGAATATGGTGGGAGGAGTCATTTGGTGGGTTATGAGTCAAATCTGATAGTTAAAACTATGCAATACACCAACCACTCTATTTCAGAAGGAACTTCATATGGACCTGAATTGTCTGATTACATAGACTAATAGACATTGGATAGAGTCCTTAACTTGGGGAACATCGTAAAATGGTGGGATGAGTCATTTGGTGCGTTTTGAGAAAAATCTGATGGCTAAAACGATGCAATACAACAACCACTCCATTTCATAAGGAACTTCGTACGAACCTGAATTGTCCGATTTGATGGAGCAATCGATATCGGATTGAGTCCAAAACTTGGGGAACATCATAATATGGTGGGAGGAGTCATTTGGTGGGATTTGAGTCAAATCCAATCTCTAGAACTATTAAATACACCAACGACTCCATTTCTGATCGAACTTCGTCGAACTTGAATTGTCCGATTTCAGGACCAATCGATATCAGATTGAGTCCAAAACTGGGGGAACATTATAATACGGTGGGAGGAGTCATTTGGTGGTTTTCGAGTGAACTCTAATCCCTAGAACTATGCAATACACCAATGACTCCATTTCGAACGAACCGTCGAACAGAAGTGTCCGATTTCATGGACCAATCGTTATCGGATTGAGTCCAAAACTTGGGGAACATGGTAATATGGTGGGGGGAGTCATTTGGTGAGTTTTGAGTGAAATCCAATGGCTAAAACTAGGCGATACACCAACAACTCCATTTCATAAGGAACTTCGTACGAACCTTAATTTTTCCGATTTCATGGTGCAATCGATATCGGATTGAGTCCAAAGCTTGGGGAACATCATAATATGGTGGGAGGAGTCATTTGGTGGGTTTTGAGTGAAATCCAATCTCTAGAACTATGAAACACACAACGACTCCATTTCAACGAACTCGAGCGTGAATTGTACGATTTCAAGGACCAATCGATATCAGATAGAGTCCAAAACTGGGGGAACATTCTAATACGGTGGGAGGAGTCATTTGGTGGGTTTCGAGTGAACTCCAATCTTTAGAACTATGCAATACACCAACGACTCCATTTCTCAGCGAACTTCGTACGAACAGGAATTGTTAGATTTCATGGAGCAATCGATATCGGATTGAGTCCAAAACTTGGGGACCATCATAATATGGTGGGAGGAGTCATTTGGTGGGTTTAGCGGAGTCATAAGGAACTTCGTATGAACCTGAATTGTCCAATTTCATGGACCAATCGATATTGAATTGAGTCCGAAACTTGGGGAACATCATAATATGGTGGGAGGAGTCATTTGGTGGGTTAAGAGTCAAATCTGATGTCAAAAACTAGGCAATACACCAACCACTCCATTTCATAAGGAACTTCGTGCGAACCTGAATTGTCCTATTTCATGGAGCAATCGATATCGGATTGAGTCCAAAAGTTGGGGAACATCATAATATGGTGGGAGTAGTCATTTGGAGGGCTTTGAGCCAAATCCATTCTCTAGAACTATGAAATACACCAACGACTCCATTTCATAATGAACTTCATACGAACTTGAATAATCCGATTTCATGGACCAATCGACATTGGATTGAGTCCTTAACTTGGGGAACACCGTAATATGGTGGGAGGAGTCATTTGGTCTGTTTTGAGTCAAATCTGATGGCTAAAGCTAGGCAATACACCAACCACTCCATTTCATAAGGAACTTCGTACGAACCTGAATTATCCGATTTCAAGGACCAATCGATATCGGATTGAGTCCAAAACTGGGGGAACATTATAATATGGTGGGAGGAGTCATTTGGTGGGTTTCGAGTGAACTCCAGTCTCTAGAACTATGCAATACACCATAATATGGTGGGAGGAGTCGTTTGGTGGGTTTTGAGTCAAATCCAATCTCTAGAACTATGAATACACCAAAAACTCTATTTCGATCAATCTTAAATGCGAACTTTGAATTGTCCGATTTCATGGACCAATCAATATCAGATTGAGTCCAAAACTTGGGGTACATTATAATATGGCGGGAGGAGTCATTTGTTGGGTTTCGGCTGAACTCCTATCTCTAGAACTATGCAATACACCAACGACTCCATTTCTGAACGAACTTCGTACGAACAAGAATTGTCCGATTTCACGGACCAATCGATATCGGATTGATTCCAAAACTTGGTGAACATCATAATGTGGTGGGAGGAGTCATTTGGTGGGTTTTGAGACAAATCTGATGTCCAAAACTAGGCGATACACCAGCCACACAATTTCATAAGGAACTTGAACTGAATTGTCCGATTTGGGACCAATCGATATCGATGAGTCCAAAACTGGGGGAACATTATAATATGGTGGGAGGAGTCATTTGGTGGGTTTCGAGTGAACTATGAACTCCAGAACTATGAAATATACCAACAACTCTATTTAACGAACTTGAAACCGAATTTTCCGATTTCGGACCAATCGATATCGATTGAGTCCAAAGGGGAACGTTATAATATGGTGGGAGGAGTCATTTGGTGGGTTTCGAGTGGACTCCAATCTCTAGAACTATGTAATACACCAACGACTCCATTTCCGAACGAACTTCGTGAACAGAATTGTCCGATTTCATGGACCAATCGATATCGGATTGATTCCAAAACTTGAGGAACACCATAATATGGTGGGAGGAGTCATTTGGTGGGTTTTGAGGAAATCCGATCCTAGAATTACGAAATTCACCAACCACTCCATTTCGAACGAACTTCGAGCTTGAATTGTCCGACTTCATGGACCAATCAATATCGGATTGAGTCCAAAACTTGGGGAACATCATAATATGGTGGGAGGAGTCATTTGGCGGGTTTTGAGTGAAATCCAATAGCTAAAACTATGCAATACACCAACCACTACATTTCTGAAGGAACTTCGTACGACCAAGAATTGTCCGATTTCATGGACCAATCGATATCGGATTGATTGCAAAACTTGGGGAACATCATAATAAGGTGGGAGGAGTCATTTATTGGGTTTTGAGTCAAATCCGATGTCTAAAACTAGGCAATACACCAACCACTCCATTTTAGAAGGAACTTCATACGAACCTGAATTGTCCGATTTCGTGGAGCAATCGATATCGGATTGAGTCCAAAACTGGGGGAACATCGTAATATGGTGGGAGGAGTCATTTGGTTATTTCTGAGTCAAATACAATGCTTAAGACTATGCAATACACCATCCACTCAATTTCATAAGGAACTTCGTGCGAACTCAATTGTCCGATTTCATGGAGCAATCGATATCGGATTGAGTCCAAAACTTGGGGAACATCGTAATATGGTGGGAGGACTCATTTCGGGGGTTTTGAGTCAAATCAAATCTCCAGAACTATGAAATACACCAACAACTCCATTTAACGAACTTTTAAACTGAATTGCACAATTTGAAGGACCAATCGATATCAGGTTGAGTCCAAAACTTGGGGAGCATTATAATATGGTGGGAGGTGTCATTTGGTGGGTTTCAAGTGAACTCTAATCTCTAGAACTGTGCAATACACCAACGACTCCAATTCTAAACGAACTTCTGAACAAGAATTGTCCGATTTCATGGGCCAATCGATATCGGATTGATTCCAAAACTTGGGGAACAACATAATATGGTGGGAGGAGTCATTTGGTGGTTTTGATTGAAATCCAATAGCTAAAACTAGGCAATACACCAACCACTCCACTTCATAAGGAACTTCGTACGAACCTGAATTGTATGCGATTTCATGGAGCAATCGATATCGGATTGAGTCCAAAACTTGGGGAACATCATAATATGGTAGGAGGAATTATTTTGTGGGTTCTGAGTGAAATCCAATCTCTAGAACTATGAAATTCACCAACGACTTCATTTTTGAACGAACTTCGAACACAATTCTCCGATTTCGTGGGCCAATCGATATCATTGGGTCCAAAACTGCTGGGAACGTTATAATATGGTGGGGAGTCATTTGGTAGGTTTTGAGGGAACTCTAATTTCTAGAACTGCAATACACCAACGACTTCATTTAACGAGCAGCTGCGTCTGACAGAATTGTCCGATTTCATGGACCAATCGATATCAATTGAGTTCAATCTTGGGAACATTATAATATGGTGGGTGGAGTCATTTGGTGGGTTTTGAGCGAAATCCAATAGCTAAAACTATGCCATACACCAACCACTCCATTTGAAGGAACTTGAACTGAATTGTCCAATTTCATGGAGCAATTGACATTGAATTGGGTCCAAAACTTGGGGAACACCATAATATGGTGGGATGAGTCATTTGGTGGGTTTTGTGTCAAATCTGATGTCTAAAACTAGGCAATACACTAAACGCTCCATTTCACAAAGAACTTCGAACCTGAATTATCCGATTTCATGGAGCAATCGATATCGGATTGAGTCCAAAACTTGGGAAACAACATAATATGGTGGGTGGAGTCATTTGGTGGGTTTTGAGTGAATCTTACGGCTAAAACTAGGCAATACACCAACCACTCCATTTCATAAGGAACTTCGTACAAACCCGAATTGTCCGATTTCATGGAGCAATCGACATCGGATTGAGTCCAAAACTTGGGGAACATCATAATATGGTGGGAGGAGTCATTTGGTGGGTTTTGAGTCAAATCCAATCTCTAGAACTATGAAATACACCAACAACTCCAATTCAACGAACTTCGAACAGAATGGTCCGATTTCAAGGACCAATCGATATCAGATTGAGTCCAAAACTTGGGAAACATTATAACATGGCGGGAGGAGTCATTTGGTGGGTTTCAAGTGAACTCAGTCTCTAGAACTATGCAATACACCAACGACTCCATTTCGAACAAACTTCATACGAGCAGGAATTGTCCGATTTCATGAACCGAATCGATATCGGATCGAGTCCAAACTTGGGGAACCTCATAATATGGTGGGAGGAGTCATTTGGTGGGTTTTGAGTCAAATCTGATGTCTAAAACTTGGCAATACACCAACCACTCCATTTCATAAGGAACTTCGTACGAACCTGAATTGTCCGATTTCGTGGAGCAATCGATATCGGATTGAGTCCAAAACTGGGGAACATCGTAATATGGTGGGAGGAGTCATTTGGTTGGTTTTGAGTGAAATCCAACCGCTAGAACTATGAAATTCACCAACGACTCCATTCGAACGAACTTCGTCGAACTGAATTGTCCGATTTCAAGGACCAATCGATATCAGATTGAGTCCAAAACTTGGGAAACATTATAATATGGCGGGAAGAGTCATTTGGTGGGTTTCAAGTGAACTCCAGTCTCTAGAACTATGCAATACACCAACGACTCCATTTCTGAACAAACTTCATACGAGCAGGAATTGTCCGATTTCATGAACCGATCGATATCGGATCGAGTCCAAACTTGGGGAACCTCATAATATGGTGGGAGGAGTCATTTGGTGGGTTTTGAGTCAAATCTGATGTCTAAAACTTGGCAATACACCAACCACTCCATTTTAGAAGGAACTTCATACGAACCTGAATTGTCCAATTTCATGGAGCAATCGACATCGGATTGAGTCCAAAACTTGGGGAACATCGTAATATGTGGGAGGAGTCATTTGGTGGGCTTTGAGTGAAATTCAATCTTTGGAACTATAAAATTCACCAACGACTCCATTTCGAACGAACTCGACAACCGAATTGTCCGATTTCATGGACCAATCAACATCGGATTAGGTCCAAAACTTGGGGAGCATCATGATATGGTGGGAGGAGTCATTTGGGGGGTTTTGAGTGAAATCCAATAGCTAAAACCATGCAATACACCAACCACACTATTTTAGAAGGAACTTCATACGAACCTGAATTGTCCGATTTCATGGAGCAACCGACATCGGATTGAGTCCAAAGCTTGGGGAACATCGTAACATGGTGGGATGAGTCATTTGGTTGGTTTTGAGTGAAATCCAATCTCTAGAACTATGAAATTCACCAACGAGTCCATTTCTGAACAAACTTCGTACAAACTTGAATTGTCCGATTTCATGGACCAATCGATATCGGATTGAGTCCAAAACTTGGGGGACATCATAATATGGTGGTGGAGTCATTTGGTGGGTTTTGAGTGAAATCCAATAGCTAAAACTATGCAATACACCAATCATTCCATTTTAGAAGGAACTTCATACGAACCTGAATTGTCCGATTTCATGGAGCAACGACATCGGATTGAGTCCAAAACTTGGGGAACATCGTAACATGGTGGGATGAGTCATTTGGTTGGTTTTGAGTGAAATCCAATCTCTAGAACTATGAAATTCACCAACAAGTCCATTTCTGAACAAACTTCGTACGAACCTGAATTGTCCGATTTCATGGAGCAATCGACATCGGATTGAGTCCAAAACTTGGGGAACATCGTAATATGTGGGAGGAGTCATTTGGTGGGCTTTGAGTGAAATTCAATCTTTGGAACTATAAAATTCACCAACGACTCCATTTCGAACTTCGTGAACAGGTTGTCCGATTTCATGGACCAATCGATATCGATTGAGTCCAAAACTTGGGGAACATCATAATATGGTGGGAGGAGTCATTTGGTGGGTTTTGAGTGAAATCCAATAGTTAAAACTATGCAATACACCAACCACTCCATTTTAGAAGGAACTTCATACGAACTGAATTGTCCGATTTCATGGACCAATCGATATTGGATTGAGTCCAACTTGGGGAACATCGTAATATGGTGGGAGGAGTCATTTGGTGTTTGAGTCAAATCTCTAAAACTAGGCAATACACCAACCACTCTATTTCGAACGAACTTCAGAACCTAAATTGTCCAATTTCATGGACCAATCGATATCGGATTGAGTCCAAAACTGGGGAACATTATAATATGGTGGGAGAAGTCATTTGGTGTGTTTCGAGTGGACTCCAATCTCTACAACATAATATGGTGGGAGGAGTCAATTGGTGGGTATTGAGTGAAATTCAATCTCTAGAACTATGAAATTCACCAATGACTCCATTTAACGAACTTCGATTTCATGGACCAATCGATATCGGATTGAGTCCAAAACTTGGGGAACATCATAATATGGTGGGAGGAGTCATTTGGTGGGTTTTGAGTGAAATCCAATACCTAAAACTATGCAATACACCAACCACTCCATTTCAGAAGGAACTTCATATGAACTGAATTGTCCGATTTCATGGACCAATCGATATTGGATTGAGTCCTTAAAACTTGGGGAACATCATAATATGGTGGGAGTCATTTGGTGGGTTTTGAGTCAAATCTGAATGGCTAAAACTAGGCAATACACCAACCACTCCATTTCATATGGAACTTCACGAACCTGAATTGTCCGATTTCATGGACAATCGATATCGGATTGAGTCCAAAACTGGGAACATCATAATATGGTGGGAAGAGTCATTTGGTGGGTTTAGTGAACTCAATCTCTAGAACTATGAAATACACCAACCATTTAACGAACTTTGTACGAACAGAATTGTCCGATTTCATGGACCAATCGATATCATTGAGTCCAAAACTTGGGGAACATCATAATATGGTGGGAGGAGTCATTTGGTGGGTTTTGAGTGAAATCCAATGGCTAAAACTATGCAATACACCAACCACTCCATTTGAAGGAACTTCATCTGAACTGAATTGTCCGATTTCATGGACCAATCGATATTGGATTGAGTCCAAAACTTGGGGAACATCATAATATGGTGGGAGGAGTCATTTGGTGGGTTTTGAGTCAAATCTGATGGCTAAAACTAGGCAATACACCATTCACTCCATTTCGTAAGAACTTGTCGAACTGAATTGTCCGATTTCATGGACAATGGATATCGGATTGAGTCCAAAACTTGGGGAACATCATAATATGGTGGGAGGAGTCATTTGGTGGGTTTTGAGTGAAATCCAATAGCTAAAACTATGCAATACACCAACCATTCCATTTAGAAGGAACTTCATACGAACCTGAATTGTCCGATTTCATGGAGCCAATCGACATCGGATTGAGTCCAAAACTTGAGAACATCATAATATGGTGGGAGAGTCATTTGGTGGGTTTTGAGTGAAATCCAATCTCTAGAACTATGAAATTCACCAACCACTCCATTTCGAACGAATTTTGTACGAACTGAATTGTCTGATTTCATGGACCAATCGATATCGGATTGAGTCCAAAACTTGGGGAACATCATAATATGGTAGGAGGAGTCATTTGGTGAGTGAAATCCAATAGCTAAAACTATACAATACACCAACCACTCTATTTCGAGGAACTTCGAACTCAATTGTTCCGATTTCATGGACCAATCGATATTGGATTGAGTCCAACTTGGGAACATCATAATATGGTGGGAGGAGTCATTTGGTGGGTATTGAGTGAAATCAATCTCTAGAACTATGAAATTCACCAACCATTTATGAACGAACTACGATTTCATGGACCAATCGATATCGGATTGAGTCCAAAACTTGGGGAACATCATAATATGGTGGGAGGAGTCATTTGGTGGGTTTTGAGGGAAATCCAATACCTAAAACTATGAAATACACCAACCACTCCATTTCTGAAAGAACTTCGTACGAACCTGAATTGTCCGATTTCATGGACCAATCGATATTGGATTGAGTCCTTAAAACTTGGGGAACATCATAATATGGTGGGAGGAGTCATTTGGTGGGTTTGAGTGAAATCCAATCTCTAGAACTATGAATTCACCAACCACTCCATTTATGAACGAACTTCGTTGTCGATTTCATGGACCAATCGATATCGGATTGAGTCCAAAACTTGGGGAACATCATAATATGGTGGGAGGAGTCATTTGGTGGGTTTTGAGTGAAATCCAATAGCTAAAACTATGCAATACACCAACCACTCCATTTTAAAAGGAACTTCATACGAACTTGAATTGTCCGATTTCATGGACCAATCGATGTTAGATTGAGTCCTTAACTTCGGGAACATATTGTAATATGGTGGGAGGAGTCATTTGGTGGGTTTTGAGTCAAATCCAATGGCTAAAACTAGGCAATACACCAACCACTCCATTTCATATGGAACTTCGTACGAACCTGAATTATCCGATTTCATGGACCAATCGATATCGGATTGAGTCCAAAACTTGGGGAACATCATAATATGGTGGGAGGAGTCATTTGGAGGGTTTCGTGAAATCCAATCCTAGAACTATGCAATACACCAACAACCCCATTTCGAACGAACTTCGAACAAGAATTGTCCGATTTCTTGGACCAATCGATATTGGATTGAGTCCAAAACTTGGGGAACATCATAATATGGTGGGAGGAGTTAAAACTATGCAATACACCAACCACTCCATTTTGGAAGGAACTTCATACGAACTTGAATTGTCCGATTTCATGGACCAATCGATGTTGGATTGAGTCCAAAACTTGGGGAACATCATAATATGGTGGGAGGAGTCATTTGGTGGGTTTTGAGTGAAATCCAATCTCTAGAACTATGCAATACACCAACCACTCCATTTCATAAGGAACTTTGTACGAACTGAATTGTCCAATTTCATGAAGCCAATCGACATCGTATTGACTCCAAAACTTGGGGAACATCATAATATGGTGGGAGGAGTCATTTGGTGGGTTTTGAGTGAAATCCAAGCTAAAACTATGCAATACACCAACCACTCCATTTCAAGGAACTTCGTAACTGAATTGTCCGATTTCATGGACCAATCGATATTGGATTGAGTCCTTAAAACTTGGGGAACATCATAATATGGTGGGAGGAGTCATTTGGTAGGTTTTGAGTCAAATCTGATGGCTAAAACTAGGCAATACACCAACCACTCCATTTCGTAAGGAACTTTGTACGAACTTGAATTGTCCGATTTCATGGAGCCATCGATATCGGATTGAGTCCAAAACTTGGGGAACATCATAATATGGTGGGAGGAGTCATTTGGTGGGTTTTGAGTGAAATTCAATATCTAAAACTATGCAATACACCAACCACTCCATTTTGGAAGGAACTTCATACGAACCTGAATTGTCCGATTTCATGGACCAATCGATGTGGGATTGAGTCCAAAACTTGGGGAACATCATAATATGGTGGGAGGAGTCATTTGGTGGGTTTTGAGTCAAATCCAACGACTAAAACTATGCAATACACCAACCACTCCATTTCATAAGGAACTTCGCATTTAACTGAATTGTCCAATTTCATGGAGCAATCGATATCGAATTGAGTCCAAAACTGGGTGAACATCATAATATGGTGGGAGGAGTCATTTGGTGGTTTTGAGTGAAATCCAATCTCTAGAACTATGCAAACACCAACCACTCCATTTAACGAACTTTTGTACGAACTGAATTGTCCGATTTCATGGACAGCAATCGATATCGGATTGAGTCCAAAACTTGGGGAACATCATAATATGGTGGGAGGAGTCATTTGGTGGGTTTTGAGTGAAATTCAATCTCTAGAACTATGAAATACACCAGGACTCCATTTCAATGAACTTCGTACGAACTTGAATTGTTCGATTTCATGGACCAATCGATATCAGATTGAGTCCAAAACTAAGGGAACAATATAATATGTGGGAGTAGTCATTTGGTGGGTTTCGAGTGAACTCCAATTTCTAGAACTATGCAATACACCAACGACTTCATTTCGGAACGAACTTCGTACGAACAAGAATTATCCAATTTCATGGACCAATCGATATCGGATTGAGTCCCAAAACTTGGGGAACATCATAATATGGTGGGAGGAGTCATTTGGTGGTTTTGAGTGAAATCCAATAGCTAAAACTATGCAATACACCAACCACTCCATTTCAGAAGGAACTTCATACGAACTGAATTGTCCGATTTCATGGACCAATCGATATTGGATTGGAGTCCAGCTTGGAGAACATCATAATATGGTGGGAAGGAGTCATTTGGTGGGTTTTGAGCCAAATCTGATGTGTAAAACTAGGCAATACACCAACCACTCCATTTCATAAGGAACTTACGAACCTGAATTGTCCGATTTTATGGACCAATCGATATCGGATTGAGTCCAAAACTTGGGGAACATCATAATATGGTGGGAGGAGTCATTTGGTGGGTTTTGAGTGAAATCCAATAGCTAAAACCATGCAATACACCAACCACTCCATTTCATAAGAACTTCACGAACTGAATTGTCAATTTCATGGACCAATCGATATTGATTGAGTCCAAAACTTGGGGAACATTCATAATATGGTGGAAGGAGTCATTTGGTGGGTTTTGAGTCAAATCTGATGTCTAAACTAGGCAATACACAACCACACCATTTCATAAGGAACTTCGTCGAATGAATTGTCCGATTTCATGGAGTAATCGATATCGGATTGAGTTCAAAACTTGGGGAACATGATAATATGGTGGGAGGAGTCATTTGGTGGGTTTTGAGTGAAATCCAATCTCTAGAACTATGAAATACACCAATGACTCCATTTTTGAACGAACTTCGTTCGAACCTAAATTGTCCGATTTCATGGACCAATCGATATCAGGATTGAGTCCAAAATTGGGAAACATCATAATATGGTGGAGGAGTCATTTTGGTGGGTTTTGAGTGAACTCCAATTTCTAGAACTATGCAATACACCAACGACTCCATTTCGAACGAACTTTTAACAGAATTGTCCAATTTCATGGACCAATCGATATCGGATTGAGTCAAAACTTGGGGAACATCATAATGTGGTGGGAGGAGTCATTTGGTGGGTTTTGAGTCAAATCTAATGGATAAGACTAGACAATACACAACCACTCCATTTCATAAGAAACTTCGTGCGAACCTGAATTGTCCAATTTCATGGAGCAATCGATATCGGATTGAGTCCAAAACTTGGGGAACATCATAATATGGTGGGAGGAGTCATTTGGTGGGTTTTAGTAAAATCCATCTTTAGAACTATGAAATTCACCAACCACTCTATTTCTGAACGAACTTCGTACGAACTGAATTATCCGATTTCATGGACCAATCGATATCAGATTGAGTCCAAAACTAAGGGAACATTATAATATGGTGGGAGGAGTCATTTGGTGGGTTTGAGTGAACTCCAATCTCTAGAACTATGAAATTCACCAACCACTCCATTTTGAACGAATTTAGTACAGAATTGTTCGATTTCATGGACCAATCGATATCGGATTGAGTCCAAAACTTGGGGAAATCATAATATGGTGGGAGGAGTCATTTGGTGGGTTTTGAGTGAATTCAAATGGCTAAAACTTGCAATACACCAACCACTCCATTTCATAAGGAACTTCGTACGGACCCGAATTGTCCGATTTCATGGATCAATCGATATTGGATTGAGTCCAAAACTTGGGGAACATCCTAATATCGTGGAAGGAGTCGTTTGGTTGGTTTTGAGTGAAATCCAATCTCTAGAACTATGAAATTCACTACTCCATTTCAACGAACTTCGAACTCAATTGTCCGATTTCATAGACCAATCGATATCGATTGAATCCAAAACTGGGGAACATTATAATATGGTGGGAGGAGTCATTTGGTGGATTTTGAGTGAACTCCAATTTCTAGAACTATGCAATACAACAACCACTCCATTTCTGAACTTCATAATGAACAAGAATTGTCCGATTTCATGGAGCAATCGATATCGATTGAGTCCAAAACTTGGGGAACATCATAATATGGTGGGAGGAAGTCATTTGGTGGGTTTTGAGTGAAATCTAATCTTTAGAACTATGAAATTCACTAGCGACTCCATTTCAACGAACTTCATACGGACTGAATTGTCCGATTTCATGGACCAATCGATATCGATTGAGTCCAAAACTGGGGAACATTATAATATGGTGGGAGGAGCCATTTGGTGAGTGAACTCCAATTTCTAGAACTATGGAATACACCAACCACTCCATTTCAAGGAACTTCATACGAACCTGAATTGTCCGATTTCATGGACCAATCGATATCGGATTGAGTCCAACTTGGGGAACATCGTAAAATGTTGGGAGGAGTCATTTGGTGGATTTTGGGTGAAATCCAATAGCTAAAACTATGCAATATACCAACCATTCCATTTCAGAAGGAACTTCGTACGAACATAAATTGTCCAATTTCATGGACCAATCGATATTGAATTGAGTCCAAAACTTGGGGAACATCATAATATGGTGGGAGGAGTCATTTGGTGGGTTTTGAGTCAAATCTGATGTCTAAACTAGGCAATACACCAACCACTCCATTTCGTAAGGAACTTAGTACGATCCTGAATTGTCCGATTTCATGAAGTAATCGATATCGGATTGAGTTCAAAACTTGGGGAACATCATAATAGGGTGGGAGGAGTCATTTGGGGGTTTTGAGTCAAATCCAATCTCTAGAAATATGAACTACACCAACAACTCCATTTGAGCGAACTTTTAATCAATTGTCGATTTCATGGACCAATCGATATCAGATTGAGTCCAAAACTTGGGGAACATTATAATATGGTGGGAGAAGTCATTTGGTGGGTTTTGAGTGAAATCCAATAGCTAAAACTATGAAATACACCAACCACTCCATTTCAGAAGGAACTTCATACGAACTTGAATTGTCCGATTTCATGGACCAATCGATATTAGATTGAGTCCTTAACTTGGGGAACATCGTAATATGGTGGGAGGAGTCATTTGATGGGTTTTGAGTCAAATCTAATGGCCAAAACTGGGCAACACAAAAACCACTCCATTTAATAAGAAACTTAGGAACTGAATTGTCCGATTTCATGGAGCAATCGATATCGGATTGAGTCCAAATTTGGGGAACATCCTAACATGGTGGGAGGAGCCATTTGGTGGGTTTTGAGAGAAATCCAATCTAGAACTAGCAATTCACAAACGACTCCATTTCTAAATGAACTTGAACAACTGAATTGTCCGATTTCATGGACCAATCGATATGATTGAGTCCAAAACTGGGGAACAATATAATATGGTGGGAGGAGTCATTTGGTGTGTTTTGAGTGAAATCCAATATCTAGAACTATGCAATACACCAACCACTCCATTTCTGAACGAACTTCGTATGAACAAGAATTGTCCGATTTCATGGACCAATCGATTTCGGATTGAGTCCAAAACTTGGGGAACATCATAATATGGTGGGAGGAGTCATTTGGTGGGTTTTGAGAATACACCAACCACTCCATTTCAGAAGGAACTTCATACGAACCTGAATTGTCCGATTTCATGGACCAATCGATATCAGATTGAGTCCAAAACTTGGGGAACATCATAATATGGTGGGAGGAATCATTTGGTGGGTTTTGAGTTAAATCGGATGGCTAAAACTAGCAATACACCAACCACTCCATTTCATAAGGAACTTCGTACGAATCCGAATTGTCCGATTTCATGTTGACCAATCGATATCGAATTGAGTCCAAAACTTGAGGAACATCATAATATGGTGGGAGGAGTCATTTGGTGGGTTTTGAGTAAAATCCAATCTCTAGAACTATGAAATTCACCAACCACTCCATTTCAAACGAACTTCGACGAACTGAATTGTCCGATTTCATGGACCAATCGATATCGATTGAGTCCAAAACTGGGGAACATTATAATACAGTGGTGAGGAGTCATTTGGTGCGTTTTGAGTGAAATCCAATCTCTAGAACTATGAAATACACCAACGACTCCATTTAGAACGAACTTCGTACAAGAATTGTCGATTTCATGGACCAATCGATGTCGGATTGAGTCCAAAACTTGGGGAACAACATAATATGGGGGATGGAGTCATTTGGTGTGTTTTGAGTGAAATCCAACAGCTAAAACAATGCAATACACCAACCACTCCATTTCAGAAGGACTTCGACGAACAAGAATTGTTCGATTTCATGGACCAATCGACATTGGATTGAGTCCAAAACTGGGGAACATCATAATATGGTGGGAGGAGTCATTTGGTGGGTTTTGAGTGAAATCCAATAGCTAAAACTATGCAATATACCAACCACTCCATTTCATAAGGAACTTCAATGCGAACCGAATTGTCCGATTTCATGGAGCAATCGATATTGGATTGAGTCCAAAACTGGGGAACATCATAATATGGTGGGAGGAGTCATTTGGTGGGTTTGTGTCAAATCTGATGGCTAAAACTATGCAATACACCAACCACTCCATTTCATAAGGAACTTCGTACGAACCTGAATTGTCTGATTTCATGAAGCAATCAATATCGGATTGAGTCCAAAACTTGGAACATCATAATATGGGGGGAGGAGTTATTTGGTGGGTTTTGAGTGAAATCCAATCTCTAGAACTATGAAATACACCAACCACTCCATTTGATGAACTTGTCGAAACTGAATTGTCCGATTTCATGGACAATCGATATCGGATTGAGTCCAAAACTTGGGAAACATCATAATATGTGGGAGGAGTCATTTGGTGGGTTTTGAAATCCAATCTCTAGAACTATGAAATACACCAACAACTCCATTTCAACGAACTGCAGACATGAATTGTCCGATTTCATGGGCCAATCGATATCGATTGAGTCCAAAACTGGGGAACATCATGTAATATGGTGGGAGGAATGTCATTTGTTGGTTTTGAGTGAACTCCAATCTCTAGAACTATGCAATACACCAACTACTCCATTTCGAACTTCGAACAAGAATTGTCCGATTTCATGGACTAATCGATATCAGATTGAGTCCAAAAGTTAGGGAACGTAATATGGTGGGACGAGTCATTTGGTTGATTTTGAGTGAAATCGATATCTAGAACTATGAAATTCACCAACTACTCCATTTCTGAACAAACTTCATGCGAAAAAATTGTCGATTTCATGGACCAATCGATATCGGATTGGGTCCAAAACTTGGGGAATATCATAATATGGTGGAGAGTCATTTGATGGGTCTTGAGAGAAATCCAATAGCTAAAACTATGTAATACACCAACCACTTCATTTCAAAAGGAACTTCGTACGAACCTAAATTGTCCGATTTTGTGGAGGAATCGATAGGGATTGAGTCCAAAACTTGGGGAACATCATAATATGGGGAGGAGTCATTTGGTGGGTTTTGAGTAAAATTCAATCTCTAAAACTATGAAATTCCCAACGACTCCATTTCTAAACGAACTTCGTACGAACCTGAATTGTCCGATTTCATGGACCAATCGATATCGATTGAGTCCAAAACTGAGGGAACATTATAATATGGTGGGAGGAGTCATTCGGTGCGTTTTGAGTGAACTCCAATCTCTAGAACTATGCAATACACCAATGACTCCATTTCGGAACGAACTTCGTACGTACATGAATTGTCCTATTTCATGGACCAATCGATATCATATTGAGTCCAAAACTTGGGGAACATAATATGGTGGGACGAGTCATTTGGTTGGTTTTGAGTGAAATCCAATCTCTAGAACTATGAAATTCACCAACCACTTCATTTCGAACATCGTTCATACAGAATTGTCCGATTTCATGGACCAATCAGGATATCAGATTGAGTCCAAAACTAGGGAACATCATAATATAGTGGGAGGAGTCATTTGGTGGGTTTTGAGTCAAACCTGATGGCTAAAACTGGGCAATACACCAACCACTCCATTTCATAAGGAACTTCGTACGAACCCAAATTGTCCGATTTCATGGAGCAATCGATATCAGATTGAGTCCAAAAATTGGGGAACATCATAATATGGTGGGAGGAGTCATTTGGTGGGTTTTGAGTAAAATCCAATCTCTAGAACTATGAAATTTCCAACGACTCCATTTCTGAACGATATTCGTAGGAACCTGAATTGTTCGATTTCATGGACCAATCAATATCAAATTGAGTCCAAAATTGGTGGAACATTATAATATGGTGGGAGGAATCATTTGGTGGGTTTTGAGTGAAATCCAATAGCTATAACTATGCAATACACCAACCTTCCATTTGAAGGAACTTCGTACGAACATGAATTGTCGGATTTCGTGGACCAATCGATATTCGATTGAGTCTAAAACTTGGGGAACATCATAATATGGTGGGAGGAGTCATTTGCTGGGTTTTGAGTCAAATCTGATGGCTAAAACTAGGCAATACACTCCATTTCATAAGGAACTTCATACGAACCCGAATTGTCCGATTTCATGGACAATCGATATCAGATAGAGTCCAAAACTTGGGGAACATCATAATATGGTGGGAGGAGTCATTGGTGGGTTTTGAGTAAATCAATCTCTAGAACTATGAAATTCCCATGACTCCATTTTTGAATAGACTTCGTCGAACCTGAATTGTCCGATTTCATGGACCAATCGATATCAGATTGAGTCCAAAACTGGGGGAACATTATAATACGGTGGGAGGAATCATTTGGTTCATTTTGAGTGAACTCCAATCTCTAGAACTATGCAATAAACCAACGACTCCATTTCGAACGAACTTCGTCAACAAGAATTGTCAATGTCATGGACCAATCGATATCAGATTGAGTCCAAAACTTGGGAACAACATAATATGGCGGGAGGAGTCATTTGATTTGTTTTGAGTGAAATCCAACAGCTAAAACTATGCAATACACCAACTACTCCATTTCATAAGGAACTTCTACAAACCTGAATTGTTCGATTTCATGGACAACCGATATTGGATTGAGTCCAAAACTTGGGGAATCATAACATGGTGGGAGGAGTCATTTGGTGGGTTTTGAGTCAAATCAATGGCTAAAACTATGCAATACACCAACCACTCCATTTCATAAGGAACTTCGAAACTGGATTGTCCGATTTCATGAAGCAATCAATATCGATTAAGTCCAAAACTTCTGGAACATCATAATATGGTGGGAGGAGTTATTTGGTGGGTTTTGAGTGAAATCCAATCCCTAGAACTATGAAATACACCAACTACTCCATTTGAGAATAAACTTAGATGAACACAATTGTCCGATTTCAGGAGGAATCGATATCGGATTGAGTCCAAAACTTGGGAAACATCATAATATGGGGGAGGAGTCATTTGGTGGGCTTTGAGTGAAATCCAATCTCTAGAACTATGAAATTCACCAACAACTCCATTTCTGAACTATCTTCGTACAAACCTGAATTCTTGATTTGATGGACCAATTGATATGAGTTGAGTCCAAAGCTGGGGAACATTCTAATATGGTGGGAGGAGTCATTTAGTTGGTTTTGAGTGAACACCAATCTCTAGAACTTTGCAATACACCAACGACTCCATTTAACGAACTTCGTGAATACGATTTCATGGACAATCAATATTAGATTGAGTCCAAAACTTGGGGAACATCATAAAATGATGGGTGGAGTCATTTGGTGGGTTTTGAGTGAACTCTAATCTCTAGAACTATGCAATACGGTGACTCCATTTGAAGGAACTCAGAATCTGAACACAGATTCTCGATTTCGTGGAGCAATCGATATCAGATTGAGTCAAAACATGAGAACATCATAATACGGCGGGAGGAGTCATTTGGTGGGCTTTAGGTGAAATCAATCTCTAGCACTATAAATTCACCAACAACTCCATTTTGAGCGAACTCGAACTTGAATTCTTGATTTCATGGACCAATCGATATCAGTTGAGTCCTAAACTGGGGGAATTGTAATATGGTGGAGGAGTCATTTAGTTGGTTTGAGTGAACTCAATCTCTAGAACTTTGCAATACACCAGGACTCCATTTTACGGACGACCACCGTTACTGAACAAGAATTGTCCCATTTCATGGACCAATCGATATCAGTTGAGTCCAAAAGTTGGGAACATAATATGGTGGGACGAGTCATTTGGTTGGTTTTGAGGAAATCTGATATCTAGAACTATAAATTCACCAACGACTCCATTTACGAGCGAACTTAGTACTTACAAATTGTCGATTTCATGGACCAATCGATATCGGATTGAGTCCAAAACTTGGGGAACATCATAATATGGTGAGACTAGTCATTTGGTTTTGAGAGAAATCAATAGCTAAAACTATGCAATACACCAACCACTTCATTTGAGAAGGAACTTACGTGCGAAACCAGAATTGTCCGATTTGTGGACCAATCAATATTGATTGAGTCAAAACTTGGAAACATCATAATATGGTGGGTGGAGTCATTTGGTGGGTTTTGAGTCAAATCTGATGGCTAAAACTAGGCAATACACCAACCACTTCATTTCATAAGGAACTTAAATGCGAACCCGAATATCGATTTCATGGACCAATCGATATCGGATTGAGTCCAAAACTTAGGGTACATCATAATATGGGAAGGAGTCATTTGGTGGGTTTTGAGTAAAATCAATCTCTAGAACTATGAAATTCCCGTCGACTCCATTTCGAGACGAACTGCAGTTTGAACACAATTGTCGATTTCATGGACAATCGATGTCAGATTGAGTCCAAAACTGAGGGAACATTATAATATGGTGGGAGGAGTCATTTGGTGCGTTTTGAGTGAACTCCAATCTCTAGAACTATGCAATACACCAATGACTCCATTTAAGAACGAACTTTGTGCGTACATGAAATGTCCTATTTCATGGACCAATCGATATCGGATTGAGTCCAAAACTTGGGGAACATCATAATATGGTGGGAGGAGTCATTTGGTTGGTTTTGAGTGAAATCCAATCTCTAAACTATGAAATTCACCAACAGCTCCATTTACAGACGAACTTGTGGAACTTGAATTGTCAGTTCATGGACGAATTGATATCAGTTGAGTCAAGAATGGGGAACATTATAATATGGTGGGAGGAGTCATTTGGTTGGTTTTGAAGGAACTCTATCTCTAGAACTATGCAATACACCAGCGACTCCATATTTGAACGAATCTCGTCTGAACAAGAATGTCGATTTCATGGACCAATCGATATCGAATTGAGTCCAAAACTTGGGGAACATCATAATATGGTGGGAGGAGTTATTTGATGGGTTTTGAGTGAAATCTAATTGATAAAACTATGCAATACACAACCACTCCATTTCAGAAGGAACTTTATACGAACCTGAGTTGACTGATTTTATGGACCAATCGATTTTGGATTGAGAACAAAACAGGAACATCATAATATGGCGCCATTGCCGGGGAACCGCTAACGTTGGTGCTATTGTTGGATTACTTTGATTGTTTTGTTTTGCTTGTTTCATTTGTTCCTTGCTGGTTTTCTTTAGTATTCAGCTTTACTTGGGTTGTTATTCCATAGAAAGCAATCAATTGAGTTCCTGGTGCATGTCCAATTCACCTGAGCAAAGTTCACCGAGCCACTTTCACCAAGAACCAAGACAGAATAAAGGTTTGAGGAGGAGTTAGGTCTTTCAAGATTCTAAAACAAATCAAGGTTCAAACACAATGGTAGATTCCCAACAACAACAATAATACAAGTTGAGGGAGGTGGTGCGCTTGTTGTCCAACCTCGAATCCTGAGTTTTCCATTCCTAGTCACCGATCAACTCAGGTATCGCCTATCCAAAACTCACAGCTGACAGGTTTGAGCTTAAAAGCGGTATGATTCATCTTCTTCCAACTTATTATGGTAATACCAACGAGGATCTCTTACATGTATATTAACAATTCTTGAAATATGTGCTATGATCAAATTCATACCTTGATGATGATGATTAAGATGAGGCTATTCCTATCATTTAAAAGATAAGGCAGCCTGTTATACTTTGCCTAATGCTTCAATTCCAGATTTGGGATGAGCTTAATAAAAGCAGAGAAATTCTTTCCTGCTAAAAAGACTAACAAGATTAGAAAGGAAACTTTGGTTTCACAAAAGGAAGAAGAAGTTTTCATGAATGTTAAGAGGTACACAGGAGATGATAAGTTTGCCCACACCACAACATAGAGAGTTGATGCAAATGCAATCTTTCTATGAAGGTTTGCTTGATTCAAAGGATGGAGGTAGATGCAACAAGGGAGAAGGACTGAAGGAACAAAATAGTAGATGAGGCTTTTACTCTCGAATCCCAAAGAATCCTCAACAATAGAGCCACAAAGGAAGAGGAGCCCTATGAAAGCCGGTCTCGAGGTAAGTACTAATAACAGAGATTGTGCAAAACTTGATGTTATGTGTTCTTTGCTTCAACAGGCAAGAACTGCCCTTTCAGGTAACAAAGGGTTCAGATCAATCTTTTGCAGAGCACATGCTAGAACAAGCAAATTTCTTCAAGCAAGGGAATCCTAATAATGATCTCATCAAACACGCATAATCCGGTGAGAATCA